>NC_045618.1:18862916-19191119 GCF_009829155.1 Mustela erminea
AAGCAATGGGGAACAACACCTATTTTAATACGTGGAAACTGGAGTGCCTGGAAGTTGTCCGTTTTACACAACTGATTAAGCTTATGAAATGGCGATGATTTTATTTGAATCTACCATGAGCATAGTGAGGTACCATGGGGGTAGTTTTGGGGCAGAATGGAGGAAACATGTTCACAGGAAAACTGAGAGAGTCTTTTATGCCAAAGTGGGTCTTCTCTCTATGGCTCCCAGACCAAGGAAGTTTATCCCCAGGGTTGAGGAGTCTACCTGTCAAATGGCTTCTTGCCCAACTCCCATTCCGATTCTCAAGTCCCATCACTCATAACTGACAAATTGGACAGGTCTGCTGTTTATTTTTGCCTCTGGTCTTTTGGCCAGACCACAGACTCTTGGATTTGTGAATACCCAGTTCTGTTCCTATCCAGTGTGTCCCAACCAGAAAGTCACTGTAATTTTTGGTTTTGTTCCCATACTCCCTCCAAATGTCATTAGTCATATCCTCCTTCCCATTTCTGCCTTGAATAGGCAGTCATTATGATGAAGCCAGGCCTGTTTCAGAATTCCATGAGAACCACAGTGTCAGGCCGTCACAGCTCTGGAGCTGGAAGTGGAAAAGGCTGTGATCTGGCTGGCTGGCACTGTCCTTGTGAGTCATTGTGGAAACACTGTCCCCAGATGCTGCTGAGAGGGACCGGGTTGCTGGTGAGTGCATCTGTCAGATGAGATCCTGACCCCCTGACATCTTAAAACATTCCATAATATGTGGGATGTTGGGTCTTTCGTCTGGTATCCTGGTTACACTAAAATTTGGGTTGTTTTATTCTATTTTTGGTTCTCTTGCAGTTTCCAATGTGTCAAAAAAAAAACAAAATACATTTTTTTTCGGATTACAAAAATAATACATATTCACTGTACAGAGATTGAAAAAGGCAGAAAAGCACACAGAAGAAAATTCTACCAGCCAGAGATACAGATTTTTTTTAATGTGTTGCATTTCCTGTAAGATGTTATTTGGATTATAGTGTATATACTACTTTGGTAAGCTCTGTTGTTTTTGTTTGTTTGTTTGTTTTGTTTTTTGTTTTTCCAACTGTAACAGTATAATGCACATAGTCCCATTTTTAAAAATATGAAATTATATCATTTTTGCCTCAAAGGAGATGTTACATAAGATACCTAGTCCAACATACTCTTTCCGAAAATGAGAAAACTGAAATCCCAGGAGGATATGTAATTTGCCCAAGGCTCCTGAGCCACAGAGTCAGAGTCAGGAATGGAACCCTGGATTTTTGTCTTGGCATCCTGCTGCCTTGTGACCTGCCCATGTCCCTGCTCTATTTAATTTCTTTAAATTCAGTCCCTGTAAGAAACTTTGGAATTTGAGGGGAAAAAGCTTTTCCCTTGCAAGGATTATTTTTTATTATTATTTGGAAATAAAAAATTAAAGAAAAATAGTCAGTAAACAAGAAACAGACTCTTAACTCTAGAGAACACATTGATGGTTACTAGAGGGGTGGTGGGTGGTGGGATAGGGGAAATACGGGATGGGGATTAAGGAGTGTACTTGTCCTGATGAGCACTGGGTGATGTATGGAAGTGTTGAATCACTGTATTGTACACCTAAAACTAATATTACACTGTATGTTAACCAAACAGGAATTAAAATAAAAAACATTGGGAGAACAAAAAAATTAAAATTAAAACTAACACCATATACATTTTTTAAAGGAAAAAGCCATTACCAGCCTACCATTACCAACCTAATGACTTAACTAATGTACATGTCTTTAAACTCAATAATGGCCATTTAATTGGCATTTATAGTGTGTATATTTTCAAGAAGTACAAATTCACCTCCAAAAAGTGGGGAGATTGCATATTACAGTACGGAACAGTATAGTATGGCTTGTAATACAGATAGTATATAGTGTACTGTGGCACATAGTATGGACAGTATAGGGTATGGTATACTAAAATAAAATGAATGTGGACTTCAGAGTTTGGTGGGCTTTGATTCAAATCCTATCTGGGCATCTTCCTGGCTATCGGCTCTTAGGAACCAAAACTCTTTTGAGTTTTATTTCATCATCTGTAAAATGAAGGATAATAATAGCATTTATCCTAAGATATATCCTAAGATATAGATCTAGAAGAAAGTAAAACCAAATAGAAGTGATTATGATATTTCTGAATTATTGACCATGATATTACCTACTGATTATTTGTATTACTGTACCAAAGAGTTGGGGGCAGGGATAAGGTCTCCCCCTAAGGATTGATGTCAATGCCATAATAAGTGAGAGTCAATTGCCACCCCAATTCCCTACTTCACTATTACCTTCTTCTTCTTCTATTTTATAAAATAAAAACCAAATCAATAAAAACTAGGTAATTGAAATATTGAAAGACATAGGTAGGAATTCATTTTTCAGAATATTCAAGAGCAGTGGCAACAGGATGTTTTGACTTCAGGGTCAAAGAACAGGGTCAGACTTCAAATAAGAACATGGCTGAGTAAATCAACATCTTTCCCGTGGCCCTCCAGGAAATCCTGCAAAAGCAGAAAGGAGAGGGGAAAAAAAAAACTTACTCTATTTTCAGTGAACCTAACACAGCCAGATATTATATGCAGACTCCAAAATATGCTCAAGTAATGTTTAAACAGCTGATATTAAATAAAGCTACAAGAAGAATGGGCAGCCTTGCAGAAAAAGGCTCAGCAAGTGACCAGAGAGCCTGAGGTCCAGGGGGGCAGATCTGGAAGCATCAGTAAAAATTAGTAAGAAGATCTCCTTGAAGTGTAAATTTTTATCTCCCATTTTCAGTAACAATATCAAGATCTATAGTAAGCAAGACTGGCAGCAGAAACACCCTTGAACCTGATCAGGTTCAAAGAAGATTCTTTGAGTAGAGCCAGTCAAGGAATGGCAAAGCTGAGCCATGTTTGCAGGAAGCAGTCCATCTCTGCGGTAGCAGAGAAGGAGCCTGTCTCTGAGTTATGAAGTTTCAAAGACAATATTGGCCCAATTCCTGCTTTCTATACTGTCACCTGCCAGAAAGCTCTTAGTTCAGGAAAATCCAAGCCATTCAAAGATGGACAGTTTTTAAATGAATTAGCAAAACACCAATACAAAGATACTAAAATTCTAAATACCATATTAGCATATCAAGTCCATTAGCGAATTAAAAATAATATATTACCTCCAACTAAGGGTAGAATTTGTCCCAATTCAAGAAAGAAAGAAAAAAGATCTTCTTGAGAGGCACAGAAAAACTAGTTGAGAAAACTTAATATCTGTTCCTGCAAGAAATGCTTAGCAAACTCAAGTCACAAGGAAATTTTCATTGCCTTGATTAGAGGTAGTGATAATTAGTACTGTTCATTAAATTTTCCTTTTTTTAAACTTTTATTTTTTTATTAACCTATAATGAATTATTAGCCCCAGGAGTACAGGTCTGTGAATTGCCGGGTTTACACACTTCACAGCACTCACCATAGCACATACCCTCCCCAATATCCATGACCCCACCACCCTCTCCCCACCCCCATCCCCCAAGAAACCCTTATTTTGTTTTGTGAGATTAAGAGTCTCTTATGGTTTGTCTCCCTCCTGATCCCATCTTGTTTCATTTATTCTTTTCCTACCCCCCAAACCCCCCATGTTGCCTCTTAACTTCCTCATATCAGGGAGATCATATGATAATTGTCTTTCTCTGATTGACTTATTTCACTAAGCATAATACCCTCTAGTTCCATCCATGTCATTGCAAGTGGCAAGATTTCATTTCTTTTGGTGGCTGCATAGTATTCCATCGTATATATATACCACATCTTCTTTATCCATTCATCTGTTGATGGACGTCTACGTTCTTTCCATAGTTTGGCTATTGTGTTCACTAAATTTTCTGGTTTTTCTCCTTTTAAGCACAATTTAAAAATTGTGAGTATATTCAACAGGGCTCCTATTTCACACTATGATAAAAAAAATTTTTTTTTAGATTGCATAACAAAACAAATCTTGTAAATAGAAGAAAACACGGGGAAATGTGTTCATAACTTCTGAATATTTTCTTAAGCAACATCTGTATAAAAAATGATTAATCTATTTGGCCACATAAAAATGTATTCTTTCTGTACCATGAAGGAAAGTACTCAAAAGTCAAAATACAAGGATGGCCTAAGGGAAAATGTTTTGATATCAGTACAGAGAAAGTATTACTATTTAGACCAACACTGTCCAATAGAACTTTTTGGAATGATGGAAATCATCTCTCTGTGCTCCTCAGCAGGATAGCCATTAGCTACATGTGCTACTGAGAACTTGAAATGTGACCAGTGTGACAGAGGAACTGAATTCTGAATTTTAATTAATTAAATTAATTTCACTTTAAGTAAACAAATATGACTAGTGGCATTTTATTGGACAGTGCAACTAGAAAATATAAAAAATCCTGCAGATAGAGATAGAAATCAAAATAGGTAAACAATAGACAAACTAGCCAACAACATGAACTGACAAATCATAGGAGAAATGCAAATGGCCAATAAATATGTAAGAAATACTTAACCCTCCTCCTTATTAACAAGGAAAATGCAAATTTAAATGTAATAAGATTCTTTGTCATAAAATTTCAGAACTCATTAATATCCAGGTTTGGTGAAGGTGAAGGGAAATAGTTACTTTTCTTCATTGTTGATAGAACTACACATTCACACAGCCTTTTGGATGGACAATTTAGCCAGATCCACCAAAACTGTAAATGTGCCTATCCTTAAGCTAGCAATTACTAACATTTCTACAGAACTTAAAAATTTGTTCAAAGATTCACCTAGAATAGAAAGCATGAAGGAAAAAACATCACCTAGAATAGAACATATGTAAGGAAAAAGTAAAAATCTTTTTGAAAAAGAAAAACAAAGTGAGAGGAGGCTTTTGTCTCACCAGAAATCTCTTTCCTAGAAAAAAATACTAATATGAGCACAAAGAGGCATAGATTAAGTGTTCATTAAAAATGACAACAACCAGACAAATTTGAGTTTCTTGATATTCAAGGATAACTTGAACTCTCACACACTGACGGAGGGAGTGGAAATTGATGTGATCACTTTGGACAACTGTTTGATGTGTGTACAAAAGCTGAACAAAGGTATACCCTAGGGATATATGCAGCAGAAATGCACATATTTATTTGTATCCAAAGACAGGACACAAGAACATTCAGTATAGCACCATTCAAAATAGCCTCAAACTGGGGACTCCCCACATGTCCATCAATAGTATCATGGAATGATAAATTGTAACATATTCATATGCTGGAAAACTCTATAGCAATGAAAATGAATGAACTACTGGGATGTGCAATCATTTAAATAAAACTCACAAATATAATGTGAAGTAAAACAAGCAAGACATAAGAACACCCTTCAAATGATACCATTAATGCAAGTGTCACAAACAAGCCAGAGTGATCAGTGGGGTAAGCAGGGCGAGAGTGGTTATCTTCAAGAGAAGGGAGAGTAACTGGAAACAGCAGCCATGCCAGCATTTCTGTCCCCGTATAGCATCTGATCCCTGGTCTTTTCAGAAGTGGGGCATATTTTCTACAGGTACATCTCCCACCAAATGCTGCATCAGAGGATGAGCTTTGTTTCTCTCTTGCTCACTTACTTCTGAGACCCATGCACTGAGAAACAGAAGCTTAATCTTTTCTGGCCCCATGCTTTCCTGCTTCATTTCACTTAGTCTGAGGTGGAAACCCCAGTAATGAAACCATTTTTTGGTTGTATTATCTGGTCCCCAGTTGGAGGTTTGCACTGGCATCTGGCTAATGAGTAATGGGTTTAGAACTGTGCCTAGCACATACTAAGCACATAGGTAGGTGTTTGCTCTAATTATTATTATGCTTTACCTATCTAAATGGGACATTCACCTCCCTTCTCTCATCTCCAAGGCATAATAAGCATATGAAGAACTTTATGATATCCCAATATGCACCTACATTCCACCAAAGTCTACTTCCTTTTATAGCCCATCATTTAAAAAATGTTTATTTTGATTATAAATGTTTCAAATTTTCAAATTTAGGGGAAAAAAAAGTACAGAAAATAATACTGCACTCATCCAGAAAGCTTCCACCTCTCAGATTTAACAGATGTTGGTATTTTGCTATATTTGCTTTAGCTCTTTGCGGTTTGGATTTTATATATATATATATAAACAGAAATAACTAAAAGTCCCTCCTCTCGATTCCTCTTTCCTCCCCTTTCCCTTCCATCACCAAGGGTTCCATGTTCCTGAAGTTAGTATAAACCATCCCCATTTTTGTTGTAACTGCATCTATTAGACAATATAGAGTCCCAACTTAATTATTAAACTATTAACTGGAAGTTGAAATAATATGCAATCCTCATCATGACCTCTTTCAAAATGTGTTGAATAAGCAAAGAAAAAAAAAAAACTGTCAATTGATGGTAGATATGGAGTGAAGGGGCCCTGATACCATCTGGGATATTTTCTGCCTTGTACAGAAGTCTTTCTGTATAAAGAATTCCTGGGACCAAAGCCCATCTGTAAAGCTCCTTTCAGAATTTTAAGCACTAGCGTCATCCACCACAGTGACCGACAGCACATGCTTTGCAGAGTGTCCAACAGCTGAATGACCAAAGTATCAACTTGTGGGCTACAGCACTTATGGGTGCCACAGGCTAGTGGCTACTGGCCTGTTTGCCTGAGGACAGGGACAGCTGTGACCTGTGAAGACCCTGTGGTTACCCAAACCCCTTCTTACCTTCAGATAGCTGACCCTGGGCTCTTTTTGTGACATTCACTGGAATTTGTAACAGTTATGCTGGACAGGTGCCCCAGCATCTGTTCGGCTGAGGACTCTGGGCTGTCACATATCATGTGACATTAGAGTTGATGAGCTGTGCTGGTCCTCAAGTTTCCTATACAACATAGATTCCCACCTCTCTGCAGGGGCTCCTTGGATAGTGCTCCTGCCTCTAATCCCTAGAGGGAAACTCCCCTGGGGCTTGTGAATGCCTTGGTCCAAGCATGACTTCTGTTTATTGTCCCTACAAGAATTTCTAAGAAGCTCTGTGTACAACCCTGCAGTAGCTGCTGTGTACACCATGCCATCAGGAGGAAAGACAATGGGACCTGGGGTGCCTCCAGTGCACAGAAATGGGGAAGTGCTGAAGGAATCCAGGCAAGGGAAGAGGTACCTTTAGAGCTCTCGCCATCAACTTTGGTCCCACCCCTGGTGGTCACAGCTACCAAGAAGATGAAATATGAGTTCTCCAACATCTCTGGAGGGCCCTTGGTGGAACTCACAATGATGACTTGCAAGTGGACTCCCCCCTTCTGGCACTTTCTCAGTGATGTCACATAACAGGCTTTCTGGGGGTCGGAGCCAGTAACTCTGGGAGTCAGAGCCAGTCGGGAAAGCCAGTAACAAAACAGACCTAGACATACCCTCTATTGTTGCTAAGAATCTCATAGCTTGGAACAATATAAAAACACAAAACTAATGACAAACAGTTGTGAGAGCCATGAGGAAAGCAGCATGATAGAGATAAGGGCACCCGCTTGGAAGTGTGGCCAGGGAAGGCCTGTTCCCTGGGATTTAAACTGAGATGGAAAGGATGTTTAAGAGCTAGCCCTAAAAAGACAAGAGAAAAACCATTCTAGTCAGAGGGAACAGCAAGTGTAAAGATCTTGTGGAAGGAAAGAGACTTGAGACTTGAGGACTGGGAGAGGGGGGGTGGTTGGATGAGACTGGAAGGGGTGCGAATTCTGCAGAGGGTACCAAGTAGCCCACGGTAACCATGCTGAGTTCCATAGGTGCAGTGAAAATCACTCTAGGGGATCAAGGAGGGGAGTGACATGCTAGTGCTTCTATTTCAGGAATACCCACTCCTCCATGGCTGTCTATGGAGAATAGGAGGGACAAGAGCCAGTGGACCGCTCTCCAAGTGAGAGATAATCGTGATTTGGCCCAGAGAGGTGGGAGAGGGTGGGATTAGCATATGTTTTAGCGGCAAAGCTGATGAGACTTGATGATGGGTTGGATCAAGGGGAGAGAATGAGGGAAATCAGGATGATGGCCATGTGTCTGGGTTGAGCAACTTCCTGGATGGTGTTGCTTCCTGACATGGGGAAGTATGGGGAAGACCACGTTTGGGTTTCTCAAGTCCAATTTTCAACATACTGAGACTTAGTAGAGGTTGAGGTATAAAACGGTCACACCGGCCAGTAGGAGAGTCAGCTCACTAAGGAAATGTCAGATGGCCACAGGGGTCCCCATTTGAGGTTTAAAATCATAAACAAAATGTGAAACCATGTCTCACCGTGTTCAGCTATTTAGGGTGCTGGCAATAAGAGGGCAGGTGATGAGCTCATAACCAGGTAGGGTGTTGCCAGCTAATTAAGATGAAGGCAAAGAGGGGCTGTAACTTGAGTTGACCCTTGAACAGGCATGTGTTTGAACTGTATTTGAACTGTACCCAATTTTGTAAATAAATACAGCACAGTACTATACATGTATTTTGTCTTCCTTATGATTTTCTTCACCACATTTTCATTAGCTTACTTTACCTTAAAAATACAATCTATAAAGCCTAGACCATACTAAGTAGGTGGTAATCAACTGTTTCTGTTATCAGTAAGGCTACTGGTCAGCAGTGGGCTATTCATAGCCAAGTTTTGGGGGAGTCAAAATTACACTTGGATTTTCGATTGTGGGGGCTGGTGGGCAGTGCCGAAACACCTACATTGTTCAAGGTCAACTGTATAGTGATTGCGGTAGAGACGATTAAGAGTTCATCAAAATCCATTTTCCTCTTCTTGGCACCATGTTTGGACTACATTTCCCAGATTCTCTTGCAGTTAGACATGACCACATACCTAGTTCTAGCCAACAGAATGGGAAAAAAGATCTAAGGGCCACTTTCAAGCCTGGCCGTCAATAAGCTTGCATACCTGTGTTTCCATGCTCTTGTCCCCATTCAGCTGACGGTTTTGGTGACCTCCAGAGGAACTTTGGAAGCTGGCCCATAAGGATACCAGAATTGCAGCCACCTTGTGTTCCAGAGACCTGCTTAAAGACCCCTACCACACACATAACACTACCCAGAACTCCCTGGACTAAGCAAAAAAAATGTCTCTTATGTTGAGCCATTACACGTGTGGGTATTTTTGTTACCAAAGCTGTGTCTGCACGAACTACCACAGTAATAAGTCATGTCAGAGGGTAAAGAAGGGATGAAACCTGGGGCCACCTGGGGGCCCAGCTCTTCACTTGAGACCTTAGAGAGCTGAGTGGGTTGTCTGGAGGAAGTAGGGCAGGGTTTTCACACATATCAAAATCACCTGGAGACATTAAAAACAACAACAACAAACAACCTGATGCCCATGCTGTCCTCCAAGACCAGTTGAATCAGGAGATCTGGGGGAAGGACAGGGCTCAGACATTTGTTAAAGATCTCCAGTTGATTTCAATGTGCACCCAGAGTTCAAAACCCACAAAGCTGGAATGAAAACTTAGATAGCCTATTTATAGATCTTTGTCCCAAAAGGTTCTACACACTTTATATGACCCATAGGACACCTGGAGAAGCCTCACAGTTGGGTGAGGGACACTGTACCCCAGCCTTGACAGACGACATAGGAGGATAACTGTTTTTAAGAACCAGAGCAGACTGTGGACCCTGTGGAGTGCCAACTGATTACAGAGAATGGCCAGGAACTTGCATCACCCTTTTCCCACCCCAACCCCAGCATAGGTCATCGTCAAGGAGAAAGGAGGGGAGAAGTTCTTGAATTAGATAAGATGCAACTCTAAATAACCCATTTTGCCCACAATTGGCTAAGATTTACATTCCCTTCTAATAGGGAAATTTTTGTTTAAAGATATATTTAGACACCCTATTACATGGTTTTAGAAATGTGTACCTGCTTGAGTACATTGTAATCGTGAGCATTTTATTTGAAATCAGCCTCTTTTGTCAAGGCTGGGGCTCAGTGTGCTGGTGAAGTCTTCAGGTCTTGGTCCACAAGGGAGGAATCTGGTTCAGTTCATGCACATAGTTTTTGCCAAGGAGCTTCCTGAGGTCTTGCCCAGCTTAGTTGGTTCGCAGACATAATGCAGTGTAAATCTATTGCCTCAGCTGATGGGTAAGTCAAGGGGTATATGTCTGTGTCCTTGTCTAGACTGTCTCAGCTTCCTTTGTGGAATGAACCACAGTGCTTTTTGCTTGATAGTAGATGCTTAAAAATACTAACAGATTAAGGGACAATGGTGAATAACACGGAGGACATGAGGAGACGGAAAGGAAAAGTGAATTGGGGGAAATAGGAGGGGGAGATGAAGCAAGAGAGACTGTGGACTCTGAGAAACAAACAGGGTTTTGAAGGGGAGGGCCGTGGGGGGTTAGGTGAGCCTGGTGGTGGGTATTAAGGAGGGTACGGATTGCATGGAGCACTGGGTGTGGTGCATAAACAATAAATCTTGGAACACTGAAAAAATAAAATAAAATTTTAAGAAAAGGGACAATGGTGACTGTAATAATAATGAACTGATAATTATAATAAGAAGACATACTCTATTTATAGTTGTTCAATGGCATCATTCACTT
This sequence comes from Mustela erminea, assembly GCF_009829155.1. Lineage (NCBI taxonomy): Eukaryota > Metazoa > Chordata > Mammalia > Carnivora > Mustelidae > Mustela > Mustela erminea. Next base: position 18,873,553 of record NC_045618.1, read on the forward strand.
ATAAAGGCTCTTCTGTGCCCTTTTCCTGTAAATTGACTTGGCTGTAATTTTTAAAAATCAGTTTAAATTCAACTGTCTCTTGAATTCCACTGTCTCTTGCCTCTTTTACATTTGTAGATGTTTTCTTAATTTGTATATATTTGTATATATAATATTGTATATTATATACCTGTATAATATTTATACATTGTATACATTTTTATAGATAGAAAGTAATACAAAGAAGAATATTTTAGGCAGTCCCTGCTCCTACCATCCTGACAACCTCTGTTGAAAAACTTAAAATAATGTATGCACAGGTACACAGTCAATGTTTAAACAGTGTGTGAGGGTATGAAATACCAATGAAAGCTGCCTGTGACACTCCCTCTGCCCCTTGTCCTCATCCCTTTCCCCAAAGAGAGACTTAACTTCTGTTGAGAGTTTCTTATTATTCTTTCCAGAAAGTGAAATGTGCATATGCCAAGACGGAATTTAAAAGATTCTTTTTTTGTAATTCACACAGAAAGGAGCCTGTTATATCGACTGTTCTGAAACTTGCTTTTTTCAAGTAACATATCTTAGAGATCATCTCATATCACCATGTGTGGATTGACTTCATTTATTTTATTTTATTCTGTTTATTTATTTATTAAAGATTTTATTTATTTGACAGAGAGAGACACAGGGAAAGAGGGAACACAAGCAGGGGAGTAGGAGAGGGAGAAGCAGGCTTCCCGCTGAGGAGGGAGCCCGACGCAGGGCTCGATCCCAGGACGCTGGGATCATGACCCAAGCAGAAGGCAGATGCTTAATGACTTAGCCACCCGGGCACCACATTTTTTTTTTAATTTTAAAGATTTTGTTTATTTATTTGAGAGAGAGAGAGACAGAGCTCGAGCAGGGGGAGGAGCAGAGGAAGAGAGAGAGGAAGAAGACGACTTCCAACTGAGCTGGGAGCCTGACTCAAGGTTCAATCCCAGGACCCCAAAATCATGACCTAAGCCAAAGTCAGACACTCGACCAACTGAGCCACTCAGGAACTCTGGATTGACTTCATTTTTTTTTTTTAAAAGATTTTATTTATTTATTTGACAGAGAGAGATCACAGGTAGGTAGAGAGGCTGGCAGAGAAAGAGAGAGAGAGAGGGAAGCAGGCTCCCTCCTGAGCAGAGAGCCCGATGTGGGACTCGATCCCAGGACCCTGAGATCATGACCTGAGCCGAAGGCAGCGGCTTAATCCACTGAGCCACCCAGGCGCCCCTTGACTTCATTTTTTGATGGTAGCAGAATATTCTATAGAATGACTGGGGTATAGTTTACATAACATTTCTCCTGGATCCCTCTCTTATTTCAGATTCTTGCCATTTATAAATAATGCTGCAATGGACATCCTTGTAGACCTACCTACAAAAACTTCTGTGTGTAAATTTTATATGCTAAACTTAAATCGGTGCTTAAAATATCTTTTTTTTTTTAAAGATTTTATTTATTTATTTGACAGAGAGAGATCACAAGTAGGCAGAGAGGCAGGCAGAGAGAGAGAGAGGAGGAAGCAGGCTCCCCGCTGAGCAGAGAGCCCGATGCGGGACTCGATCCCAGGACCCTGAGATCATGACCTGAGCCGAAGGCAGCGGCTTAACCCACTGAGCCACCCAGGCGCCCCGGTGCTTAAAATATCTTAAGAGATCATTTATGGCTTGGATTATAAAAACTGCACATTCAGGCCATAAGAGAGGTATATCCCTGAGGTTATTTATCTTAGCAATACGTGTGAGGCAGGAAAAGAACGTTTGCCTTTCTGCACTGCCAAGTTCTAGAGTCAACACGAGCAGAGGAGAGCAGTACAGGAAAGCTACAATTTTCTTCACTTCTAGAGTCAATGCATCAGGGATATTTCTGTCCCTGGGTGACCAGAAATGGCCCAGGAACTTGTGAATTCAAAGCACTTTTTCTTGTCCTTAAGCTTACTCACTACGTCTGTCCTTTGCTCTAAGCAAGGAGGAGAGCTGAGACAAAAATAGACAAGTGCCTCTTGTGGAACCGAACTGATACCCTGCCTGAAAAAAGCTTGAGAATGCACGTTAAAAAAACTGCTTAACATGTAGTACAGTAAATACAGACGATATCACATGTAAAATTTCCATTGGGATGAAAAGGTTCTATCTAGTCTTCCAGTTTCCCTTCTCAGAGGGAGCCACCGTTGTTACTTTTGAAAATTTGAGAGAAGGATTTCTCAACCTTGGCAATGTTGACATTTTGTTCTGGATAATTTCTTTGCTGTTAGGGAGGAGGAGCTGTTCTCTGCACTATGGGACGGGTAGTAGCATCCCAGGCTTCTAGAAGCCTATAGCCTCTTCCTACTCGACGCCCCTTCCAGTTGTCTCCAGATATTATCAGATGTTCTTCCTGTTAAAAACCACTGGTCTGGGGGCACCTGGTGGGCTCAGTGGGCTAAAGCCTCTGCCTTTGGCTCAGGTCATGATCTCAGGGTCCTGGGATTGAGCCCCATATCGGGTTCTCTGCTCAGCAGGGAGACTACTTCCTCCTCTCTGTCTCTGCCTGCCTCTCTGCCTACTTGTGATCTCTATCTGTCAAATAAATAAATAAAATCTTTTTTTTAAAAAAAAGAAAACTACTGGTCTAGACTGACAGGCAGACAGACACACACACACACAAACAACATTACTATATTATTAATTATGTATATATCATATAGTGAAAGTTGGGACTGAAGAGTCTTAAGGTGAACATCATTTTTTAAAAGATTTTATTTATTTATTTGAGAGAGAGACAGAATGAGAGCGAGTGAGCCTGAGAGGGGGAGGTCAGAGGCAGAAGCAGACCGCCAGCTAAGCAGGGAGCCCGATGCGGGATTTGATCCCAGGACTTCAGGCTCATGACCTGGGCCAAAGGCAGTCCCTCAGCCAACTGAGTCACCCACAATAAGTATAGGGTTTCTCATTGAACTTAATCTTGGTTATTGAATTTTTAAAATGGTCTATACCTAGTGCTTAAGGAAAAAAAAACTATTTGAAAACATTTAATTTAATGAGGTTATACTATTTCTTTTTACACTGTAGTTTGAGTTAATGTATTTCATATTCTTGTGTAGTCTAACATAACTGAGATTTCTACATACCTTAAAACCACAGATGGTAGGTGCTGTTGGAATTGCATCTTCTGTAACAGTTGTCAATAAATTTGGAATACACACACACACACACAGTATATTCTTATAGTATATTCTTATAGTATATACTATAGTATATACTGAATATATATACTGAATATATTCTCTTACACAATTGTACTATATGTCATTTACCCAATATCCCCTTGATAGGTATTCATTTCTTTTTTGAATTATTTTTCTGCTATAAGAAGTTCTGCAATGAATATACATATTTCTAGGGCATAGATTCTTAGATATGGAATTGCTGGTTCAAGGGTATGTGCATGTAAAATTGTGACCGATATTAACCAAATTGCCTCTTAAGAGATTGTGCCAATTTTCGCTCTCACTAACAATATATGAGGGTGCTTGTTTCTATATACCCTTGCCAATGCAGTGTGTTAACAAACCTTTTCATGTTTTTAAATCCAAAAGGTGAAAAAAATGGAGTCCTTTTGTAACCTCAGCTTTGCCACTGTGTTCCGTTCTAGAACAGGTATTCTGATGAGAAGTTGCTCAAGAATTCACCCTTTTTGTAGATCCAAAGGCCAGGACACAGAATGCTAGGGAAGAATTTTGCTGAACCTCTTCAGTCTTTTATTTGGCAGGCTGAGTTCAACTTACCCAAACTGCTGAACATTTGCAAACGCTTCTCAAAGAGAGGACCCAGCCCCTTGAAACAGTGTGCTTCAGTCACAAGCGCATGATTTCTGGAAAGATATGTATGCGTTAAATACTTTGTTGCCATTTTCTCTAGTATTCACCCTCTCGGTGTTGAGAGGTGCTGTCTGCTTTAATCTCTGTGCCGAATTACAGATATACATGATCAAATAAAGTCAAGACTAGAATCAAGCCTCATAAAAATCTTGCCTACAGCATGTACCAAAAAAAGACAGTCGTGCCAAGGCTACGCAGGCCAAGTGAAGCCAGGGGTTGTGCAATTACCCAGCAGAGGTTGAAATTTCTGACAAAAACAGGGACCTCATTGAAAATGTAAGCATAAAAATGAAGCTTCATTAAAAAAAGGGGGGGGTGCATTTTGATATTTCTCTAATGTGAACATTGAAAGCCATGGCTTCTGACCTCCAGTATTTCCTTCCTCTGTAAAGCCCAGGATAAAATAGATTTTCCATTCTCAGATTTTCTGGGTTGGTCACTTTGGCTCTAACTTAAACCAAGTTTTCAAGCAGTTGCATCAGACCAAAATGTTCCACACTTTGCTGTTGCCTGACTGAAGACAAAGATCCATTCTTTTTACTCGGGGAACATTTATCCAAGCCTACTATGTGTTAGGTTCTCAGCGAGACTCCTGCCAAGACAATAATCCATAAGATGTCTTGGGGTTGGTGTCAAGCCTCATGTTAAAGAAGACCATCTGAGAAGAGAGGTTGTGAGCCAAGAGTATGGAGAAGATTTGCCAGTTTGCCCAGAGGCCCACAGAACCACGAGCAGGAGCTCTTGTGGTTTATCAGAGTGAAGTGAGGGCTCAGTTAACAGAGCAGTACCAAGAGCTGGGCTCTGTCCACCCCATGCAGGGCCATATGGGGGTTGCACTGGGGAGCAGGGCGAACCAGGAAGAGCTGTGGGAGAAAGTTTTATAGTAACAGAAGGTGAGATGCTCCTGGTTCCTACAGGAGAATGTGATTTGTGTGTTGGATATTTGTGTGGGCCAGCAGGGATACGAAACCTATTAGGTTCAGGATCTGGTTCGGTCTGGCTGATGAAGGAGCTAACTTGGGCAGTGGGCATGCATGTCTGGTGAGAACTGGGAACTCATGGTTAGGACTCTGGGAGGGTCAAAGATGTCAAGGTTGCTCATGGTACTTTGTGCTGGCTGGGTTTCTTACTGAAATATTGTGTCTCTTTGCCCTTGGGAGCCCAGGGTTAGCACTGAGAGAAGCGACCAAATTCCTACAACAGATAGTCTAACTATAAGCCTACAATCAACACCTGCTGCTCAGATGTTGTGATGTCTATTTTCTTTCTGTCTGCCTGGGATTTGGCCTCCCTTTTCTGATAATAACATCCCAATTGGGGGGGATTATAACCCTCACTCTCAGTACATTTGACATGGAGTTTTGGTGAGTTCAACCCCCAGCCAGGACTCTGGGAGAAGCTAGTGACCTGAAAGTGACCAATCAGAGCTTTCTATCCAGCCCCCAACCCCGCCCCATGATTGGATCAGAACCAGTCATGTGACCTAGGCCAGGCTCACCTTTGGGATCTTGCAAATAAAATTTAAAGAAAGATTTTCCTAAGGGGAAATTGTCTTAGTTCCTTCGGGCTGACATAGCAAAATATCATAGACTTGGTGGTTTATAAATAATAAAATTTTTTTCTCACAGTTAAGGAGACTGGCAAATCCAAGATTAATGTCCGCACAGATTCAGTATCTGGTGAGAGCCCATTTCATAGGCTGCTGGATTCACTCTACCTTCCCATGGCTGAGGGAGCAAGGGAGTCCTCTTTCCTAAGGACACTAATCTCATTCGTGAGGGACCCACCCTCAATAATTCATCACTTCCCAAAGACCCTACCCACCTCCTAATACCATTGTACTGGGGATTAGGTTTCACAGCATGCATTTTGGGCACAGAACTGGGTAAATGAGGAGAGAGAGAGAATGGATATGTAATTTTTAGCTTCCAATCCAGCAATGCTGGAATTGGAAATACTCCTGAATCTTTCCATCAAACAAGCTAACAAATTCTCCCTCTTTTAATTTTTGGCTTAACTTGATTCGACTTGGGTCCCTGTCACTTGAAGCTAAAAACTGCTGACTAACATTCTGACAGACAGTTGCCTCTCTTGCACCTTTTGAATGAGAAGGGAACAATTTGGGCTTACGTGTTGACAATTTAATTTATTGCTCTTTTATTACTGTTCTACCTAGAAAACACAAAACACCAATGGTTTACCAAACTTCCTGAGGCCCCAACTTTCCTCTAGCCATAATGGCCCTCTTTCTCTTCTTTGGACAAAATAAGCTCAGTCCCATCCTGGGGGACTTGACCCTCTTCCCCAGGTCTTCATTTGTTCGGCTCCTTTGTCACCCAACTATGTGTCACTGCCTCAGAGAAGCCTTCCCTGAACCCCCAGCTAAGGTATCTACTCCATTACTCCAGTTGCATGCTCTTGTGTTATTTTTGTCATGGTCCTTATCATCATCATCTGACATTTTCTTTTTTTTTATTTTTTATTGTCTGTCTACATGACTAGAAACTTCATGAGAACATGGATCTTCTCTGTAGCCCCAGGACTTAGCAAGGAGCCTGTCACCTGTAAGAGCTCAGGAAAAGTTTGTGGAATGCGTCAGGAAACAACCACATGCATAGCTACGACTGACATGGGTACAAGTAGGTGCTTCTGTGGGGGTTTTATGTAGATTACTTGATCCTCAAAATAACTTTCCATCCAGAAATCAACCTTTGGAGAGCTTGAGAAACTTGCCCAAAGTTACATACCTGGGAAATGGCAAAGGTGTGATTTAAACAAAGAACATTTTGACTCTACAATGTGTGGCCTTACCTCTTCAGTGACTCCCAAATTTGTCCCGGTCTTCTAAAGTTCTGACAGATAAAAATCCTTGCTAGATTTTAAGTTGCAGTTTGGGAATGATTTGTATAATGTGGTCATCACAGAAAGAACTGACTTTGCTATGGGATCTTGAGGGACATATAGGTCTAGAACAGGTCTAAATGGACATCCTATTAGACATGGTAGAGCATGGTAATTCTTGGGATGCATATTGAAAGAAATTACTAGGGGGAACTAGGATCATTGCAGTCTTTAGAAGAAACATCTATGACAGAACTACACAAGCAAAGTGGACAATAGAGAGAGATCATGATTGCATATGCATGGGGTAGACATGAATGGGATACTGGGGAGGGTAGTGAAATGTACCTCCTCTTTGGATGGATTGTAGAAAGTGAACAGAATAAACTCAAGGTTTGTAATGACTATAATTGACAAGTGAGTGTATTGTTAGTTGTGGAGAGAATCACAAAGTCTGAATAAACTCTGTGCGGAAGATAAAAAATACAGTATAACAAAATGACAACATATAATAGAAATCGAAAGACTTATTTGAAGTTCAATTGTATAAAACATCCAGCTGTCAAAGATTCCATTTCGTACATTTTTAAAGTTTGTTTAATCTTTATGTAGACTTTGACACATAAGAATACAAATTGAGCAAAGGAAAGTTCTTTTATCGCCTTCTTTGAGAATCTGAATTCATCTTTTTCATCATCAGGCATTCGAGAATAAAAGCCCATATGATATTCAAATAAGAAAAGTGAAAACAACATTTTTAAGGCCTGAAAAAAATGTAATAGGTAACGTTGGAAGTTAAACATGTGTGGTGTGTGTGTCTGTGTGCATGTGTGTGTGTGTTTTACATTTTGATATTTTGCAACAACCTCGTGGCAGCCATGGACCCTATTGCTTTGTGTAGTAACTGGAACCATTTTATCTTCTGTGTTTTTTTCCCTCTTAATTCAGAACAATGACCATCTCAAAACATACATAAACATTTCACCAATAGTTCCGATGTTGGCCAGTTTGAAGTTAAGCCTCCTATTGCAAGATACTGTAAAAATATTTTCTACCAGGTATATGAGTTCCAGATGATAGTTACTATTGTGGAGTTGAGTAAATGATAGGATACTAAAATATTCTCTCACCTAAAAAAATTTTTTATCTTAAAATGATTTTAGACTTACCCAAAAGTTATCAACATCATACAGAGCTTTCACCCAGCTTCCTCCAGTGTTATCTTACATAAGGATAGTGCAATGATCCAAAGCAGGAAATTAGCATTGGTGCAATACTATTAACTCCAGGCTTTATACAGATTTTGCAGTTTTCTCACTACGGTCTCTTTTTTGCACCAGGATCTGATCCTGAATCCTATTTTGCATGTAGCTGTCAGTTTTTTAGTAGAATGTCCCTCAATTTGTGTTTGTCTGATGTCCTTACATGATTAGATTCAGGTTATAACCTTTTGGCAAGAACGCCAAAGAAGGGATGTGCTCCTCTCATTGCACATGTCACGGGGTCCATGAAGTCCATATACTTTGTTACTCCTTTACTTGGTTAAGGTGGTGTCTGCTGGGCTTCTCTATTGAGAAGTTACTATTTTCCTGTTTGTAATTAATGTCTTACAGGGAACTACTTTGAGACAATCTGAATGTCCTATTTCTCATCACCCTTTACCCACTAATTGTTGCATCTACTAGTAGTTCTTGCCTGCAACAGGTTGTTAACTGTGGTGTTTCCCTAAAGGGGGTTTATGTATTGCTCCCATTCCTTCTGCATTTCCCCCCACCATGGGAATTCTCCTGTAAGCAAGATCTGTACTTCTTCCCTCGTTTATTTATTCAATCAATTATTTATATCAGTATGTGCTCATGGATATTTATTTTATTCTATAGGTTATACCCAATGCTAGTGTTACTTGTTACTTAAATTGGTGTAGCTTTTGCCATTGGCAGCGTCTCTTTGACAAGCCCCCACCATTTTTTGAGCAAATCCTTGCTTTCTGGCACCATAGGTTTACCTAGTTTGTTTTCCTTTCCCAGTCCTGGAATCAACCATCTCTCCAAGGAGCTCTGTTCCTTTACTGGAAAATGGCAGTCAGTTATTTATTTTAAAGATTTTATTTATTTGAGAGAGAGAGAGCGAGAGCTGGAGCATGCCGGAGCAGGGAGTTCCTAGAGAGAGAGGGAGAGGGAGAAGCGGACCCTGCTGAGCAGGGAGCCTGACATGGAAATTGACCCCAGGACCCCAAGATCATGACCTGAGCTGAAGGCAGATGCTTAACCAACTGAGCCACCCAGGCAACCCTGGAAAATAGTATTTCGATCTGAGTGCTCATCAGGGAACTTGGAATAGAAAAAGAATGCACTAGAGGTCTCTCTCTTCGCACACATACAGTAACGATTTTAACTCTAAAAAACCTGTGATGTTTCAGCACGAAGTGGATTATGTTTTTGTCTTTAGGTTTAATTTAAATTACGGAATCTTGATTTTCTCAAATATTTACAAGTCATTGAATCTCATGTCAGGTTTACAAGTTTAAAATATACAAGTAAAGTAAGCGACTTTACAAGTAAGATGTGGTTTTTATATGTGATATTTCTAAAAAAGACACAAAGTTAAATTTGGAGAATTCACTAATTTGGGGTAACACATTTAAAACCTTCCATTTTGTTTTACATCTCTTTAAAAATTCAAGTATAGTTGACACAGAATATTACACTTCCTTCAGGTGCACTACACAGTGATTCAATATCTCTATACATATGTCGTCATATGACATTATTACAATATCATTGACTATATTCCCTATGCTCTACCTTTTATCCTTGGGACTTATTTATTCCGTAAATGGAAGCCTGTACTTCCTACTCCTCATCACCCCTTTTGCCCATCTCCCCACATCTCTCCCCTCTGGCAACCATTAGTTTGTTCTCTATGTTCTCTACTTGTTTATTCACTTGTTATGCTTTTTAGATTCCACATATAAATGAAATCAAATGGGATATGTCTTTCTCTGACTTATTTCACTTGGCATTAATGCCCTCTAGGTCCATCCCGGTTGTTGCAAATGGCAAGATCTCATTCTTTTTTATGGCTGAGTAATATTCCATTATATATACACCTTTCTTTATCTATTCATCTACTGATAGACACTTAGGTCTCTTCCATATACTGACTGTTGTAAATAATGCTGCAATAAACACGGGGGTACATATGTCTTTTCAAATTAGTGTCTTCATTTTCTCTGGATTAATACCCAGCTGTGTAATTACTGGATCAAATGGTATTTTTACTTTTTAATTTTTGGAGGAAACTCCATACTCTTTCCCACAGTGTCCGTGCCAATTTGCATTCCCACCAACAGTGCACAAGGGTTCCTTTTTCTCCATGTCCTCACCATCACTTGTTATTTCTTGTCTTTTTGATTCTAGCCATCCAGACAGATGTAAGGTGATATCTCTTTGGGGTTTTTATTTGCATTTCCCTAATGATGAGTGATGCTGAGCACCTTTTCATTTGTTTTTTCCATCTGAAAACCTTCCATTTTTAATCTGTATTCACACAAGACAGACTTCATGAAAAATATCTAAGACATTCTGCCAGGTCGACACCATATTTAATAAATATTAACTTTGTACAAGTGTCAGGGACACAAGATTGAACCTGGCATGGTTCCTATCTTCAAGCAGCTCACAAATTAAAAATCCTTTGAGGTTTCCCTGGTTGAGATAACCTTGCTTTTTTCTATTTAATCCATTCTTTTTACTGTCCATCCCTCTCATCATTCTTGCACTCCATAAGCGATTTCCCTTTTTCTCCAGCCCTTATACTGCAACTTCAAAATTCTGATTAAATTTCTCCTCCTCCAGAAAGCCCTCCCTGAATTATCTGGTCTCATCTAATTATATCTTTCTCCAACCCCAAAAGGCTAAGGACACTTTTATCCCATGACCACCTCAATTTCAACATAAGCAGAATGGAACTCATTACACTCGCTTGTCCAGTCCCCTCAAGGAGTGTCCCCACTTCAATGATGCTGCTATTATCCACCTGAGAGCCCAAACCAGAAACCTGGGGACAAAGAGAGACTCCTCTACCTTCCCTAACCCCTCATTGAGCAAAAGCAAGCAGGTCAATTCTACCTTTCAGCTCTCTCTTTGTTTTCCTCCTCCTTTCTCCTGTCAGGTAACTGTCTTAATTTAGGTCCTTTTTCTTCCTTACCTCAGTGACCATTTGTCTTGAGTGAGTCTCTTTAAAAGCAGATGCCAAAATGAGGATTTCGGTGTGGATTTTTTATTTGGAAGGTGATCCTGGCAAGGGCTCTAAGGGGTTGGGGATGTGAGATAGGGGAGATGAGGAGAGACAATAAAAAGTGGCTGAGTGGGTCACCACAGAGGACAACTGGGGCCCAATCCACTGTGACCTCCCCTCCCCACCCTTGAGAGACTTTGGGGAGCATGCTCCAGAACTGTCTTCCTGAGGCATGAGGAAGCTGGGGTATCTGTCTATTGACCCAAGCCCTCTCGTAGGGCCAAAGTACGCCCTCGACAGAGACACACAGGAAGGCATCAGCATGTGTGGAGACAGTCGGTGGAGATCTCTGGGGATGGGAACTATTTGCGTGGGGTGCTGTCACAGCAGTGGCCGTGCCTCCTAACTAGTCATCCTGCCTCCAGTCTTGGTCTCTCTCACCAACTCCCAACTACTGCCCTAAGGGATCCTTCCAAAATGTCAAATAGATCAAACTATTCCACCATTTGAAATTTGTCAGTATTTCCCTTTGCTTTCAGAAAGAAATCCAAAGGTCTAGCTGAATTTGCTAAGATTTTGCACTGTCTCACTCTTCCAGCCTTTTCTCCTACCACTCCTGGGCACTTAATCCAGAGTCCAGGCCTCAGGCACATGATATTAGCCATGGGTTCTCCCTTGAGCCACACTCATTGCATACAGCACTCCTTCTGCCTAAAGTCTGCTCATAAATATCTAAGAAACCTTTACTTCCTTCTCTATTATGGGCCAGGCCCCGTGCTAGGTATTTTGGATCAATGAAGAATGAATCACAGTTCTTGTCTTCAAGGAGCGCCAGAGGGGAGGAGACAGACATACATACAGATGCACTTCAACTAGGCACCATATTACAGCAATGCTCTTAGAGAAAATGATGCCCAAGTGGAGACTTGATAAGGGGGGTTTTACCAGGCACACAGGAAGATAAAGCCTGGTGTATGCAGAGAAACTTCTTAGGAATGAGGATGATGAGGTGTCTGGCAGGAGGAGATGAGGGCGATGCTGGCCAGGTGGTCAGGGATCCCTGCCTCCAAGAGATCTTGAATTTTATTCTTCAGATCAAGACAATGAGAGGGCCCCTTTTTCATCCTTCAGAAGGCTTTGTAGTTTCACTATGGGACTTCCTCTAAGGAGCCCTCAGTAATTATTTTTCCTTCTTAGATGCTCATCTTCTGTGCTTTTCTGGTGTCCTCGAAAACCTCTCTCTTAGTGGTTAGCAGACTGGCTTTTGTTTTAAGGTGTATCCCTCCTGTGGCCTTTCAGACCCTTCAAAGAAAGGGCTGTTCTTTCTCACTTCCATTTCCCAGTGCCTACTACAATGCTGAGTCCTTTCAGTACAGACATACCTGGATACCTGAGTACGTGAATGAGGCTGGCAAGAGTTGGAGGACTGAAAGACATTGCTTCTCACAAGTTCCCTCCAAGTCAGTGACATACACAAGTGTTCTGCACATGATCTATGCCAAGGTGAGTGCTGGAAGTTGCTAGAGACACTGAACTTCACGTACATGCTTTGGAGACCTGAATAGGAGCTGCGATGATTTTCTAAAATTGGTTATTTTAATCTCAAAAACAGTGATTATGTTTTGCTAATGTATTTTACAATAGCTGTGCTCCGGAATTTTACACTTTCTCTTCCTTCCTTCCATTTTCTTTCCCTCCTTTCCTTCCTTCCTTCTTACCATTCCCTGAAATTCTTAAACAAGGGCTTTGACATACAGGAGGTGGCAGGGAGAGAGGTGCTCTCTTAGGTAAAGCAAACACTCTCCCCCCCTCCCCCCCCATTTCTACTTTGGCTGAAGTCATGACCAGCTTTTCTGTCTGGTTTTCTGGAGTGGTCAATAGCATTTGAATGGGTAGGGGGTGGGTAGTCTCAGCTAGACTTCTGTGTCCCAGGAGGGTCAGATTCTAGAGGGGTGGGAGATGGGTTGGAGCAATGAGAGGGTGAAAATCTCTTTTGGAACAGTCTTGCCTCTCTTCTCCTTACAGGGTAGAAAGGGAGGGGGAATGAGAGAGCTATTGCTCACTGTCCCTTCCACTTCAGACCTTAGGCTTTGAAGGAAAAGTATCAAAGTCTTCTATTTTCCTGGAGCAGTCAAACGCAGCTGCCTTATGCAGCTTCTGGCAGGTTAAAAGAATATGCATTTTCACATGACTCACTGATTTACACCAAATTTTAATGTGTTTTCAAAACTTGCCTATAGCCCTTGCTGCTGGTTCTCCTGAAAACGGATACTATGGGACTCTGAGCAGAGCTCCAGGTTTATTTTCCAGTATCTGGTGTCTGTGTGCTGCTTTTGCAATGGGTTCTCCCGAGTACCTTGCCCCGTCCTTGAGAGAGGAAGCCTGCGAGCCTCCAGCTTCCTTTGTAACTTCCCAGTTCCTCTGCCCAGCCTCTGCACATCTGCTCACCCACCCCAATCATTTTGTTTCAAAGTGCTGCGGTACTGAATTTTTCATCCTCCGATGAAAATAACCATTTGGCTTTGTGTTCCTTGCATAGGCACCTCTGGGTGCAGATGTAGGCAGTGTGGCTGTAGAAGCTCTTGAGGTTAGCAGGCTTCAAGATGCAAGGAACAACAATGGCTCAACCTCCCGATGACCTTCGTCAACAAAACCAATAACCCCACAAAACAGAAGGGCAGTCCCAAGCGCATGTCTCCTTTGCACCTCAGAAAAGACCACCGTACGTATGTAGAGTGATTGGGAGTTCAAATCCTCAATGCTCTCCTCTTAGACTGTGACCTCAAAGGGTCACTTTAGCGCTCAGCTTCCCTTTCCTCTTCTATAAAATGGGAATAGAAAGTGAATCTACTTCACGGGGTGTTGTAAGGCATGCAAGAGCTCTCACGTGCAAAATGTTCGGCCCATGGCTTGGCGCTCGAGGCATACTATAGCTATGCCCGTTAGTAATTCGCTATTAAATACTGGAGAGTAGGAGGTTGTCTCTCCACCCGGACGTGGGGCGCTCGGCTCGCCCGGCTGAAAGGGGCTGCCCACTCCAGGTCCCTGCAAGTCCTACAGTCTCCGGGCCCGGGTCCGAGCAGCCGCGGAACGCCAGGGACCGCAGTCCCATTGTGCTTGCTCAGTGAGGGTGACCGGGCGGCGGCCCAGACGCGAGCACAGGTGCGGCCCTGACCACAATGAGGGCGTGGGCGCGCGCGTGGCGAGCAGAGGTCTGCGGGGGGCCGGCGTGGCCGGAGGGCGGGGGTTGGGGGAGAAGGAAGCTGGCCGCGGCCCCACGAGCTCGGCAGGAGGTGTCTGGGCCGGTCGAAGGACTCCGCCTGGCACCGGACTCCGGGCGTCTGTCGAACTCGCGCCCCGGAGCCCGGCCCCGCCCCCGGAGCCCCGCCCCTCAGTGTCCCGGGTTGGCTGGAGCCGGGGGCCACGCGCGGCGATTTGCCGCGCGCCGCGTCACTAAAGCAGCTCCCGGTCCCGGCCCCAGCGGGCTGGTCCGGGAGGTAGCGGCGGGGGAGGCTGGGGCTGCAGGGCGCGACGCCGCCGGGCCGCCCCGCCCTGGGAGGCGCCTAGGCCCTCATCAAGTGACCAGTATCCCTTCCAGGAGAACACGGTCCTTCAGAGGGAAGCGAGCTCCAGCCTGTAGCCCCGGCGCCAAACCGCCGTCATCTCCTTCCTGTGCCGGGTGATCCGTCTCCTCACCCACCCGGAAAAACATAGTCCGCCCCTCGCGTCCTTGTGGAGTAGCGCTTTGCTTCCACTGTGACACTCTTTGCCCGCACCTTCGTCTTTCCCATCCCAAGCACTCTAGGACCCACCGAGAGGATAAGTCAGCTGTGAACAGAAACCTCAAGGGAAAAGAGAGGGGGAGCCGAAGGGAAGGGAGGGATAGGCGAGGCTGGCGGAGGGACACTGAGGACCGCGGTCGTAGTGCGCACGCGCGGCGGCAGGAACGAGTTCCGGTCTGGCCGGGGCCTGTCTCCTAAAAATAGCCCCGGTGTGGGGATCCGTGCGCGGATGTCCCGGCGAGTCCCGGGCTGAAGGAGGCGGCTCCGGGCGGCGCGGAGCGCTGGTGTCTGGCCCGGGCTGCAGCGTGTGTGCGCTCGCCAGCGGCGCCGGAGACACGGTGAGGGCCGCGTCGGCGGGGCGCGGTCCGCGAGGCCGGCTGTGCCAGAGGGGGCGGCGTCTCGGCGAGGGGGCCGGGTAGGGGCTGGGGGGCGCTGGGGCGGGGGGCGGCGCGGCCGAGGAGGGGCGCCCGCGGGGCTCCGGGGACGGCAGGGCTGGGCGGCGTCCGGCTGGCAGGGGGCCGGGGTCCCGGGCGCGCGACGGCAGGGAGGGTGGGGTGCGGGGAGGCGGCTCGGGGTGGTCGCGCGGGGTGGGCGCGGAGGGGCGAGGCGCCCGCGGTGGTGGGGGTGGGGTGCCCCGAGGGCGGGCCCGGGGTCTGACCGGTGTCGCGGGCTGGCTGAGGGAGATTCGGCCGCGCGGGCTCCGCGCGAGGAGCCTCCCCGGGCGCGCACCGCGTTTGGGGCTGCGGGGCGGTGGTGGACGACGCCTCCTTGAAAGTTGAGGGAGTTCCCTGGGGGCCCGGAGCCTCTCCGGGGCGGAACGCCCGAAGGCCCTTTCCTCCCTCTTGCTGTCTGCGCCCGGGTCTCCCCAAAGGAATTGACCCCTCGTGCCGGGGCCGCTTTGCGCTGTGGTTGGACTTGAAGAAGTTCCCCCCACTTCTGCTTTGGGAGAAGGTTGGTCGAAGCGGGCGGAACATTCAGGTCCGAACTCTCGGCGCGTGTGTGGAGGTGTCAGTGGCCGGGTCGGTATTTGGGGCGGGCCGGGAGGCGGCCCGGGCTGGGGGCACCTGCGGGTGCCCTCGGGTGCCGGGAGACGTCGCGGGGAAGCGAGGACTGGAAGCGAGGACTGCGGCGGGAGCAGCAGGCTGCCCTGACGTCCCGCTAGATCTCAGCTCTCGGGAAGGTTTTATGTGGTAGAAACTTTGCCTTTTAGTTCGATAATCCTCTATCTTCGAACAGCGAGGATTAAATTGGTTGGTGAGATAGTGCAAACAAGTTGCGAAGAGGTGAGCATCCCTGAATTAGAACCCACCCCCCCTCCCGTGAAAGTGTAACTATAAAAATGTGATTCAGACCTGAAGTATGATTTCTGGGGATACGAGGCGAGCCCACTGTTATGGTCCAGTAGGGATGCCCTGTGTAGGTTAAAGAAGTGCAGTATTGTGTTGACCTGCATTTTAGTTTACAAGATTGGTACTACAATTAGTGTGCGGTTAGGAAGGCCTGCTGTGATGTGCTAACAAAGGTACAAGAATTTTTAAACAAATGTCTAAATTTTTTCAAAGTGTTTTTTTTTTTTTTTTAAAGCACAGCATGTTTTCCCTGTGTCTCGTATCATCAATTACTATATGAAGAGAAGGTTCTTCAAACTGTAATGAGATGTACGTTACACAAGAGTACTTTCTCTTTAAGAATCCAGCTGTGTTGTTTTGGCAACTGCCAAGTACTCCAGTTGTCACTTTTTAAAAAATCTGTTACCTTGGCAGTACTTGAACAGTCTGTGGAAAAGGTAAACAAAATAGCTTAAAAATTTTTTTATATGAAAACACAAAAATGGCCCTTATTTTAATATGAATTTATAAAGTGAGGATAAAATAACTGTGTTGTGCTATTAATGGCTTTTGTATGTACATTTTTGTTTTGGGTTCTTTTTTTTTCTGGTATATTTTTGGAGGGTTCCGTTTTTCCTGTGAATGGCAACTGTTGTTTTAGGAGAAAAGTCAAAAGTGTTTTCATTAAAGTGGATGCCAGTTTTAGATTTTCTAACAAATATAAGGAGCACATGTATCCTAGTAAATATTAAGATTAGTTCTATATGATGATGCACTAATTGATTCTGGAATCACTTTTAATTCTCAGTGAACAAAAAGTTGTGGTGATACTGTTATAATAAAACGCTGTGAAGAACTAAAGCTAGTGATTTACTTTGCAGACCCCGTCTTTAACAATTCTGTTGGAAGAGTGCTTCCAATAGAAACTTACTTGTTAAAACAGTCAGGGATGGTGAAGTAACAATGACTTTTCTAAACATAAATATTTGCGTGTCTATTCCATTTAATTCATATTATTATTATATATAAAACCACGTTTTTTTCTTGGAACAAAGGTGATAAAATTATGTTTAACTCCTTAATTTACTTCCCAGCAAAAGTTTAAAATGCTGAGGGAATGAGAGGTAGGGGGTGTTCAGTGAAAGGAAAGTAGCTCATAGGGGCGCAGAAATAGTAATTGTAACGTCATGGTGTTGAGTTATGGTTTGAGAATAATCTCCTTCCAAATTCTTAGAGTTTCTGTGTTTCTTTAGTGGGTGCGTGTGTCAAAGATTGTTTTTTGTAAATGCAACCGGAAATAATCTTTGAAGTATATATTGAGTTGTTTCAAGTGGTGATGTTTTATTTTTCAAGGCAGTTGCATTATAGCTTTGTATTTTTCTTTAAGAATGCAATGCAGGTTAATATTAATTTTATATTCAAGCAATAGCAGCGTTGCTTACTGGTTATCAAGAGAGAAATCAGTGTATTTTGAGGGTGGTTAAGTAGTCATGGAAGTGTTTTTTTATTAGAACATGATTTTGAAATTTGAAATATTTCAGTTAAAATTTTCAGTAGATTTGTGTTCTGATTTATGAGGAGGAAACTGTAAGCCAGTTTGTTTTTGGGAAGTAGCATGCTTGTCAGTCAGATTTTAGAAAGCTACCTTTTTTTCTTCTGTGTTGCTTACAAGTCTGGCAGAGAAATTTAGTCTAATATACAATGATGATGGTCTTGAATTTTCTGTGGGTAGTCTTAGTTTCCAATATTTTGCTTTTCAGTCACACCATACTCCTTTTTTCTTTTTTTTCCTTTATGGAGATATGCTCATGCTCATGGTACATAGGAATGCTACAGAGTTTAGCTGAAGTTTTTTTTATTAGTGGTAGAGCAATAAAAATATTGTTTTGTGGGTTGATCATGATCACTATTGCTTTTTTCGAGATTAGAAAGAAAATCTCTGACCATTCTTCATAAATTGAGAAGTGAGTGCCTTCTAATATTTAAGTAATAAGAGAAGTGTAAATATGGAAAATCAAATCATTCTTCCAGTTAGATAACCTCCTGCAAAAGAACACTTTGACACGTCCTGCTGTGTTTGCAAGACTTTACATCTTGGTTCGGATCCCAGCTCTGCCATTTATTAAGTTATGAGACATCTTCTATAAAATGGGAAGGAATTACACTACTTGCCTCATAGAATTGTTAGCATTAAATGAAATCATGGGTGTGAGAGTTCCTAGCATACTACCTGAGGCTTAATGCACAAAAATATATATTGCCTGATCTCCCTTCATCCATCCCTTCTTCCATATATCCATTTTTCTATACATTCCCTTATTTCCTTTGAAGACTATATATATACTCTGCCCAGTACCTGAAAGTTTAGTGTCTGTGACCAAAAGGACTTGATATAATATATAATACAGGAGAATGCTCATATATTTTTTAGGGTGTAAAACTACCAGCACTTTATTTTATTTATTTATTTTTTTTTTTTTAAGATTTTTTTATTTATTTATTTGACAGAGAGAAATCACAAGTAGATGGAGAGGCAGGCAGAGAGAGAGAGAGAGAGGGAAGCAGGCTCCCTGCCGAGCAGAGAGCCCGATGTGGGACTCGATCCCAGGACCCTGAGATCATGACCCGAGCCGAAGGCAGCGGCTTAACCCACTGAGCCACCCAGGCGCCCCCCAGCACTTTAAATGCGTTATCACATTATACATAAAATGTTTATTTGGCTGTTCTGTATGAGGTTTTTGATCTGCAGTCATTGATGGTAACCTCCCAAAGTTTCTCCAAATATTTAAAAAAATTAGAGTTAAGGGGCGCCTGGGTGGCTCAGTGGGTTAAGCCTCTGCCTTTGGCTCGGGTCATGATCTCACGGTCCTGGGATCGAGTTCTGCATCGGGCTCTCTGTTTAGTGTGGAGCCTGCTTCCTCTCTCTGTCTCTGCCTCTCTGCCCACTTGTGATCTCTTTCTCTGTTAGAAAAATAAATAAAATCTTAAAAAAAAATTAGAGTTAAATATAAGTATTTTCCCTACTCTTCAGTGAAAAATGTCTTTTAGAAATTATCTGTGGGAGTTGTCTTCAACATACAGTATTTAAAATTTGAAGACAGAAAAATGTTTTTATTGCCTGTCTGGAATATAGGTCTATTTTAAAAATAGCTCTTCTTTAGTGGGTAATCTTTAAGCTTTTATATGTCATTTTACTGCTGTATGGAATGAAATGATTTTGTCTGTATATGCTTTATCTGTGTCATTAATGGACTCTGTGTCCAGTTTATTATAAAGAGTATAAGCCTATTAGTCTCATGCATAGCATATATG
Source organism: Mustela erminea (assembly GCF_009829155.1). Taxonomy (NCBI): domain Eukaryota; kingdom Metazoa; phylum Chordata; class Mammalia; order Carnivora; family Mustelidae; genus Mustela; species Mustela erminea. Next base: position 18,892,926 of record NC_045618.1, read on the forward strand.
TTGACACTTGTTTAATAAATACTGTTTTTATACAGATGTTTGTTATTTACTGGTTTTAATAATTACTTGCATTTACTGAACTCAGTTGATATTTATTAAATTTAATATTTTATTTAATACTGGGTTGTCTTAGTAATCACTTGATGAAATCACAAGCTTATAAGTTTAGAAAAAAATTTGCAAGGTGGATAAAATACCAAATATTTGAACATTGGTGTATGACAGCAAATTTACTTTGTTAGTTTAATAACTGATGATGCTGAAAACCAGAGGAATTTTTAACCTGGATGAAAAACAGACATTAGTTGATCAGACTTTTAATAAATAACAACAAAGGCACATCTTTTTATGGTTGTCTTGAGTCAGTACTAATTTTATTTTCTTCTGTATACAAAAATATAAACTTTATGAACTTAAAAAAGAATTCAACCATCAGTAAAGTTATGTTTTGAGAAATATTTTCGTAGTAGGTGGTAAATTTATACTGTATAAGCTAGACCTTTTTATCAGGTTATTTTTGTTACAAGCAGCATGTTATACATGTTGACTTGGATTAGTTGTGAGGTATGATTTGTGACTGTTGGAACAAAGGGATACTCTTAACCTGTGAAATAACTTGTAACTGTTGGCTTAGTAAAACAAGGTGCTCTTGCTTTGACTAATACTGAGTTTGCTTGTCTCACCTCTTAACCCCTAGCAGTTCACCTTTTACATGGAAACTGGAACTGTATTTCTAAAATTCACATGTAAATATCATTCTTTTAAGGAGAACATTGAAGACATAAAATCAGTAGAGAGGCAGTCATTTAAGGAATAAGAGATTAGCCTCTATAATCAAGATTGCCTAAACTAGAATACCCACTCTGGCACTTTGTGTTCTTCGGCAATTTCTCAGTCTTCTTGAGGCTTGGTGTATAAAATAGTGATTATAGTATTATTTTTTTCATAGAGTTGTTGAGAGGATTAAATGAGATGTATGTTATAAAGCTTTTAGCATAGTGCTTGGCACCTAAAATACAGTATTTTTTCCCCTTATTATTACTGTCACTGTTGCTTCTGCTATTGCTGTTATTAGTCATGGTTCACTTTATATGATTCTATCTGATCTCTTCAGGCTCATTGTCAGCCATTACCCTTCAGTTTCTATGACCCAGTTAAGGCCAGCTGTTTGCTCGTCCCTGAAAATGCCATGTATTTTCAGGCTGATGACTCCCACTTTTATTTTTTTAGCCCAGAATTTTCCCGAGCTTGATACCCACTCGGAAATCTAGTTGGAATCTCAACCATAGTATTAGCCATATGACTGAAATATAGCTATTTATTTCTCTCCCCCAACCTTCTTCCTCCCTCCTATCCCCAAACTCTCTGTCCTCACTGGCCCTTCCCCCTTGCAATGAATGGCAGTACTCATGCCAAAAACTTAAAGATACCACTCTGAATTCTTTTTCTTTCCTCTCCAATCCAGTCCATCCATACCTTCTCTTGTCCTTCAGAATTTATCCTGAGCCAGTCCACCGCTTCGTCTTCACTACCACCTCTTTATTGCAAGGCATTATCTCTTACATGAGTTGCTGCAGTAGCTTCCTGACTGGGCTTGTTCTTTTCTTGCTCCTCAGAAGTCTGTTCTTCATAGAGCTGCCCTAGGGATCATTTTAGGATCCTAAATCATGTTCTTTGCTTAAAATCTTCCAGTGACTTCCCATTCCTCTTGAAATAGTCTGTACTTCTCCTGAATGGTCCTGAATAATCTTTTTACTTCTCCTTATTCTTCTCACTTATTGTACGCCAGCCGCACAGTGCTCTTACTATTCTTTAAATTTTTTGCGTCCTTTCTTATTTCAGGGTCTTTTGCACTTTTTGCACTGCCTGGTTAAGGTGCTTTTCATAAGGGTGGCTGGCCTAACCCTGTGGAACTTGACCCAAATCTCACTTTGTCACTCCAGCCATCCTTTTAAATGTTATACCTAGTTAGTTAGTCTCTCATGCATCTTATCTCCTTCAAGACACATAATATAATTTGTACACATGTTATTTGTTTAGTTATAGCTTATTTATTGTTTTTTCCCGTAACCTGAATGTAAACTCTGTGAAGGCAGAGGCAGTGTCTGTCTTGTTGATAACTGTCTCCTCAGGTATTAACCTGCTGCCTGACAGGCAGAAGACAGAAATATTTGAATTAGTGCTTCTGTATTTTTGTTCATGTTTTTGCTAGAGATTGGAATTCTCTTACCTTTAAGTTGTAGCTCGGGTGTCATGTATAATAGCAATTTTAGTCTAGACAAAACTTGTCTCCCTTGCTCTTGATACAGACACTATTTGAAGAGTAATCCCCTTTTTAGAATATTTAAAGGATTGTAATTGATGTCATTTTCTTCAGCTATTCAGAGTTCCTATGTCAAAGACTGTTTTGTTCTTCGTATATGCTTAGTACCTATTGGTCTGTCATAGTGCATAGTGAATGCCCAGTAAATGTTGAGTGGATGATGATTTCTTAATCAATTAAATGACCAAACAAATCAGTTTATCCAAATCAGACTTTAAAAATTATAAAGGTATTTTTCAGACTTTAAAATACTGCCTTATGAGTATTCTATACATATTAACATGTCAGCATTCTGGGTCAGGGCAGAAATGTCAGAGCTGTTTAGCCCATTGGCATTTCCTGAGATTCCATTTTGTGAGTAGCCATCTTGTCTGAGGGCTATATTTCCAATTTCAAATGCATAACTTAGTAAAAATAGTGTTAGAAATTATAATTGGTTACTGGTTGTTCCTTACCAACCAGCATTCCCTCCCTTCAGTTTATCCTTTCACCTTATTTCAGAAAGGCTAGGGGGATGTGCAATATAACACAATATACATGAAATACAATACCAGTTCAACTGTATTGCTAATGAAGATTTATCAAAGAGCTTTTGTGGCCAACATTAGAAACTTAACCACTATTTGTAATAGTGAAAATCATTCCCCATTCTGCACAGCTGACTTGCAAATGGGCTTTTTAAAAGATTTGAGGACTACTTTGGCAAAATGCTTATCTTAATACTGAAAATCTTTATCATAATGATTTTAAAACTTAATTTGATATGGATTATGAAGGAAAAAGGAGAAAAGAATCTGGGAGTTAAGATTTTGTTTTTCATAAATGGCTCTGTTCCCAAAAGTAACATTTCAGGATGGCAGGGTTTTTTTGTTTTCTTTTGTTTTGTTTTTAAACATTTTGGTTTTGGAAAAAACTAACAGGAAAGTGCAGTGAACTCTCATATACTGGTCCACCTGTATACATGGATTGTTAATGTATAGCACAATTGCTTTATCATTTTTTTTTGTATTTGCAGAGTGGCCCTAAAGCCTGAAAATAGGTATTACTATTTTGTTTTATTTATAGTTTGAAGCTCCTTGATTACATCTTCTGGAGTATGCCAAAGATGCAAGTTTATTCAGTTAAAATCAGAGGCAAATCATTTGAGGCAAAACATTCTAGATGCATACAGGGGATGGATGGAAATGCTGCATTAATGTACTGTGTACTTTGCTAACAAGGAAACCACGTATTAAGCATATTATATAATGTCATTGAACTAAACATTTGTTGTAATAGCAGGAATTCACTCTATTGGTCTCATTTTCCTTCTCTCCTTCCTCCTCTTCTCCCCCTCTTCCCTTTTCTTCCTTTTCCTATTATGATTATTTTTGTTAATGAACCATTTGAGAGTACATTGCACACATTGTGATCCTTAACCCTTAAATGCTTCAGTTGGTATGTCCTAAGAACAAAGACATAATCTTATATAACCACAGTATGATGGATTCAAGAAATTTAATATTGGTACTATGATTTAGTGTATAGTTTATGTTGAAGTTTCTTCAGTTGTGCCAATATCTTTTAATAGCATGTTTTCTAATACAGTATTACCTATTGCATTTTAGTCTTCGTATCTTCTGTCTCTTTTAATCTGAAACAATCCTTCAACTTTTTCTTTTTCCTGACATTAATAGTTTTGAAGAGTATAGGCCCTTTGTTTTGTAGGATGTCCATCAGTTTGAGTTTGTCATTTTGCTTCACTGTTGTTAGATACAGGTTATGCATTTCTGGCGGGACAACCCAATAAGTGATGTTATATCTCTCAGTGCAGCACATCGGGGGCAGTATGATGTTTGTTTGACCCTTTGTTGGTGATGTTTACTTGGATCACTTAGTTAAGGTTTGCCTGCCAGTTTTCTCCGTATAAAAGTTATCATTGCCTCATTGTTATTATTGAATAATCTGTGGGGAGGCACTTTCACACTGTGTAAATACTTTGTCCTCCCAAAAATGTTCACATAATGGTTTTAGCATTCATTGCTAATTCTTGCCTGAGTCCATTATTACACAGTGGTTCCAAAATGATGTTTGTCTAGCTATTCTTCGGCATTTAATAGTTGGCAATCTATTGTGAAGAAGAGCTTTTACTTCCCATTTGCTTACTTAATATAAATTCATAGATTCTTTTTTATTAAGCAGATTAGATTTTATTACTATCAGTTCCAAGTTAACTCTGATTTGGCCAGTGAGAAATCCTTCAGTTTACTCATTGATTGCTTTGACATGTTTCTGTCATGTTTGGAGCACTTCCTTACTTTGGGGACAATAATATATTCCATGCTCATCATCTGTTTTTCCTGCTGCTGTCCTAGAATCAGCCATTTCTGCAAGGAGTCCTGGTTTCTCTTACTGGGTAAGACTATTTAGAAACCAAGAACTGGGCCATTGGTAAGCTCCTTGCTAGTGGACTCTCATTTTTTTAGAACTTTGTCAGCTGATCAACCCTATACAGAGTTTATGCTGATTTCTTAGGCAATAGATTTCTCTTCACATTTCTGAAACTCCTTAGAAGAAAGTCTTTTCCTTTGAAAGTGTTAATAATTTAAGTGATTCCTTTCACCTCATTTTTCTATTTTAGTTCTGTGATAGTTGGTTATTGTTTTCCTAAACATATTGTATGCTTCTTGGGATTTAGGAATCCTTTTATATCTCTTTGTATATTCAGTGAATGTGTTCCACAGTGCCTTGAACACTGTTGATATCCATGTGTTGCTTATAATATATAATTATAATAATGACTCAGATTATCTTTATTACTCTTACACCATAATTAAATATTCTTATGTTTGTTATAACATTCTAGGTAATTTTGTGGAAACTTTTAAGTGAATTGGTGATTCATTTGTTCTGTTTTTAATAACACTGCTATCTTAGAAGAAATGAAAAACTTTAGTTTTTCACGATTTTAAAATTTTAAAAACTTAATTCCTTGAGATTAAAATATATAATTAAAGAACATCAAAATACTTAATGTTGGCATTGCTGTTTAACAGTGTTTTGTTCTTCAGCAGGTAATAGCCTTTCTAGGCATCTCTTTAATTGTAAAATGAGGTGATATCTAGATCCTTTTAAACTCTGTATTACATGCCTTATACCTAATTAACACTGAGTTGTTTATGAACATAAAATTAAGTGCCACAAAGTATAGTGGAAGGAGTATTGTGCACCTGGGCCAGGAATTATCTTTGTAAGTATTGTGTTTTGGGCAATTTATTTGGCAGTTTGGTCTTTATTACTTTATTCATTCAGTCCATTGGCCTCAGTAATGAGGAACACAGTGAACAGGCTTGGCTTTCATAGTCAGGTGGGAGTGTGGACATATATGTGTTTATTATCCACTTTGCTACATGCTTGATGTATATAGGAGCATATAGAAGGGGCAATTAACCCAGTTTCAGGGAGGCTGGGTAAATTTATCCCAGAGAAGTGACACCTTTAGTTTAGTTTGAAACCTCAAGAGGACTTAGCATTGTGAAGAAGGGAGGTAGTTGACCAGACCTGTGTTAAGGACAGGAGATACACTTGGAGAGTTTGGATTGCTTGGAGAAACTGAGTAGTACGGTATTGATGGCTCATGCAGGTATCATAGGAGTAGTGAAAGAAGGGGCTAAAGACATAAATCGGGGCCAGAGCTCTTAAGCTGTATTAAGCTGTATTAAGGAATTTGAACTTCATCCTAGGGAAAATCAAAGTATCTTAACACTGGGAGGAAATTAATTAAAAAGATAATACTGATTGCACTGTGGAGAATTCTTTGGAGAGAGTTAAAAGTGGTAGGCAGGAAGAATAATTAGGAGGGTGTTACAGTAAATTAGTTAAAAGAGGTAAGGTGGCTTGGACTGTGGTGTAGGATGAGGATAGAAGAAATAGGTGGGTTTGAGAGAGATATAAGAGGTGGAATGAAAGCGTTCAGTGATAGAGGGCATATGGAAGGTGAAAGAGAAAGTTGAGAGTGATGACTAGGTTTATGGCTTGGACAACTGAGGGAATAAATGGGTAGTTTACTGAAATAGGAAGCATAGGAGGAAGAGCAGGTGTGAGAGGACTAGGATGAGTGTACTCGTGAGAGAGTGCCTGGAAGGATAAAAGGTGTAGTCAGAAGTGGGAGACTTCCTGGAATGACAGGGCCTTGGGATTTGGCCATAGAAGTGAAGGTATGAAGTGATCTCAAAACAGAGGGGATCTGTATATACATCTATAAAAAAAAAAAAGCCAAAGGATATGTCTGTCCTAACGCAGAGGACCTTATTTTAGATGATCTTAAGGTTTACATTGTTTGGTTTGGAAAATAGAAATGAAAAATTCCATATATGGTCTTCTTAGTAAGATTGTCTTGTTAAACAAAACAAACCCCACAACAACGAAAACTTTTTTTTGATAAACAAAGCGTGAGACTGTTGCCCCAGATCGCTAAAAATATCAGTGGTTCTCAGTGTAGCTAAAAATTATGAAACATACTGGCATACAAAAATTAGAGTGAATAATGTAATGAATACTAGCAGGATGAATGTCATGGATCTTTCTCAATCCTCTTGCCCTTTTTTCTTCTGCAGAGGTAATCGTTATCTTAAATAAGGATTTATCTTTCCTATTCATTTTTTAAAGAGCATATATATTGCTAAATAACATACAATGTTTTTCATGTTTTAAAGCTTTCAAAACGACATCATATTTGCATATCCTTCTGCAGTTTACATCTCAACGAATAATCACATTGCAGAATTTATCTGTTCTTTCCATATAATGAATTGGATATTAATGCTTTAACAAAGTGATGCCATGTTATTGATGAATTATATTTTGAATTGCCATAGGAATTATAATTTACTTAGTAAATTTTTGTAAAAACTAGACTAATTATTTTATGAGTCTTCTTTTTTTTTTAAACTTTACTTAAAAAAAATTATTGTGGAATAATGTTAGAGAAAAGTTGCAAAAATAGTATAGATTGTTCCCCTAATGTTGGACCACTGTGATATAATAATCAAACCCAGGAAATTAATATTAACGTACTATAAACTAAATATCTTATTTGCACTTCATCAGTTTTTTTTCCTAATGACTTTTTTTTTTGGTTTTAGGATCCAGCCCAGGATCCACCTTGCACTTATTTGTTGTACAGTCTCCTCACATCTGTGATATTAATTCATTCTTTTCATGTCCTTCTGACCTGGATGCTTTTGAGGAGTACTGGTCGTTATTTTATAGAATATCTTCCAATTTGAATTTCTCTGATGCTTTCTTACCATTAACTTGGAATTTTTATTTTTGGCAGTAACACCATTGAAGTAATGGTAGCATATCAAGAGGTACATTTTATATCAGGAGAACATGATGTCAGTATCTTATTACTGGTGGTGTTAATCTTGAGTATTTAATTAAGGTGGTCTCTGCTGGTTTCAACATTGTAAAGTGACAGGTTTTCTCTTGGAAAATGTTAACTATTTTGGAGATACTTTGAGAGTATGTTAATTTCCTGTTTCTTCTCAAACTTTCACTTGTTTTTAGCATTCATGGGTGGAACTTAACCTGCAACAATTCCAGACTTTCTTCACTATCTGATAATAGAGTTTTCCTGTGAAACCTTCCAAAAGCTGCACTGGTGTAAAGAAGCCATTACCATTAATTTATATGGGAAGTTTTTGAGGTTTTTGACTAAAAAAATAACCTCTTCAGGCTTTTCTGATACCTGTGACACATCGTGTTATTGGACACACACACTAAATTGAGATAAAGCACAGATGGTCACAACAAAAATCCAAGCTATGGCAGCTTGAGATTACAGTGAGGTGCTGTGTAGTTACCCAGGAAGGCTCTTGGTGCTGCTGCTCAGGGTGTGTGCTGCTTCTGTAATGGTTCCTTGCAAAATAGAAGCTGAACACTATTTCTGCCCTTTCCCTTCCCTTCCCCCTCCCTCTTTTTGCCTTTTTTTTTTTTTTTTAAGATTTTATTTATTTATTTGAGAGAGAGGGAGAGAGAGCATGAGTGAGGAGAAGGGCAGAGAGAGAAGCGGACTCCCCGTGGAGCTGGGAGCGCGATGCGGGACTCGATCCCAGGACTCCGAGATCATGACCTGAGCCGAAGGCAGTTGTCCAACCAACTGAGCCACCCAGGTGTCCCTGCCTTTTTTTCTTAAAAGTAAAAATCCTTTCCATATTTCTTTCAGTTAGAAAACAGGTACTACTGTGGGTCTTCCATAATGAAAGTGAACTTGCTTAATGTGAACTTCCAAAAAGTGGGGGATACCTGTATTGCTGTAGTAGTTACCTAATAGCAATTTTGTAGATTTTTTTGTTCCTTTCTCATTTACCAATTGAAATGCCTCTGTTTTGAAAAGCTGTCATTTCTCTCTCATTTATTTTTTTCAGTTATTTATGTCAGTATAGATTCAAAGGTAATTCAAAGGTAATTTTGTAGGCTATAATTTGATGCTATCATTATTTATTTTATTGCTCAAATTATCCAGCTTTAGCCATTGAAAGCCCCTCCTGTTTGACTCTTGTGGTGTCCTTTTGACCTATCTTCGTCTTTTTTTCAAGAACTTCCCTACTTTCTGGTACTACAGGAAACTCCAGGTTCATTTATATTTTACCTGTCTCAGCTCTGGAATTATCCTCTTTTCCAAAGAGCCCTGACCCTTTTATTGGAAGATGACATTGAGAATCTGAGGTCTGGGTGCTAGGTATGTTCATTGCTATTGGGGTGTCACTGTCTGCCTTTCAGCAGAGCTAAGAAATATATATGCATGAACTAATAACCCCACACATAACACTTCTACAGTCAGTTCTACTATGACCCAGTATATATATTCCTAAAAATCTAATGCTATGCAATGTCATACAGTAAAAACCACAGGGTTCATGGGAATTAGGGAAATAATAGTCAAAAACTTTGTCAGTGACACATTAAAAAGAGGGACCTAATATATTTAAAATAACAACATAGTTTTAGACATGTTGAATGTTTAAGTCATGCATAGTAAATATGGTACTTTACTATGGAAAAGAGCTGAAGTTTCCTTATATGAGTGTTGGAAGGGTTGTGGCTTGTGAGTGGTTATGAAGTGGTGGATAGACAGTTCCCTGAAATCAGATGAAACAGTAACACCAAATGTGGATGGATGTGGCTCATAGCTCTTGTGGTAGACTTTGGTAGCTCATTTTCATTTGAGTTCATTCTCTCTTGGATTCCTTGTAATTTATTCTGCATTTCTGTAATAATTTTTTTATTTTTTCCATTTCTTTTTTAAAATTGACTCACCTTTTAAAGTTTCTCTTTGTATTTTGTCCATTTTTGTTTTTAGTTTTTGAGTTGCTGATTCAGAGTGGTTTTTGTATCCTTAAATGCGTTGTCTGAATATTCTTAATTCTATTTGGAGTATTGATATTTGTCAGATTCAGTTTCCTGATTTTCTGGATCTCGCTTTTCTTTTGTTCATTTTTATGGTATTGGGGTGTTTTACAGTATTCCTAGTTTAATGGTGCCCTCTTCTGTCAGTAAGGAACAGTCCTGTTCGGTGGTTTTGGTTTTAATGGTTGGAGAAGGATTGTGAGAATTCCAATTTTATAATTCTCTTTGGTCTTGCAAGACCTTAATTTTATCCTTTTTCTTTTTCCCTTTACTATCCCATTGCAAAAGGACACTCTTCCCTTCCTTTTTCCCATTTTCTCCCCCAGAAGCTATGTGTTTCAAAGTTGTGCCCCTCTTTGTAGCAGTTAGTGCCTTAAATGGCACCTGTTCCTTTAAATCACCAGAACTTTGAACTTTCTTACCTGGCGTCAGTGTTCTGATCTGCCCAGACTGAATATACTTTTCCAGTATATTCAGATTTCTTAGTTTTCATGGTCATTGCAAATGACCCTGGTGCTCCTTTGCTAGCCTCCTTGCCACCATGTCTGTGTTCTAGTAGGGGTGGAGTGACAGCCTGAGAGATCAGTTGCTAGGATTTGATTTTTCTGATTTCACTCATGTTTGTTCGGCAGTATCAGCATTCTTTGTCTTCAAGGCTATGCTGAAAGCATGGTTTTGTGTAGAATTTCCTTCTCCTGCCTTGTTTTTTTATATGGTTTGGGGGAATATTTTCAGAGTTACTTAGATATATACCATCACCATTGTCCCCACGGAAGTCTTTACTTTCAGGGGAAGGGAGCAGGAATACAGAATTACACTCTTAATGCTACAGAGCCTTTAGTTAGGAAGAGACATAGGCATTCAGCCTCCATGGGTGAGCTTGGAGACTCCAGAAAATAGCTTGTAGGAGAAATTACTTAAATTTAAATGCTCTTACTTCATTCTTCTAGAATGCAAGTGCAGTTTCTGGGTTATTGCAAGAGTCTTAAGTGGGTTTTTTTTTTTTTTTTTGGTAAAGCAAAGTTATTCTAAAGTTTTTTTTTCTAGACTGTATATTGGAAATGCCTTGGTTTTATTATAACATGAATGAATTATAGACTTATATTTAGCCAGGGGCTTCTTGGTACTTGTACATTCCAATGGCAATGTAGTATGTGAACTTTTTAGAAAAGATAACTTTTAAAACTTGGGAATTGATTTGATAGATGTTAATTTCTTTTCATTCCTTCTCTACTCTTAGTTTTCTCCATTTTATTTTATGATCTTGACAATTCTCTTTTGATTACAATAAATAGTAGGTGTGGTGTTACTCCTTGGCTGCACACTCATTATTATGTTTAATTAGATGGCACTAAAGCTGTTTACTGTAGTTGATTTAATTGGTTCTTTTTTGCTTTTTTCTGTCTTGTTAACATAAGAAATTTAACATGAAGTTGGAATTATGTGTGGAAGTTCTTTATGCTTGGCTCTAGAATTTAGTCGTTTAAAGTATTTATGGTCTTAAAACATTTCTTTCCCTAGAATTAACAAGTTTTCTTGTCAGTGTTTTAGATTGTTGGAGTAGAAGTTGACTTTTTAAACTAGTCACTGTACATTTTTAAAAATAAAAATACCAACCAGGGTAGAAAGGTATATTGATTTCAAACATCAGAAATCTTTCATAATATAAATTAAATTTTTTTGCTATCAGTGATCTTTGGAATTCTCTCTTTCTAATGGTATTTAAAAGTTAATCAGTACCTGTCCCTAGCTGTCTCTGGATCCTCATTTGTAAGCTTTATTTCTGTTACCATAGGTTAAAAAAGTCTTAAATAATGACTTGAGAAGCTGTTTATATATTTTCTTTTTATTGTCCTCCCATTTTTCTTTTGACTGGTAAATATGGTAGTTCCAAAACACTGTCCATGGCTCTGCTCCCTTACTCCCTCTTTTGAACTATTCCTTACGTATTCTCAGTGCTTTTGCTATTGTTTCTATATTATTAGTTCTGAAATAAAAACACCTATGAGATACAGCTCTTTGCTTCTATGAGGTAATGGGTTGGGGAGGGTAAAATCCTTTTTAATTACTGTGTTATACAATTACCAAGTGATGTGTAAATCTTAGACATAATGAATAGATTAGGGGAGCTCAGGGAAGGAGAATTCAGAAGTGATAAGGGGCTGCTACTTGAAGTAATTGGTATTTGAATTGAATGTCAAGTTAATTGTCGGATAGTGACGATATTCCACATAGAGACTACAGTTGGAGCAAAGGAACTAAAACAGCCAAGTGAGAAGTATGTAATGGACACAAGTTTGGAGGAGTAAAGTGGAAAAGAGAGTTTGAGGACAGATTGTAGAGTACCTTGAGTAGTTTGGATTTTGTTCTTCAGGTAAGGAAGAACTATTGAAAGTTTTTAAGCTTGGAAGGGACCAGTGCCTTCCTTAATATGCCCATACAAAATAAGGAGGATTGTATGTATGTCCTTTCTTATTAATAAAACTTAGTTCCTTAAAGGATACTCCAGCACCACTTTTTAAAAAGCACCGTGCTAGGCTCATTCTTTAATTTGATGGTTTGAAGGGTATTATAGGGCATACATATCTTTTATGTGGAAGGCATGAATAAAGATAGATTATCCTTTTTTCATTCTTTCTATTCCACTTCTTAGTCTCCTCTCCCAGGCCACACCAGATGCTGTGCTCTCCATAAAAAATGGATTCCTTCCAATTGGAAGTTTTTCCTTTTGAAATCCAGTACTACTTTGTGTCTGTCTTATCATAGTTACCATGTTTGACCTTATACTAAAGGCAGTAGACCCATGCACACTACATTGAAGGCATCTATGCTTGTGTGTTAGTTTTTCTTGGTAAATATAAATGAATCTTTAAATTGGTGTCTCTCAATGACTGTAAAGTGCAAAAATCTAGGATTTGGACTGAGCTAATAAGGTTTTAAAAAGATGACTTTAAGACATCTCTACCCCTGCTGATCTAGCTCAGTATTTCTTAAACTTTGTTCTGCTGTGAGATGAAAATTTTGACACATGTGCAATCATGGATCCACTTAACAAAGAAGTAAAGTGTTATAGTAACTTATAATTGCCATAACTGTCCTAGGAAATGTTGTAGATATAACAGGTAGTGGATAATGTGAAGTTATTAGGGCAGTAGTTTTAACTCTTTCCAGTTCTCTTTTACTTAAGAAAGAGGCATCAGATTCAGGCACTGTAGAAGTATCAAATAACTTGCAAGGGAAATAATAAGTTTACGGTATTCATCTTCCGAGATAACTTTGAGACCTTTCGGATTCCTTCCTCCCCCCCACCCCGCCCCTTTCTTTCTTCACTGGAAACTTTATTTATTTGAAGTATAATTCACATACAGTGTTAGCATCAGCTGTGCAATATAATGGTTAAGCAATTCTATACATTACTCAGTGTTCACTGTGATAAATGTAGTCCCTGTCACCAAACAGTGTTACTACCATCTTCTTGATATCTTATTCCCTGTACTTTTCATCTCTGTGACTTACTTATTTTGTAACTGGAAGTTTGTATCTTATAATTCACTTTGTGTATTTCACCCTTTTCTTTTGGATTTCTTCTTTTCCATTTATTCATGTGTCTTTGTTGTTGTTTTAAGTGGAATCCTATTTTAGTAGATTAGATTGGTAGTCTGGATTTTAGTTCTGGATTCCATTTCATTTCTATAAGTTTGAGAATTTGTGTCCCTAAAAAGGCCTTTCTAAGGCCTCTTCCAGTTCAAAACTATAGGAAGTTGCAGAATATCATGAATACAATGTCTAGGCCTTTCTAGATTCTGGTCAACATCCTTATTAATATGAACATCTGCTTGACACACTGCCACTTTACCTGACTGTTTAACCAAAGTGGTATATGTTTGGCCATTATGTTAGGTGCTTAGTGTCACATTTTGAAGTGTGCCCATCTTCAAACTTTTTTTGTTGTTTTGGTGTGTGGACAAAATGTGCCCCTTGTTTTTGGAATTTGGGTAGTTGAGGCTATTGGTTCCAGTAACTATATGTCTGAGAAGGAATACTGGGAGTATTAGCCCTTAAGTTCAGGTTGAGGGGTAGAATAATGGAACTTCAGCATTTCAGTGGTCACATCCTCACTTGAAGAATGATAGCATCATCATAACTTGTAATAAATATTAAATACTGTGAAAACTATAAGTAATCTTGCTGATTGTTGATTGAGGGGATTGTTAAATTATTTGGAAGAATAAAATAGATCCTACTAATTTACTTAAAATGTCTAATTTATACCTGTGATATAACAACAGGTATATGTATCACTGTGGGTAGGTGTTGTATATGGTAATGAAATGAGGTTATAGAAAAGAAAATCTGAAGACACTTAATTTTTTTTAATATAAGACCAAAAGCTAGAAATGAATACATGTCCACTCAGAAACTTGTATACTGATGTTCATAGTTTTATAATAGGTAGAAAGTGGAAATAACCCAAATGTCCATCAACTGATGAATGTATAAATAAAATGTGGTATTTCCATACAGTAGAATATTATTTGGCACTAAAAAGGAATGACATATGGATACATGGCATAAAGTGGAAGGATCTAGAAAATATTGTTGTGTGAAATAAGTCAGCCAACAAAAACCCATACATTGTATGGTTTAGTTTATCCAAAGTGTACAAAATAGGCAAATCTCTCTGAGACAAAGTAGATGCTCCATGTGTGAGTGGAGATGAGGAATGGGTAGTGAATACTAATAAGTACTGGGTTTCTTTTAGGGTGATGAAAATGTTCTGGAATTAGATTGTGGTAGTGGTTGCACATTTCATTTGAATATAAAACATTCAAGTGTATACTTTAAATGGGTGAATTGTATGGTGTGTTATTTCTCAGGCTATTTTCTTCTTTACTTTTTAAAAAGAGCAGAAGCTTTGTGAAGAGGTATTTTGGTTCTCATGGGTAGTTTGGGAGATCTAGTTGAAGGTGGAAGGGCATGGGGGAAGATCAGCATTTCTGGGCATTAGTATACTATTACATTAAGACACAATGCTACTTTCTTAGTCCACTAGCTAAGAATGTAACACGTTGTGTTTTAGTGGGGATTGTATGTGAATCCAGCTTTTTAACCTTATTAGCCCTGGGGCTAGAATTGTGCATTATTGCATTTGAGAGGATAGTCTTGCCTTTCTTTTATCTTTGCATTTTTTGTCTTATTAAATTCAAATGCTTGTGTATTTTCAAGGTAGTGCATAATTGTGTTCTGCCCATCTGTCCAGCCTACATTCTGCTTTGCTCTTTTTGTTCACACCTACTCAAATTTGTGTCCTCTTTCTTTCTTAGCTCCTCTAATTAGAACAGTCCCTAGTTTCATGTGTGCTTAAAATCCCTTTCTTCCTTAAATGCTTGCTTCTGTAAAGTTTTACTGACTTAATTGTTTCTTGTGACTTACTATCTATTTGCTTAAAAATCTATTTTTTAAGCCTTAGTAGTATCTTTTTCTTTTTCAATTTTAGTGTCAGATATTAAATGATACTAGTGTCTGGCTTTTTTTACCTCTTCACCAAAATGTTTTTGCGATTCATCCATGTTTTTATCTATTAAGTGGTTTGTTTTTAGCATTGCCCAGTTTTTAGTGTTGCCTGATGTTCTATTATAGGTCTAGACCAGTTTCTGCATTCATCTTGCACGGACATTTTGGTTGTTTTCCGTTTGGACCTATTGTGAATAAAGCAACTCTGTGCATTTGAGAACGAGCCTTTGTGTGGACGTATATTTCCATTTTTCGTGGGTAAATACCAAGGAATGAGATTTCTGGGTCATATGATAAATGTTTTATCTTATAAGAAACTGTGAAATTGTTTTCCAAAGTAATATGATTTTACAGTCCCACTGACAATGAAAGTTGCAGTGTCTTTATTTTTTCCACACTTCACGTTGTTAGCCTTTTCAAGTTTAGTCATTCTAGTGGTTATATACTGGCATTTTATTACAGTGTTTTTTTTTTTTTTGTTTTTTTTTTTTTTTTTGCATTTCCCTGATGAGTAGTGGGTTTAAACAGTTTTCATTTGCTTAGTGGGTATTCATTTGTCTTTTTTGGTGCAATGTTTGTTCAGATCTTTCGCCTATTTTTAGTTGGGTTGTTTGCCTTCTTACTACTGAACTGTAAGGGATTTTTGTTGTTTTTAAAGATTTATTTGTCAGGGAGAGAGTAAGAGAAAGAGAGCACTTGCGCACAAGCAGGGGGAACAGCAGGTACAGGGAGAAGCAGGCTCCCTGATGACCAAGGAGCTTAATGTGGGGCTTGATCCCAGGACTCCGGGATCAAGACCTGAGCTGAAGGCAGACACTTAACTGACTGAACCACCCAGGTGTCCCCTGAACTCTCTAAGAGAGTTTTATGTGTTCTAAGTAAAAGTCTTTTTTTCATTTTCGTTAATGTATTTTGAATATTTTCTACCAGTATGTGGCTTGATTTTTATTTTCTTAATGTCTTTCAAAGAGCAGAAGTTTTAATTTTCATAAAGTACTGTTTGTCAACTTTCTACTATTGTCAGTTTTGCATTCTTTTGTGTCTGATAGTCTTTGCTTTACATGGGGCAGTGAAAATTTTTTTGTCCTGTGTTTACTTTTGGAGGTTTTATAGTTTAGCTTTTACACATAGGGTTATGATCATTTTGAATTAATTTTAGTGCATGTTATGAGGTAATATCAAGATTCATTTATTTTTTCTGGTGCTGTTTGTTGATAAGGCTTTCCATTTAATTATTGTAGTGCATTTGTTGACTATCAGTGGCCATGTGCGTGTGTATTTATTTCTGCATTCTCTGTTCTGTTTCCGTGATTTGGGGGTATGTGTGTGTGTGTGTATACAGCATGCTGTATCTTCTACCTTCTGTTTTTTTTTTTTTTTTTTTTTTTTCGTAATTGTCTTAGCTATATTATTTTTAAATATCTTTGTGAATTTCTAACAAGAACACTTGCTGGGATTTTGATTGGGATTATGTTGAATCTATAGATCAGTTTGAGGAGAATCAGTATCCCAATAATATTGAGTGTATGAATCTGTGAACATGATATATATCTCCATTTTTTTTTTTAAGGTCTTCCTTAATTTTTCTCAGTGTTTTCTGGTATTTAGGATAATAGTCTTGCACATATATTGTTAAATTTATCTTTAAATATTTCATGTTATAGTGAATGGTATTTTTGAAAAGATTAACTTTGCATTTGTCATTATAGAGATTTGATTTAAAAAAATACTAATCTAGGGCTGGCTCAGTTGGTAGAGCACGCAGCTCTTAATCTCAGGGTGATGGGTTCAAGCTCCATGTTGGGCTTGGACCTTACTTGAAATGAAAAATATATATTAAGATCTTTATAAAAAATACTGATCTTGTATCCTATACCCTTGCAAAACCCACTTTCTAGTTTCTGCCACTTTATTCTATATTTTTGAGGATTTCTTGTGTATATTGGCATGTCATGTGTGAGTAGAAGCTGTTTTATTTTTCCTTTCTAATTTGGATCCTTTTTTCCCCCGCTTTGCTGCATTATTGTGATTGTTAGGACTTTTAGTAAAATGGTGAAGAGAAATAAAGAGAAATGGTGAAGAGATAAAAAGAGAGAGTGTACATCTTTGCTTTATTTCCAGTTGTACAGGAAAAAAAAATCAGTCCTTTATCACCAGCTATATGTAGGTTTTTGTAGATGTGTTTCATTAGGTTTGAAGAAGTTTCCTTCAAGCTTAGTTTGTTGATAGGTGTCCCCCTTCATTCTCCCACAAATTGGTATTTTACCATGCATAGATGCTTTTTTACCTTTATTGAAATTAGTAATTTTTTAGTATGGTAATGCAGTGAATTACAAAATCTAAACCAACCTTGCATTCCTGAGACAAACCCCATTTGTACTGCTGTTTAGCTTTTTATATATTGCTGGATTTGACCTGCTTATATTTTATTAATAATATTTGCATCTCTGTAAACAAATGATATTAGTACACCTTTCTTTTTCTTGTGGTCTCCTTGCTTTAGTGTTGGAATTATTCCGGCCTTATTAAATATGTTAGAAAGCACTGTCTCTTCTTTTTCCTAAAAGGGTTTGTGTAAGACTGATACTGTATCTTTTTTTAGATGTTTGAAGAATTCATTGGGAAGCCATCTGGGTCTGGAGTTTTCTTTGTGGAAAGCCTTTTGATTTTTGAATTAAAATTTCTGAATTAGGGGCATCTGGGTGGCTCAGTTGGTTAAGTTTCCGACTTGGTTTTGGCTCAGGTCATGATCTCAGCATTGTGGGATCAAAACCTGGGTCAGGCACCCTGCTCAGTGGAGAGTGTGCTTTGAGATTCTTTCTCTCCATCTCCCTCAGCCCTTTCCCTGCACATGCTCTCTCTCTCTCAAATGAATAAAAATCTTAAAAAAATTCTGAATTAGATGGTTATTCAGACTTTCTTTTGATAAATTTTCTGTCTGTTGATAATCTCTGCATGTTTCAAGGAATTTTGTCTATTTAAGTTGTCAAATTTATTGGCATATTATTGCACTATTAATCTACATTTAATGTTTGAAATATCTGTAGTAATGTCCTCTCTTTCAATTCTAATGTTGGCAATTTGTGTCTTCTTTCTTCTTTTCTTGACCAGTCAGCTAGGGGTTCTTTTCAAAGAACAAGCTTTCGTTTTCATTGGTTTCAATCTATTTATTTATTTATTTATTTTGGTCTCTCATCTGTTTTACCAATTTCTCCAAGTTTAATTTATTTTTCTCCCCAGCTTCTTAAGGTGGAAGCTAATTTAGAACATGATTGTTAAATCTTTATTCTTTTCTAATGTAAGCACTTAAAAGATGTAAATTTCTAAGCATCCTTAGCTCCACCCTACATAATTAGATAATGTATTTTTATTACCATTCAGTTCCATGTGTTTTTAAATTTTCCTTATGAGTTCTTTAATTTATGGGTTATGTAGAAATCTGTTAATTTACAGAGACTTGGAAAATTTTCCAGTATATTTCTTTTATTGGTCTTTCATTCTTTTGTGGTCAGAAAACACTTTCTGGGGAGTGTATCTGTACTTGGTAGATGAGGGGCTGCCTGACTCATGAATCCTTTAATAAAGCCAATTAGATCTTCAACAAGAAAGCCTTTCTGTATAATTTCACTCTTTTTAAAAAAAAACATTTTATTTATTTGAGAGAGAGCATGAATGGGGAGGGGAGTGGGAGAAGCAGGCTCCTCGCTGAGCAGGGAGTCAGACACGGGGCTCAATCTGGGACCCTGGAATGATGACCTAAGCTAAAGGCAGACGCTTAACCAACTGAGGTGCCCCTGATTTTACTCTTATACATTTATATGTGCCTTGTTTTATGGTTCAGCATATATTCTCTCTTGTTGTATCAAGAGACATGAACAACTTTGCTGGTTCATAATGTTCAGGTTTTACATATCATTGCAGATTTTCTATCTGCTTTTTTACTGATGATTGCAAGAGACTAGAATTCTCTAGTAATTGTAAATTTATCTATTATTCCTTTTAGTTTTGTCATTATTTGTATGTTTTGAAACTTTTTATTGGCTGCATAAACATTCGGGGTTATTTTGTATTTCTGATAAAGTGACACTTTAAGCATTATGATTTATGTTCCTATGTACCTAGTAATAGTCCTTCTCTTATGACGTACTTTGTCTGATACTAATATAGGCATTCCAGCTTTATTATGATTAATGCTTGCATGGTATAGCCCTTTCTATTTCATATTTAATCTATATCATGTTTAAAGGGGGATACATAACTTTATCCAGTCTGACAATATCTGCTTCCAGTCTAGTCTGATAGTCTCTACCTTTAATTGGGGCATTAGGACCGTATATATTTAATATCATTATTCATTTAATTGGATTTAAGTCTACCATTTTTAATGTGTTTTTTTAATTTGTTCTCTCTGTTTCGTGTTTCCTTTTCTGTATTTCGGGAGGTTGCTTGTTTTTTTAGCAAATCATTTTACCTCTTTTCTTGGCTCATTAGTTTTATTAATTTCTTTTCTTTTTTAATAGTTGCTCTAGGGTTTTACAGCATGCAGTCTTGAACTTACCACAGTCTACTTTAATCACTTTATGAATAATGAATGATTCTTACTACAATGTATTTTCAGTTTTTTCCTTTTCCTTTATACTGTTTTTGTCATTCTACAGGTTATTATATGTTACTGCTACTTTTGCTTTATGCAGTCAGATTATCTTTTTAAAATTTAAAGGTAAGAAAATACATGGTAAATTCACATATTCACCATTGTTGGTTTTCCTTTGTGTAGAAGTTTCTATCTGCTATTTTTTAATTGATAGACTTATTTCTTAGAACAGTTTTAGGTTTATGGAAAAACTGAGCAGAAAGTACAGACTTTCCATATATTCTCCTCTTTCCCTTCCCCTGTTCTCCCTCTCATGTTGGCCCCCTGGTGTCGCCTATTATTTAACGTTTTGCAGTGTTAATTGTGTGATATATGTGTTTCAATTGGTGAACCAGTATTGGTGCATTTTTACTGACTTAAGTTTATAGTTTATATGAGAGTTCACTCTGTTGTAAATTATATCCTTTTTTTTCCTGAAGAACTTCCTTCAGTGTTTTTTGTAGTGCAGACCTGCTGGTCAAACATTCTCAGCTTTTGTTTGTTTGAAAATGTCTTTATTTCCCCTTCACCTGTGATGGATTTTATCACTTTGTGTAGATTTTGATTTGCAGGGTTTTTTTCTTTATAACAGTTCAGATGCTTTGTTCCTTTGTTTTAAACTTGTTTGTATTGTTTTTGACAAGGAACCTAGTAGTTCTTATCTTTGTTACTCTGTGTGTAGTGTGTCTTTTCCTTGACTTTGACTGCTTTTAAGACTATATTACTAGATTTCTGGAATTTGATTATTAATTATATGACTTGGTGTGATTTTTTTGTGCTTAACCTGTTTTTTGTTCACTGAGTCTTTTGAATATGTGGGTTTAGTTTTTGTCAAGTCTGGAAATTCTTTGGTCCTTATTTCTTCAGATAGTTTTTCTGTTTCCCCATCTTTCCAGGACTCAGTTATACCATTTTTAGACTGCCCTTGATATTCTCACAGGTCCTTGATGCTCTTTTCTTTGTTTTTTGTTTGCTTTCTGATTTTGTATCTTCAAGTAGTGATCTTTTTCCTTCACTCCTTTAATCTGTTGCTAAGTCTATCCATTCGATTATTTAAGATATTGCATTTCTCAAATTTAAAAATCCATTGATTCTTTTATTTTTTTTTTTTAAGTTTTTATTTATTTGAAAGAGAGTGAGCATGCACAGGTGCATAAGTGTGGGGAGGGGCAGTAGAAGAGGGAGAAGCAGAATCCCTGCTGAGCGGGGAGCCCAGCGTGGGGCACAACATGAGGCTTGATCCCAGAACCCTGGGATTATGACTGGAGCCGAAGGCAGATGCTTAACTGAGCCACCCAGGCGCCCCGATCAATTCTTTTCAAAATAATTGTCTTTTGTTTTTGTTTTTGTTTTAAATCCTCTAACATATTTGTAATATTTTGAAGTTTATATCTTTAAATATATCATCTCTCTTGGTTCTGGGTCTGTTTCTTCTGTCAGATTTTTCCTCTGGTATGGGTTGTACATTTCTCCATTTTCTTATGTTTGGTAAGTTTTGATTGACTTTTGGACTTTGTTGATTTCCACACATTTCTCTGTTGTCTTGTGTTTGGTAAGTTTTGATTGATTCCTCACACTGTTGTCTGGATTTTGTTGATTTCCTCTGGAGAGGTTTTATTTTTGTTTTGGCAGGGTGTTATATTTCTTATGGGTATGCTTGAACCTTTTGAGGCTTGTTTTTAATTTTTGTTTTGGCAAGTTGAATGTAGCCTTTACTCTAGAACTAGTTTAGCACAGTTACTAAGTGCTGATTCTGATTCATTTCTACTGATTTGCCCGGGTTTCAGTGTGGTCTTTCTCCTTTTTGGTTGGAACTTGCACATCCCCCAGTTTTATGTAATCTCGGAATTTTTGAGTCTGCTTGGTCATTATTACTTGTCTGGCTTTGTAGAGTTTCACTTTACTAATACACAGCTTTATATTGAAGAAACTGCATTATCAAGTATTTGATAGCATTTAGCCATGTTGTGGCTTTTGAGAGCTTGAATTGTGGTTAGTTTGAATTTAAATATGCTGTAAGTATAAAACACACTGAATGTCAGGAACTTACTATAGAAAAAAAGAATGTAAATACCTGTTTTTTGTATCAATTATATCCTGAAATAGTAATATTTTGAGCATATTGGGTTAAATGAATTATGTTAAAATTAGTTTTATCTGCTTCGCTTTCCTTTAAAATGTGTTCATGTTGTTTCTTTTGGGAAGAATTGCTCTAGAAACCTCTACAGATTTCAGGAATGCTTTCTCTTGAGCTCCATCTTCTCTGCTTCTCTAATCTACAAATCCCCATTACTTCGGCCTCCCTAAATTTCAGTGTGTGTCTCTTATTCACTGAGTCCATCGTATTCTGCTTGGCTTCCCATTCCTGCATTGCCCTCTGAACTATGGATAACAGAGTATGTAGGGGACACTTTCATTTTTTCAGGTATCACAGCGCTCAGCTGCTTGGTGTCCAGTGTTTTAAAATTACAGCTTTCTATATCTGATCAGTTTTCTAGTTGAGTTCATTGGGAGAGCATGTCTCCTGCTAAGTTACTACGTCATGGTTGGTACCAAAAATCTTTTAAGGCATGAGTAGTTTGATGCCCAGGTGTGAAAACTGACTTTCCCTTGAATTAAAAACACTGTTGCTGGTAAACCTGTTTTGATTACAAAATGAAATTAATATTTGAGCAAATATGCACCATTTATTGTGTTTATAGACTTATTTTTGGTTATTGCCTGTTTAATTTTCCCCTTAATCTGGATTGATTTTAAAAGCTGTTTGCATATACAAACCTCTTTTCTTTCATACTGCATTATACTCAGGGTAGTAAGTTTTAAATTTCACTGGATACCTCTACCTCAGGGTAGAGGTATCCAGTGAAATTTGGTAAGTTCAAACATAAAGCAGAAATTTTCTTCATAATTAGGTTGAGGTTTTTTTTTTTTTTTATCAAGACTTGAGGAGATGCTTAGAATTTTAGGCCCTTAAGACTTGATACTGGGAATGTTAATACCATGTCAGGAGCACTTTGTTTCATTTTGCTTTCTAATTTGTTGGCATTCACTGATTAAGCACATAATTAACAAGCTAGTATAGCAAGAGAAGGCATTAGGGAGTGGTTTTTCTTGGGTCATTCAGGTCTTCAGTTATCATCAGCAATTGTATTAAGTGTTATCTATTTGCTTTGTAAAATGTAGTTGAGATATTTGAAAAGAGGAGTTTGAATCAGTCATTTCATTTAACCCTTCTTGTTAATATGGAAAATTGGAAGTTGTAGTAACTTGTTTCACAATATAAACTGTGATATTTGACATTCAACTATTATTGGAATGATAGTGTCTACACTGTTTTTATTTGTTTCAGATTACTTCTTTACAAGATGTATCCATGTGATTTTGTGATATTGTCTTGTGTAATTTCTAGCTCTGGTAATTATCATATAGAAACTTAAAACTTATTTTAAGAATAAGTTTGAGAAGTTGTCAGTGTTTATCATTTTTGTTCACAGCAAGCACTCACCTGTTGTCATGGTATCTCATGACATGAGTGGCTCAGTTGGTTTGCCATCTGCCTTTGGTTCAGGGCTCAGGTCATGTTCTCAGAGTCCTGGGATTGAGCTCCACCAGAGTTGGGCTCCCTGCTCAGCAAGGAGTCTGCTTCGTCCTCTCCTTCTTCCTCTCCCCCTGCTCGTACTCGCTCTCTCTCTCACAAATAAATATATAAAACCTTAAAAAAAAAAAAAAGTGAGCTGAACTGTGGTTGTGCATAACTGTTAAAAGCATGCCCGGGTTAGACAACTTTACTGACTTTGCTATGTGGCCTTGGTAGGTACCTTCTTAGTATTTCAGTTTCCTTTTGAGGATAATAATGAGATTATTGTTGGCTTGCCTTTGTTGCTGTTCCTAACTGCATATAAAGCAGTTAGGATATTGGTTAGCATGTGATAAATACTGCTGTTGCAGTTGCTGTTATTGTCATCATCTCATTAAGTCTTTCTCAAATCTTAATCCCATATGATAGTACTTACTTCCTTGCTTTCTCTCTCTCTCTCTCTTTTTTTTTATTAAGGACTTCATATAACTGCTGTATATTACATATTCCTCATTCATTGTGTGATGTAGGCTTCCCCAACTAGAATGCAAGCTCCGTGAGATCAGTCGTAGATGTAGAGATTTTTCACTAGAACCTAGAAAGGTGTCTGGAGTACATTGGATACTCAGTAAATATTTTCTGAATGGACTATATTGAATTCTATTCCAAATAGTAACTAGATATTGGGGATATAAAAATGCATGAAGTTCTTTCTCTAAAAAAAAACAAAGTATAGAATAGAAGAGGCTCATACTTAAACAAAACTTAGTATGATTTTACTGCCCCCCCCGCCACCTCCCAGAAGTGATTGTGATGGTAAGAGTATTCCTGAGGTTGCTGTCACAGAAGGTGCCGTAAAACTGGGGAAGATTGTTTAAGAGATGGGGGAACACTGTTTTCTAGCAGAGGTGAAAATTTGAACGGAATTACAGAGCTTGAAGTCCAGGTTAACAACAATGTAGGCTGATTAGAAATGGAGGGACTGGGTGACTCAGTTGGGTGTCTGACTTGATTTGGCTCAGGTCATGATCTCAGGGTTCTGCAGTTGGCCCAGGTTTGGTTCCATGCTTGGTGTGGAGCCTGCTTAGGAGTCTCTGTCTCCCTTTTCCTTTGCTAAACCCCCTCTCCCCAACCTGCTTGCTTATATGAATGCAAGCCGCTCCCTCTCAAAAAAAAAAAAAAGGTAGAGGGTCTAGCTGGGAGGTTGGTGGGGATCACGGAATCAGATTTGGGAGTAATAGCAATTGGAGATGCAGGTTGTCTAGCCCTTGCCTGGACAGAAGCAATGAGATTTGGAGATTTAATATATGAAATTTAATGATAACTGGATGTAGCACTAACATTTTAGTTCTGGTTTTATTTTGAAGGTAAGAGTATGTTTCATTATAGATTATTATAAAAGAATTTGATTTTTAAAATATTTCCTTTTAGAAATTGAGAACTATGTACAAAACACAAATTTCCAATAACAATTCATTATTTATTTATTTATTTTTAAGGATTTTGTTTATTTGTCAGAGAAAGAGTGAGAGAGAGAGAGACCACAAGAGTGTGCACATAAGCTGGGGAAGTAGCACACATAGGGAAAAGTAGGCTGGCTCCCTGCTGAGCAAGGAGCTGGATATGGGACTCAATCCTAGGATCCTAGAATCATGATCTGAGCCCAAGGCAGATGCTTAAACCGACTGAGCCAATCAGGTGCGGCTCAGATTTGTGTTTAATTGGTTATTTATTATGGGTCAAATTGCTAAACTTTAATTTGAGAACCCATAAAAAAACAGCTCCACTCTGAATTACTTGATTTTAGAAGTTGGTGATGAAACTTTTTAAGGAGCTTTTTGTCTTTTTTCATTTCAGTGTAATTAGATTAAAAGCTAAAATTGGCTTTTTAAAGCAAGCTCTTTTTAACCTTGCAAAAAAAAAAAAGCTTATTTGTATGTGTATATGTCTTAAAAGTTCAGGCTTTTAATATTTAATTTATTAATACAAAAAGAATATTTGGCAATTTGTATTTTTTCCCCTCTAGAGAAGGTGTTGATTTGAAATGGAAATAAAATTATAGTATCACAGTAATTAATATTGCTGAATCAGATTCTAAAGACTGGTATTTCTTTCCATGGAGAAATTACCATTTTTATTTGATGTAGCAGATTTACTTGGGAGTTGGTAGAGTTATCCAGTCATGCATTTCTAAATTATTGGATGAACAGCATCATAATTGGTCCTGGCCAATCTGGGTGAGCGAGGTGGGGACTGAGGGAAGGGGCTTTTACCATCTTTCCTTTATACCTAAATGCCTTACTGTTATTCAAAGCAAACTGGATTATTCTTTATGTACTGATCCTTGCTTAGTATTCACCAGTGTTCCTTTTTTAAATATGAATTATCGACATCAGTTTTATGTTCACTGTGGCAATCTTATGTTCATTATTTTCATTTCATTATTACCTTTAAAAGACAGTGAAAGCTACAAGCATACATGTATTTGAATACAAACATTTTACGACAACGCAGATCACTGACCCTCTGACAATTTTCTTTTATAAATGAGAACATAATACAGTGAATACTTCCAATTATTTTAGCAAAGCGCACATTCAGTAGGCTGTGTGTACAAGGTAAATATAAAGCATATCATGGGATCTAGAGTGTAGGACAATGGGACCTAGGAAACCCAATTTGTGAATCTAGGGAGTTATAGAATATTACTGAACATCTAAGTAATACTTAACTGAAAAAATAGGTTAGTGACATTAGAAATTCTCCATTGGCTAACATTATGTTTTTATTAGGCAAATACCACAAATGACTTAAAAATTTATTTTCCTATTTTTCAGCAAGTATTTGTGGAGCTATCTGCTGGGCATAGTGTTGAGAGTTGGAATTTATAATGACAAAACATATTTAGTTCAATTTTGGAGTTAAGAACACTTACCCATCTCATTTTTTTTTTTTCTTTAGGAATTGCATTTTGTGAAAAAGGAGCAAAGAAGAATTTTCTGCGAGGATCATATGAAGTGCACTTTCTTGCTGATATATCATTTCTAGTAAGATATTTTTCATTATGTTATGAAGTAGATAAACACAATGGAAATTATTTCCTTTCTTAAAATCAGACGGTCTTGTGAGCTTGAATAGTAGTCTTTTGGAGTTCATTTTGTGGCTTAATGTAGATTAATTAAGGGAATTTATAATGTCCATTTGAAGCGCATTCTGTTGTACACTGACAGTTTTTCATATATTTTATCCGATACCGCTGAGATAATCCTAACTTTTTCATTGTTCTCACTTCATCTTCCATATCATTTACCCTTATTTAAAAAAAGAAAAAAACCTGAAGTAGTCCATATTTTCTGTGACAATAAATAGAAGAAAGTGTGGATTTGAGGACTTGAGTTAGATACAAGCTGAGAAAGATGTTCAAATGAAAGATGAAGTGTACAAATATTTCCTGAAAATATCTTAGGAAGGGTCAAAGAAAAAAGTTAAGCAGAGTTAAGAGATTTTTTAAAAATGTAAACTTAACATTTGTAACTTGAATTTGCCTCCTTAAATCATAGGTGCATATTTGCAAAGCTTCTGAGTAGGGTGTTTGACTTACAAACTTACAGTGGTCTAGGTTCATGGTTCCAGATTGTAAGATGTATAGTGCTCTTCAAAAGTTTTCATGGGGGCGCCCATGTGGCTCAGTGGGTTAAAGCCTCTGCCTTCGGCTCAGGTCATGATCTCAGGGTCCTGGGATCGAGCCCCACATGGGGCTCTCTGCTCAGCAGGGAGCCTGCCCCCACCCCTGCCTGCCTCTCTGCCTACTTGTGATCTCTGTCTATCAAATAATAAAAAAATAAAGTTTTTGTGACTGAAACTTTATCTGAATTCCTTCTTTATTCAAAATGGAAAAGAAGTTAGTTACATTAATACCAGAACATTTTGAAATAATAAAATTTTGAAAAATGTTAGTAGGGGATAGTTTTTGATGTGTTTTAACATTAACATTTTAAATAAATATTAGACCTCATTGATGTGCCTGATGATTATCTCAGTAAGAAAAGGGAGTGGTATTTGACATTTATTTTTTTGTACTTGTTTTAAGAACAGTTTTATTTAACATAAAATGTAAAATTTTGGGGGTATTAAGTGGTATTAAAACCTTATGACTTATAAAATGAATTCTTTGTTAAAGTACTTTATTGTGATACCAGTTTCTTTTTAAAAAAATTTTATTTTTAAATTTTTATTTCATTTTTTTGAGAGAGAGAGGGATGGGGAGAGGTAGAGAGGGAGGGAGGGGAGGGGGAAGGCCAGAGGTAGAGGGAGAGAGAGAATCTTAAGTAGGTTCCATGCCCAGTGCAGAGCCCAATGTGAGGCACTATCTCACAACCTTGAGATCATGATCTGAGCTGAATAAGAGTCAGACGCTTAACAGACTGAGCCAGTCAGGCACCCCATGATACCAGTTTCTTATGTTTATATATTTTTCTTTTAAAACTTTGACAGAGGAAGCGTCCATTTTATGATATCTTTCAGTTTGGGGAAGTAGGAGAAAAGGCATAATTTTTCAATTGAAGCAAAGTATCCTTCAGGCCAGAACTTGTATACACACAGGCAGGATGGGAAAAATAGAGTCTAATTCCCATTTTTATTTTTTAATTTTTTAAATATTTATTTATTTGACAGGCAGAGATCACAAGTAGGCAGAGAGGCAGGCAGAGAGGGGGGAAGCGGGCTCCCCACTGAGCAGAAAGCCTGATGCAGGGCTCTATCCCAAGACCCCATCATGACCTGGGCCAAAGGCAGAGGCTTTAACCCACTGAGCCACCCAGGTGCCCCTTTAATTCCCATTTTTAAATATAAACCTTGATTAGTGTTGTGTAAATCTTTGAATATTTGTTTTTTCTTTATATCTTATTTACATTTCTTTTGTCCACTAACTGTTTGAAACTAAGTGATTTGAGTTCTGAAAGAACTATAGGAATTTTAGCCATCTCGATGTCCATAATTCAGAACTCTGCACCTTCTGTGAACCTCAGGGATGGCTGTGGGCATAACTTCAGCTGTTATATTTTGGGATCTGTTTAAACTTAATGAAATCCTTTATGATGTTTCTTCCACTAGGCTCTACATCTATGGATGTATACAGTGTCTTATTCTTCATGGCAGGCTTCTATGGCTCTGAGAGTTGTACTTGAGTTAATAAGTACTTGCTTAGGAGTTACTCTGAGTAATGCTTTCCTTTTGAACAGATTCATGTGCTAAAGAGCTTCAGATTAGTTTTCCCTATAACTGTCCTAATTTGGGGTAGGGTGGAAATTGGGGAGGCTGGTACAGAGATTGGGCAAATTTTTTTTCTACCTTTTTTCCTCTCCCTTGTGTCTTGGAACTGCATTGGGCTCTTGTATTTTAGGTCTGTGATCCACTTTTGAGTTAATTCTTGTTATGGTATGAAGTAAGGGATAAGATTTATTTCTCTGCTATAAAAATCAAGTTTTTCCAGAAGCAATTTTGAAAAGATTGTATTTTTCCCTGTTGAATTACCTTGGTAACTTTGTTGAAAGTCAACTGACCATTATATATGGAGGTCTTTTTTTTAGGACCTTTTCATTTTATTGATCTGTATATCTATTTATGGAAATATTGTACTGTTTTGATTACTGTAGATTTGTAGTAAGTCTTAAAATCAGGTAGTGTACATCCTCTACCCTTGTTTTTGTTTTTTTTTTTTTCCAGCATAACAGTATTCCTTGTTTTTTGTACCACACCCAGTGCTCCATGCAATCCGTGCCCTCTCTAATACCCACCACCTGGTTCCCCCAACCTCCCACCCCTCGCCCCTTCAAAACCCTCAGATTGTTTTTCAGAGTCCATAGTCTCTCATGGTTCACCTCCCCTTCCAATTTCCCCCAACTCCCTTCTCCTCTCTAACTCCCCTTCTCCTCCATGCTATTTGTTAATGCTCCATAAATAAGTGAAACCATATGATAATTGACTCTCTCTGCTTGATTTATTTCACTCAGCATAATCTCTTCCAGTCCCGTCCATGTTGCTACAAAAGTTGGGTATTCATCCTTTCTGATGGAGGCATAATACTCCATAGTGTATAGGGACCACATCTTCCTTCTCCATTTGTCACCCTTGTTTTTCTGTTTCCCAGAGTTGTTTTTGTACTCTGCATCCTTTCCATATCTTTCCGTGTATTTTAGAATCAGCTTGTCAGTTTTTACAAAGAGGTCAATGAGATTTCAGTTGTGAATGCTTTTATCCTAGAGGCTACACTGGGGAGAATTGACCTGTGAAGAATGTTGAATCTTCTTGGTACCTCTCTCTGTTTAAGTTGTGTTTAGCTTTTCTTGGAGTTGTGTTTTCAACGTAAGCATATTACATCTATTTTGTTATGTTGATCTTTTAAATTTTTATGTTATGTTAAGTGGTAATGTAAAAAAAATAAGGTTTTGTATGCGGACTTATAATTGATTTTTTATTAGACTTTGTAATTTGTGATTCTGCCAAGCTCATTATTAGTTGTAGTAACATTTTTAAAAAAAGATTTGTTTATTTTAGAGAGAGAGTGAGACAGAAAGAGGGCACTGGTGGGAGAGGCAGGGGGGAAAAAGGGAGAGACTCTGTAGGGAGCCAGACAC
This sequence comes from Mustela erminea, assembly GCF_009829155.1. Taxonomy (NCBI): domain Eukaryota; kingdom Metazoa; phylum Chordata; class Mammalia; order Carnivora; family Mustelidae; genus Mustela; species Mustela erminea. Next base: position 18,923,000 of record NC_045618.1, read on the forward strand.
TGGGCTCCATCTCATCCTGAAATCATGACCTGAGCCAAAACCAAGAATTAGATGCTTAACCAACTGCACCATCCAGGCTCCCTGTTCTAGGGATATTTTTTTATAGTCCTTAAGATGTTCTGTGTAGACTTTCGTCTTGTCTGTGAATAAAGACTCCCTTAAATTTTTTGTCCCTTTATTTTTTTGCTTGCTTTATTGCACTGCCTAGTAGTCCTAGTGCAATGTGGAAGTGGTAAGCTGACATTCTTGCCTTACTCCTGATGTTCGGTCAAGTACATTCAGTTTTTCACCACTAAGTATGATGTTAACTACAGATTTTTAACAGATACCCTTTGTGTGAGATTAAGCTCTCTTTTATTCATAGCTTGTTGAGAATTTTTTTTCTTGTCGTGAATGAGTATTGAAATTTTATCAGTTTTTCCACACTATTGAGATGATCATGGGTGAGATGATCATCTTTTTTTTCTCTCTTACCTGTTAATGTAGTTAATTACATTGATTTTTTTTAATATCAAACTAAGAAGTCTTGCATTTCCACTTAGATAATCTCCACTTGTTACATTTATATATTGCTGGATTAATCTGCTAAATTTTAGTTAACTTTTTTTCATCTGTGCTCTTAGTAGATACTGGTTTGTAGTTTTTTCTTTTTTGTAATGTTTTGTCTGCGTCTTGTATTTGGATAAGAGTGAGTTGAAAAGATGTCCTCTTCTGGAAAAGTTGCCATGCATTTGGTGTTACTGCTTCTTTAATTGTTTGGTAGAATTCAATAATGAAGACCTCTGGTTTTGGAGTTTCTTTGTGGGAAGGTTTTACTTATTTATTTATTTTTAAAGATTTTATTTATTTGACATAGGGAGAAAGAATGAATGGGGGGGAGTGGCAGGTAGGGGGAAAGCAGGCTTCCGTCTGAGCAATGCGCCTGATATGGGACTTGATCCCAGAACCCTGGGATCATGACCTGAGCCAAAGGACTGAGCCACCCAGGCATCTTTTAGAAGATTTTAAACTATGAACTCAATTTCTTTGATTTGGGCTATTCAGATTATAGTAATTCTTGAATAAAGTTTCAGTTGTTTGTGTCTTTCAAGTGAATTTGTCCATTTCAGGTGAATTGCCTTATTTATTAGCATAAGGTTGCATATTGTAATTCCTTACTCTTTTTAATGTTTGAAGGATTTATAGTGATATCCACTCCTTTGTTCTGGTATTAGAGATTTTCCTTCTTTTTCTAAAGGAGCAATTATTAGCTAAAATTTTCCTTTTTCTGCATTTTACAAAGTTTGTTTTGTGTTCATTTACACAGAGTTCAAAGAATTCTTAAATTCCTTTGTGATTTTTTTTGGATCTACTTAATTGTCAAATATTTGGTTAATTTTTTAGATATGTTTCTCTCTTAAGATTTTATGTATTTGACAGAGAGTAAGAGTGTACACAGGCAGGGGGAGAGGGAGAAGTAGGCTTTCCACAGAGCAGAAAGCCTGTCCTGGGGCTTGATCCCAGGATCCTGGGATCTTGACTTGAGCCAAAGGCAGATAGACGCTTGACCAGCTGAACCATCCAGGTGCCATTTCTTTGTTTTTAATTTAATTATGTTGTGGTCCAAGAACATATTTTATGTATTATAAAGTGCAGAATGTTTTCTGTGTTAGTGAATGTTTTGTGTGTATTTAAGAAGAATGTGTATTGTGCTCTTGCAGAGTAGAACTTTCTAAAAATGTTAATTGGGCCAAATTGGTTGATTGTTTTTTTTTTCAAAATTTATCCCTCTGATTTTCTTTCAGTAATTGCGAGAGAGGAGTAAGAAATCTTGAGCTTTAATTGTGGACTTGTCTGTTTTTCCTTTCACTTCTTGGTTCATGTATTTTGAAGCTCTAATATTAGTTGCATGCATGTTTAATTTTTTTCCTATATTCTTAATGAATTCTGTATCTTGATGTCCCACTTTGTCTTTGGTAATATGTTGCGAAATCTTTTCTGAAATAACTTGCATAGTTTCTGATATAAAGACTGCTGTTTTTCTTATTCTAATTTTTCAATTTTGTTGACTGGTCTAAGACTTTTTCAATGATTGTGCTTTAGTCATTTGATTATGATATGCCTTAAATCCTTCTTAGGTTTTCTTGAGTTTTTGTCCCCCCCGCCAATTTGGGAAAATATTGGCACTGTTTCTTCAAATATCACATCTCAGGGTTGGGTTTTTTGTTTGTTTTTTTGAAGTGGAGGAGAGAATTTCATACATTTGATATTGTCTCAGCACTTGTACTTTGTATTTTTTTTCCTCTTTTTTTCTTTTTGGATCATTGATAGCCATGTTTCGAGGTTCTAATCTTTTTTTCCCTGCAATATGTTATCTGTTCTTAATCTCATTCAGTGTGTTTATTTCTGATAATTATTTTTTATCTGTAGAAGTTTTATTTCTTCCATTTCTCTTTTGATCATGTTATTGTTTTCCTTTACCTGTTTTAACATTTAGAGCTTATTTATAATCATTGTTTTAATGCCCTCGTCTGTTAATTCCTTTAACTTTATCATTCCTGAGTTTATACTGACTGACTTTTCTCCATATGGGGCCCATTTCCTGTTTCTTTTCATTTTCTATAATTTTTGTTTGGATGCTGGACATTGTGGTGTTAAGATTGTTGAGCAAAGAAATTTTTTGCATTATTTTACATAGAGGAGAGCTTTGTTTTTGTATTCATGTAAGTTACTAGGCATCAGCTGAATCCCTCTGAGGTGTTTTTGTTTTTAAAGCTTTGTTGGTATTGGTCCAGAACATTCTTTATAGAGTTAATTTAGTTGCCCATTAAGGTTATATCTTTCTCAGTGTTACAGTCTATGCCCATTTGAGGCTTATTCTCGATGTTACTCTTAACCAATATTATAAAATTTTCATTAGTTCATCTGTTTTCGTTTTGTGTTTTGAAGGAAATTTTTTGCCTCAGGAATAACTTTGGTATTCTTGCAAGAAAAGATCAAAGCGGAAGGATTTTCTTTACTCATAACTTATAAATCTGTAATAATTACTTTCATGAAATAATGCCACAAGGATAAACAAAAGAAATAAAGAGCCTGGAAGAGGGCCAGTGTATATGTACATGGATGTATGCTTTTTGACAACACTGACACTATAGAGTAGTAGGAAAAGAACTATTTAACAGATGATGCTAGAACAATTGGTGATCCATACAGAAAAAAATTACCCATCTTCCATACCACTGGCAAAAATCAAGTTAAGATTGATTTGTACATCTCAGTGTGAAAGACTAAACTTTAAAAGTTTAGAAGTTAGTATAGGGAGAATATGTTCATGATCTTCTGGCAGGCAAATTTTTTTTTTTTTTTTTTTTTTTTAAAGATTTTATTTATTTATTTGACAGAGATCATAAGTAGGCAGATGTAGGCAGAGAGAGAGGGAGAAGCAGGCTCCCCGTTGAGCAGAGAGCGCGATGCGGGGCTCAATCCCAGGATTCTGGGATCATGTCCTGAGCTGAAGACAGAGGCTCTAAACCACTGAGCCACCCAGGTGCCCCAGGCAAAGATTTCTTTAAAAGAAGTAAAAATTACTAATATAAATAAAACAATTGATACATTTTATTACCTTACAATTAAGAAATTTTATTCTTGCCAAATTACCAATAGGAGAATTGTGAGGCAAACCAGAGTGGAAGAACATACTTGCAATACATATAACAGACAAAAAGCATGTATTAGAATATTCAAAGCACTTTTACAAATCAGTATGACAGAGACAATAGAAAAATGACAAGAGTCATGAAAAGACGCTTCATAAAAGAAATCCAGATATGCAGGAAACATGGGAAAAATGTGTTTAACCTCATTAGTAATATGAGAAATATAAATTAAAACTGAAGGGGCTTCATCATAAACCACCGGAGTGGCTAAAATTAAAAAAGAGTACGCGTTTTGGAGAGGATGTTAAGTTATGGAAACTCATTAAACACTGCTGGTGGGAATGTATATTATTACAAACAGTTTAGGAAACACTTTAATATTTGCATACCCTCTGACCCAGTAATTTCTTTCTAGGGGTATATCCGTGTGAGCATGTACACTAATAGATTTGTTAATAACCTGGAGGCAGGGGTATTTATAATAGCTTCATACTCATTACATTGTTCATCAGCAGTTGACTGAATAAGTAAAATTGTGATCTATTCATATAACACAATACTTTTAAAAAATAAAAGTGAATGAAGTACAGCTACATGCTGCACAGGTGAAATTTGCAGATACATTTCTCAAGAGAAGCGAGGAACAAAGAATTCATAGTTTGTGATTCCATTTTTGTAAAATAAAATCAAAACACACAAAAATATAGCAAGTGTATATATATATTTATGTTTATGAACAATTATATGTTAACACCAAAAATGCCAATTCCTAATTCCATTGCATGCCTGTCCACATTTCTAAACTTCTTTCCACATTCATTAAGAAATTTTCTGATTCTGAGTATAGTGGTATACTTTATAACCATATTCATCTTTATAAATAAAGATAAAACAGCATTTATGTACAGGTTTGATTTAGGTGATAGAAGATTTAAAGTTTTTAATATAGCTAGTATTTGAAAAATAGCATAGAGAATTGGTATGGTTTCTAGTAATGATAATTAATCTCTGTACAACATATAATTATTGGCAAAGCAGTTTTTCCAGAAATCATTATGACAGCCCAAAAAGTACTTGGAATATCTGCATTTTACAAATGAAGGGAATGTTAATATGGAGAGTAAGTTGGTGGTGATTGAAAGACTAGAACTTCATTTTCATTCCCTCACCTTGCCTTAACTGTGTCCTTTATTTCTCTTGCATGTCCTGTTTGAAGACAGGACATTGCTCTTAAGTGGGTGTAATTAATCTGGGAATGACTGGTTATGTGTGGATGGGCTTTAATCTTAATAAGGGCACTTTACAAAGTCTCCTTTCTAATAGTGATTTTAATAATATTGTGCCTAAATGTAAGGAGCCGAGGATGCCTTCTGGTATTCTCATAATTTTCCGTAAGAGTTTGAGCTATATTCTTGCTCCACTTTGTAGAATTGAGTGAGGTAGTAAGGAAGTGAGTCATTGAAAATCATATGACAGTTCATTGGTATATCTAGAAGTAAAACAAATTTTATAGACTGGTCATTCTGATAAAAATTTTTTGAGGTTACAGTATCTTTTTTGTTAGTATTTGGATTATTTTCTTGATTGATAATTTTAAAATAATAGTATTTCTTGCTTTAAGGAAGCACAGTCTCACAATTTAGAAAATCTTTAATGCCCTGTACAATGGAATGAAGAGAGTGATACTAATTAAAAAAATTACTTCCAGTTTCCATCACTTAATTTCTGTAGCAAAGTTAAGATGCTTAAGTGACCAGTATTTGTAATTAATACACAATTTTTAGCACTTCATTACATGTTGTGTAAAACAAGGTCTGTATTTCTCTAATAGGAATAGAGCCTACTGGGAATAGACTCTTTAATATTTTATTCCTAAGCTTCTCAAATTTTTTTAGCATTTTGCTTTAAAATCTCTCTCACCCAAAAGCATAGGGTCAAAGCATATAGAAATATATAACCTGTTATTAATCAAAGAAATCCAAATTAAGAAAGATGCCATACTTAAATCACTCTTAAGATTTTTACATGACTTCTCTCCTCCCCCAACCTATTTATTATTTATTCTGTTGATGATTTTATCTAAAACATTCTGAATAAACACATAGTAAGAAGTGATATTGTGGTGTTATGATTTCAGGTAGGGACACCAATATCCTATATTTTAGTTGTCTTAACTTTCTAACAAGTAGTGAGTTATTTGGAGGTGTCACAGCCAGGCCACAGCTAATTTTTACAAAACTCATAAAAGGCTCATCTCCCAATTTTTGGTGGATGCTGCCTTCTGTGAGCATTCAGTGCTTAGAAAGCAGAGAACAAGTTGGATTTCAGTCCCCATTTGCTCTCTCTTGGCCACTCACTCATGTGCAAGGTACAACCTCTGCACTGTTCATAGTGGCCTTGAGTCATAATGATTTCTTGCCTTTCTTTTGGTAGGTTTATAGCATTAGAATTTGCAGATCAGAGTATGTCCTAGTACCCACAGGGTTCTTCAAACAATTTCTTTTCTAGTTGGTCAGGGATTATTTTCTCAATGTGGTCTGTACTTTTGTTGATCTTATTTCTTCAATGAGATGTTAGTGTTTTGAATTTTACCTAAAATTTATAACAATATAAATCAGAACTTTATAAAATTAGGTGTTAATGTTTGTAGGTTACATTCTGCCTTTATGAAAGTTATATACTATGACATAGCTGCATTTTCAAGTGATGACCGTGAATGTATTAGCTCTATATTTGAACTAAAGTTTGTTTTCATTGTTGAATCATTTCTTTAAATAGTGACTAATGGCCATTACTGTGTTCATACAACATATCATTGTATTTTTAAAATGTGTAATTAGATACAACATGTACAATTCTGGCTGAAATGGAATGCTTTAGTCATTTTCCATAAAACAGTAGTTTAATGATAGTCTTAAATTAATTTAGAATTTGAATTTTTGCCTGGATTTAATTGTTTGTAAGCTGTATGAAAACATCCTATTTTAAAGGGAACGAAGGAGAATGTTCTTCCAGTAAAAGTAACTGAAAGAGATAATTCCATAAAGTCAAAAACCTCTGGTTGTATTAAAAATTAACAGTAAGGTGGTTTCCCCCAAGGTTGTCTGATAAACTTATTGTACAGTATGAGTGATTTTTTGTTTGTATATTTTGTAAGGGAATATATATAGGGCATTGTGTGTGTGTGTGTGTATGTATGTGGGTGTAATATAGTTGCATTGGTCAATACTGACATTGGGATTAAAATTATTAGACAGTGCTTGATTCTGATTTTTCAGAAAGCTCTTTTAGCAAAGTGGGTAGCCAATAGCATTTCTTGCTTGCTTAGGTCAGTTTTTTTTCCCTGTTTTTCTTAGATCGTAATTCAAGGATCCATGGCATTTATACTTAAATACAGTTAACTTTTCTAGTTTCTTTTTTGTATCATTGAAAGTTCTTTTTTTTTTTTTTAAGATTTTTATTTATTTATTTGACAGACATATTGAGAGAGGGAACACAAGCGGGGGGGTATTGGGAGAGGGAGAAGTAGGCTTCCCACTGAGCAGGGAGCCCGATATGGAGCTCGATCCCAGGACCCTGGGATCATGACCTGAGCTGAAGGCAGATACTTAATGCCTGAGCCACCCAGGTGCCCCTATCATTGAAAGTTCTTGAAATCAAGAATGATGTAGAATGTTAGCAGTGAAATCTGTAAATGAAATTAAACAGTTCTATTAATAATAGCATCAAAAGAATAAAGCACTTAAAAGAAATGCAACATCTGTACACCAAAAACACAAAATATCATTGAAAGAAATTAAAGAAGACCTAAATAAATGCAAAGACAGATTACTCTGTTTATGGATTGGAAGACTTAATATTATTAAGATTGCAGTACTCCCCAAACAGATTCAATTACATAGAGTTACCATATGACCCATAAGTTCTGCTCTGAGCTGTATATTCAAGAGAATTGAAAACATGTAACACACACACACACACACGTTCAAAGCATTATTCGTAAGAGTGGAAACAACTCAAATTTCCATCTGCTGTTGAATGGGTAAACGAAATGTGGTATTTCCATAAAATAAAATATTATTCAGCCAAAAAAGGAGCAAGGTACTGATAATACTTAACACAGATGAACTTTGAAAACATAGTGCTGAGTGAAAGAAGACAAAAAAGGCTTCATATTGTATGATTCCATTTGTTTGAAATATCTCAAATAGGCAAATCATAGAGACAGAAAGTAAATGCTCGGAGTTGTGGAGAGGGAGGAATGAGGAATGATAGTTAATTGGTATTGAATTTCTTTTGGGGATGACAAAGATATCCTAGAATTAAGATAGTGGGGATGGTTGTACAACTTTGTGAATATATTAAGACAAATAAACTCTGAATTGTATCCTTTAAAAGGTGAGTTTTATGACATGTGAATTATACCTCAGTTTTTAAAAAATCACATAGAAATGAAAAGAGTGGCCTACTTCTGATCAAATTTATTATCAAACCAGGATGTTTTTGAGAGTGAGGGGTATCACAATAATTATAATTAAATTATAATTATATAAGCTATAATTAAGTAACCTGCAAGATACACATAAAGCCAGCTGTCCCAGTTAAACCAGTATGTATGTTTTCCCTGCTTTTTGGTTTGTGTAAACTTTTTCCCCATCATTGATGAAATAAGAATATAAAACTCTTCTAATATCCTTCTTTATCAAATGAGGGGAAAAAGAAAAAGATTAAGAAAGCCATGTAATTCAAAAAAGTGGGAGAGAAGGTATTTCTTAATGAAAATGAGTATTTATGTGTGTGTTAAGTGCAGTGTGTAAATCTAATAGTTTACTCCTTTATGTGATTTTGTCACTTCACTCTCCATATATAGCCAATCAGTGTTTGAATGAATAAGGAGTTTTGTGTTGTAATATAATAAAACATCTTCTCTGAACTAGAGATGTGTTTCATAATAATCTGTGGAGCTTTTAAAAATTATTCTAGCTTGGGCATTAATCTCAATTATGATTTGATAGTTTTATTGTGGGGTTAGGGTAAGTTCATGCATGCAAAATATGTTTTAGCTCTCCAGTTGAATCTAGTATTCATTCAATTGAGAACTGGTACATTAAATCAATGAGTTTTATTACTCCATTATTAAAATCTATAGTTATTATTGTTTTGTGCACAAATAGTAAGCAGAGGTAGCAACAGAGAATCTCATTCTAACTACACTCACCTACCGTCCCCTTTCTTCCTGGACCAGCCCTGTGTGTTGGTAATGCAGAAATTGTGATTCTTTTAATTCTCCCAAGCATTGAGATGCTTGGATATCTTATTTATTATTATTTTATATTATTTATATTATAAATATATTTATATTATTTTATATTATATCTTTGGTAGGAGGGGAAGGGTATTACCATCACTGTACAGAACAGGAGGGGTTGAGAGAGAGAGGCCTTTTAGAGGGTCAGAACTCTCTAAGTTAGCTGAGAACTGCTCATGGCCTTTGTATTTTGACAGCCCATTGTAATGGCAAGTAAATTGCTCTCTGTTGTTGGAACTGGGAAAGGACACAGTGCAACCTGTGGTTCTTTCACATCTCTAGTTTCTCTCGTGCAGCCATGCACAGTTCAGAAATTCCCCTAACGCTGCTACTGAAAAGTAGCGTAGACTCATGACATTGGAGTTGCATGGTTCCTCAAAGATTTGTAATTCACCTTATTTAATGAGGGATTATGACCATCCAGCTGTGTCCCTATGACATTTTTGACTGAGAGCCTTTTTTTAGGCTGCCTAAATAGTAACCATGGTGATTCTGTATTGTTGTACCATACATGACATTAGAGCCAGAATTTCAACTCTCTCTCCTCCTGTGACTTCGCAAGAGTACTTGACATTTTGGCACCTAGTTGCTTCATCTAGGAAATAGAACAAATGATAGCTGCCCCACAGAATTATTGTGGCTACTGAATGAATACAGCATACGTTAAAGTCTAACATAGCTACGCGTACTTGTAGATATTAGGGAAGTGGGTAAGTGACCTTTCCTTCTGCAATTTCAATGCACAGCTGACTGACCTCAGAAGATGAGAGTTTTCATAGCCTGGGGCCTGAAATTTTTCTATATGTCGATTTATTGCATTCATTCATTAACTGTGCATCTGCTTATTGAGCATCTGTTTTGGGCTAGCACTGTGGTAGCTGCTGGAGTTATGGGACAAATAGAACATACTTGGTTTTCTCCCTCACTGAGCTTACAGTTTGGTTGGAGAAAAAATATTAAATATTGCATAAGTAGTTAATTACAGTTGTGGTAAGTGTCATAAAAGAGAAGTATAATGTCCTTTGAAAGCGTATTAGAAGGAGCCCTAATACAGTTTGGGTAAAGTTAGGGAATATTTTGGACAAAATAATGCTAATACTGAGACATAATGGATCTATGGAACTTGTAGTGAGGGGAACTGCTTGGGATGAGACCTCGCAGGAGATAGTGAGCCTGTGGGTAGTATGTGTGAAGTCCCTGCACCAGAGAGGATTTAGGAATTGTGTTAAGTACAGAAAAGCCTATGCCCATAAGCTTACTGGGTAACCGGAAGAGTGGCAAAGAGTGAGGATGGTGGATAGAGGTGGGGGCAAGATTAGACAGGGTTCTCTAGGCCATGTTTATAGGGTTTGGACTTAAAGAACGTGGCAGCTGACATTTGCATTTTAAAATCACTCTAATGAAAATGGGGAAATTGGATTGGAGAGGAGTAAGAATGTCTGCTGAGACCAGTTAGCAGGCTATTGCAAAGCCTAGGCTAGAGGTGGCAGTAGCTGTTTCTGGAAGTAGAGTACTGTGCTATGACTGGAAATGGGAGTTGGAGAAAGGTCTTATAATGGCTTTGATCTTGTAGGCCATTTAGTCTGTGGAGATTTTATAAATGGGAATGAGTTCAAGACTTTCACCTTGCCAGTACTTGTTAGTGCCTGTTAAAAATCAGTGAAAGACAAGCTTAGTATTAACAGTCTAGCTCCTTCTTCAGGATCTGACTTTGGAATATGTACTCTTTTTTTCTTTCTCTCAGTAAGCCCTTTGCAGAAGGACTTAACACATTCTAAAAACGAAAAACAAAAGCAACCAAAAATCACCTATTAGCTACCTTTATTTTTGTGCTATCATTTGATGTGGAATGTCTTGGGTACCGAATGCTTGCTTATAAAGTAATGCTATATTCAGGTTTCTTTTGGTGAGTGGATTGGATAAACTATTGAGAGCTGTGGCTATAGGATTTCTTATTACAGTGATGAAAAAAAATTGTCTCACTATGCCAGTAGAACCTTTCTGAAACACAACTAAAGTTTGATTAGTTTGGTTGGGTGTGAGAATTTTGAAGCGGTCTTAAAAGGTTCTTTTGAATTTTAAGAACCAGTGAGTAGCTAAATCATCAAGCTTACTGTTCTACTATTTCCTGCTTCATCTTTGTTATAGTCATTTGTTAATTTGCCTTTTATTTTGCATATGATTAGGATCTGTGTATATTACAAGAATTGACTGCTCCTTTTTGAATGCTGGGTTCTATCATCTAACACTGCTATTGTTGAGCAATTATTATTATTTTTTTTTTAGTTTGTGAACTTTATTGAGGAATCATTGAGAAATACAGTTGTATTTATTTAAAGTCTACAATGTAATAACTTGATATACATATACATTATAGAATAATTACAAAGATTAAGACAATTAACACAGCATCATCTCAAATAATTAACACAGTTAACTCCTGATTATGTGTGTGTGTATGGTGAGAATGCTTAAGATTTGTCTCAGTGACTTTTTTTTGTTTGTTTAGCAATTTTTAATTGAGGGCTTAGTTCACACATCATTACTTGTAAAGACTGGTGTACAGGCTGCCTTTAGGATATCAGAAATAGCTTTCATTAGAACTACATAGAAAACTTTCATTTTTAAGTTTGTATATATATTTTGTCTGTTTATTTACAGACCTTTTCTGTATCATCTGATATTTTGACTTAGAAGATTTTGGTCTTACAAACATTTTTCTTTCTTAATGTCTAGAATAAAAATTATAAAGTGATAAGAAAAGAATATGATCTGTTATGAAAATGACCTACCTGAAACATTAAAAAATGATTTATAATTTGTTCTTTGGGAACAGATTATAATGAACTCTTAAACTGTTTATGTGTATGTAGGATGCGTTCTTTGCAATTACCAGAGAGGCTAACCAAAACAGAATTTACCCTCTTGTCTAATAAGAAATTCAAAGTTAGGTTGGTTCTATGGTTACTTAACTTGGGTCCCTTTTCTGTCTCTTCTCTGTCATTTTTGTGTTTTACTGTTTCATTCTAAATTTATTTATTTAGTTGTCCTTCCCAGTAGCGTAGTCCCTTAGCAATATGTGATTTACCTACACTGTGGGTTGAAAAAGGCAGTTAGTTATTAGTCATAGACTTCTTTGCCCTGGAATTTTCCTAGCTTATTTTGCTTCATCTTTTATTTTCCTTGTTGAAACTAAAGAAATATGAAGAGTCTCCTAAGTATCTAATGATGTTTATTTTTTAGTTAAACATATACATCAAGGAAAATGAACACTAAGAAAAGCATAGAGAGTAATGAGTGTTTCTTTCTGTAGTCAGAAGCCCCTCTTTCTATAGTCAGAAGTAATAAAGAATCCTGTCAATAAATCGAGTCCAATTTTTGTGATATCTGTAGTATAAATGAAGAAAACATATTAAAAAGAGTAAACACTCTTGATGAAAATCCAGTATATTTAAGTAATGAATTTTCAGGGGAAATTAAGAGACAGTTCTTTATTTCATGAACGAGAACCACAGGTTCCTCATAAATAGGTAGTTCTTTCTGTCATTATAAATGCAGATTTCTTATAGATTTATAATATCTAACGAATTTCTCTAAATATCTTATTAAATTAGCAGAATTTGACGTTGATCTTTTGTGTGCTTCTCCCCCCCCCCCCCATTTTTGGTTCCTTTGCCTTTTAGATGTTTCATAGTTGGCCGCCCAGCCCGTGTTGCTATCATTAATTTTATGATCAAGTAAGTATTTGGAGTTGGAATCAGTTGAGTGATAAGTATAATTTTTTAAACACTCGATATGTGCCAAGTCCTGAAGTTACTTTATTTTGACCAATTCTCATAGACCCCTGTGTAAAATATATTACTCCCATTTTATAGATCTGAAAACTAAGGGTAAGAGAATTCTACTTGTTTGTAGCCCACAGTCCTATATCTAGTAAACGACTTTGATGTCTGAAAAGTGGAGAATATTTTGTGTTTGTGTGTCACCAAGAGGGCCCCTCTCATATCTTTTGTATTATCCCTCTAGTCTTATAAGCATGTAGAACAGGTCCATGGAAAAGAAAGCATTATCCTTTGTCTGCCTTTTCCAGAGATTCTAAAGTGTCTAACTAGCCCAGTCAGCCTTTACGAATATTTTAAAATATGAGCTAGTTTCTTAGCAGCTTTTGTGGTAGCATCCTGTTTGTCTCATGTTCTGCCAGAGGTGAATCAGTTCATGTGTACTATTTGCCAAGAGAGTTTTGTCTTCCTTTGGAATTCCATTCATGTGTTTGTCCTACAGCCTCAGGGTTTTGATACGCTTAAGAAAAGTTATGCTTGTGTAGGCTATGTGAGTCTTTTTGTTAGGATATGGGCAATGATTTATTTTCTTTTTAAAGAGGGCGTGTGCATGTCTATACACATGAGTTGGGGGGGGGACAGTGGTGCAGCAGGGGGAGAGAGAATCTTAAGTAGGTTCCGTGCTGAGTGTGTAACTGGACTTGAGATCATGACTTGAGGGGAAATCAAGCGTCAACCATTTAACCGATGGAGCCACCCAGGCACCCCAGGGGCAATTTAAGATTCGTAGCTCAAGTTGTAGACTTGAATTTTTCTTTAGTAGCTAGACTCTAAAGTCCTTTCTTGTGTAAAATTGAGAATTTCAAAAAAACATTGTATTGATTAGTTGACTTGCTCTCATTGGTAATTAATGTTAAGTGCAAATTTTCTTAAATACATAATACTGTTTCAAGTAGTGTTTGGGTTTAAACTTCATCTTAATTTTCTGGAGGTATGCAGTCAAATTAGTTGAAATTGAGAGAATCACATCTTTTAGTGATAGAAATATAACAGAAATATAACACAATTCCTTGGAATGCATTTATTTGTTAATTATTTATAAAAATGATCTTTCTTCTCTGTAAAGAATAAATTGTTGTCTTGATTTTATTTATTAATGAAAGGCTGGACTCAGAGGAGTCTTCCTTCTGTTTATAATGGCCACAGACTTATTAATGATGTTGGATAAATATTTTTGTTCTCTGATTATTTTACATTCGTTGCCTATAGAAAAAAATGATCGTAATGTGAGATGCTGTATAGAGCTAGAACATTCTTTATGGGACTGTATGTGTCTATTATTGTCTCTGTGCTTTGACGTGTTTATTGTTTTTCACATAGAACTAAATTTTGTAACACTTGAAGTTTTATTCCTTACCCTTGGCTGTTCTGAAAATACATTTCTCTCTAATGGTAGTCTGTATAAATACCTTATCAGATAAACAGGGCAGATTTCACTGAATTTGAAGAATCATTTTCTTTATGATCTTGTGGGTCTTTCTGTCTGGAAATCTAATTGTCTTGAAAACATGCGAAGTTTTTATCTTTTGGGGATTATCCTTCTCTCTGAGAATATTGTTGAAAATGAAATCCTTGCTTATGTAAATGTTTAAAATATTATGTTGTGGGGTGGCTGGATGATGGACTTTGGGGAGGGTATATGCTATGGTGAGTGCTGTGAATTGTGTAAGACTGATGAATCACAGCCCTGTACTCCTGAAAGAAATAATACATTCTATGTTAATTTAAAAAGATATTATGTTGTGATGCCTTTATCAGTCCTACTTCTATTCCCGCCCAGTTTGGGGATATTGGTGTGCTTCCTGTTGTCTCTGGCTGCAGTTTACTTATGGGTAACTGAAAGACATTGGGATCCACGTCTGTTTCTAAGTATGACATTAAGGCACTATAAAGTAAAAGGAAGGCTTCGGGAAAAAAATGTTTAGTGCAGATATTATTTATTAGAACTGTTACAGGGGATTTTCTGTTAATGCAGTCAAAGATGGGAAATTTTCCTCCATATTCCTGGTTAGATGTCACTGGAAAGTAGTAATGCTTGTTTTCTTGACCCTAAGTATTGACGATTGTTGGGTTTATTTTTTATTGCACTTTGTACCTACAATATATATTTATAATTAATTTTTTTTAACTAAGCAACAGAGACTTTGAAATGGTAAAGAAATGGCAACTATGAAATTGTTACTGTATTCTTAATGTGTGGAGAGGACAGTACATAATACATAATACTGTTTCAAGTAGGGTTTGGGTTTAAACTTCATCTTAATTTCCTTCCCTTGAGTTGGAAAACATTTACCATAATTACTGTGAGAAAGAAAAACATCAGAGAGGTACATTATAGAGTGATCACACTTGATTTGAAAGGATTTGTAAAAATAGATGTAGGATTTTCTAAAACCCTTTGCAGTGTTCCGTTGTTTCCCTAGAAATGTGAAAGAAATTTTGTGTAGAAGAATATAGTATCTTACTTGTCTGTTGAAGTCAAGTTTGTGAACCATAACATTTTTTTTCTTAATAATTATGTCTTTAATAACTCTTTGGATGTTCTTCAACTTTCCTCACTATCATTTCAGTGATGATTTATGTTTACGTAGTATTCACAAAGATACAGTCAGTCTTTGTTCAGCAGAGATTATATTCTTCAGATGATACTGTCAATTTCATTTTTAGAAGTGTTTTATAGATGTGAATTAGAATTGTGTAATGTTAGAGCTGAAATACTGGCTCACATTTATAGAACACTTTATATGTGCTTGGCACTCTAGTAAGGATTGTATGGATATCACTGCATTTATTCTTATGAATACACTTAATAATACATATGTTATTATCGTTGGTTTATTTAGTTTGAATAGAGAAGTCAAATGACATTTCCAGGGTCACACAATTAATAGCAACACCAGAATAAAACTATTGATGTCTTCTCATCATATTTAACATAAAGTCCATATATCTCCTACTGGCTTTTCCACTATCATCTTTTCTCGTTTTCCTACAAATGCCTTCCTTGTGCCCTAGCTCAGGCATTCTAACTCCTTAGGGTTTTGTGGTTTTTTTTTTTAATTCCATAACCTTTTATTTGATACTGTGTGTCCTCTATCCCAGTATATATATGAACAAACCTGAAATCAAACAAACCAATAAAACAAACACTTAACTGCTCCCTCGTCCACTGTTTGTAAATGATGTACATTTGACCCTTGAACATCACAGGTTTGAAATGTGTGGGTCCACTTAATACATAGATTTATTTTTCTTTTTAAAATAAAGACTGCAGTTCTGTAAATCTATTTTCTTTTCCTTATGTTTTCTTTAATGACCTTTTCTCTAGCTTACTTAATTGTAAGAATTATAAAATATGTGTTAACATTATATTATTGGTTAAGGCTTTAGGTCAGCAGTAGGCTATTTAGTAAAGTTTTGAGGAAACAAAAGTTCTTTAGGTATTTTTGACTGCATGATGAAGGGAGGGATAGGCTTCCTTAAGCCCTATGTTGTTCAGGGGTCAACTTCTCTTGAACTTAATCATGTAGGTGTTCTAAGTTCAGGGCAAAAGTTTGAGAAGTGGGATATTTACAGGATTTTAACATGTTTTCCCATAAATAGCTTGGTATTTGCAAGAGGGAAAGAGATGTATACAGCAGAGAAATTAGGTGACATTTTGGTCAGATGATCAAAATAAACATCGGTAAAAAGGGATAGGTGGATATCAGATGCCGCTAGGTATGTGATACCCTGAGAAGGACACAAGATCACTGATACAGTATTTTGGCTGGGAATTATGCGAGAACATCAGACAAACCCAAATTGAGAACTAGTTATAGAAAAATGGCTCATATTCTTCAAAATGTCGTGTCGTGATAGGCAAAGGCCCAGAAACGCTTCCAGATTAAAGGAGACTGAGGAGACTGATAGCTGCATGTGATCTGTGATCTGCATAGATCCTGTAATGAAGAGGGGGACAAGCTCTAAAGAACATTATTAGAACAATGATAAAAGTAGACTATGGCTTGCACTTGGAAGTATTGTATCAGTGAGCTGTATCCTAAAGTTGACTAACTGTACTTGGTTATATAAGAAATATTCTTGTTCTTAGGAAATTCTATAAGTATGGAGGGTTACAGGGCATGATATATGCAACTTATCCCCAAGTGGTTCGGAACAATAATGTTTATATATGTTTATATGTGGATTATAGCACACATGCACTCTCACACCATGAGGAATGAAGGAGAGAGTGAATTCTGTTCTTACACCTTTCAGTAAGTTTGGACTTATTTTTAAATAAGTTCAAAAAATTAGAAGTTAAAAAACATTTTTCTGAATGGTTATAAACATTAATATATATGCTGAAGACTTTTAAAATATTTTCTTCTGTGGCATATGCAGATTTTAAATTTTGGAAGAATGATACTGTCGGTTAAGGAAGATCTGTGTCCCATTGTGTGAGCAAAGCAGGAGGAGGAGGCAGCAGCTATGGTGCCCTTGACATGGCCCATTAAGGATGAGAGGGAGAAGGAAGGAGGGAAGGAACCAGGCTATGGAATTGGTGGCAGAGTTTCTTTATGCTCTTAGGATTGGTGGTCTTTGTCTTCTCCATTCTCCCCTATCCTGCTTTTTGCCAGTAGTGAAACAAAGGGTTTTCATGGCCAGACTTTTGACCTGGGGCAGCCCTGGACTCAGAGTCCACTGGTCAGGTCTGGTATTAGGCACCTGACACTAGCTGCTCTGGGAAAAGTGATGCAGGGCTTTTAGATTCTTGATCCTCTTATTCGGGCAGCAGAATCTAACCAGGAGAGCACTCTTCTGGGGATACCTAGACCTGCATTGAGTCTTGGCTCTGCTGTTTAGCCACTGTGACCTCGGGGAAAAGATACTTATGGCCTTCGTTTCCATTTTCTCAGATTTAAAAGAGAATAATAGTCATATCTCATAAAAAAGTTGTGAGAATTTAAGAAGATAAATGTGTGTAAGGTGCAATACAAGGTTTCTAAGATAAATTGGTGATTTCTAAGATAAATTGGAAATTACAGGATTCTGTTGTTTTTCAAGCACCTTGATTGAAGTTTGCTAAAGAAAAATGTATAGGTTAAAATGGGTCCTGGAACAGTATTCACTCAGCAGTTCCCCTTCTTTTTGTTGATGAATATTTAAAGAAAAGGGAAGAAATCAGAGTATCTAGTAAGCTTAAGGAAAAGAATTTAAACTATGTAGAAACTACGTATGTAATATATGTATTATATACTCTTATGTTTTAGTTTGCTTTTTTATATGGTATAACCTTAGATACCAATTTGACATTTAATTATTGAAAATTAATTATAAGATAATATTTTCCATTGAATTTTTTCTCCTGATTTCTAGTGTATGTACAAAAAAGGTATTAATATGTTTCAGAGAAAGTAAATATGTGAAATAGCATGAATGCAGTAAATACTCATTTTTTTATGATCATAAAAACTAATATCATGCTTGGAAATACATTTGTTAGTAGTAATAATGATTCACTCTCCCGCAAATATTTACAATTGTGTAGCATTTTGTTCTAGCCCCATGTGGTACATATAATATGTATAATTTCAATTTTCCTCTTATAAAAAGTTAGTTTTAGAAATTGTGAGATACTGAAGGTTATGCAGCTCATTCAGTGAAATGTTTATGGCTAGGATCCACCTTTCTTACTCAAATAGTAATGGATCTTCTCAGTCAGATAGTGCTTTGAAATTCTAAGCAAGTTGTGAAGAAGGAGTAATTGGAAATGGCGCAAAATGCTAAAGCAGATGGAAGATTTCAGCGATGTTTAAAGTTCATGATTCTTGGTCTTCAGGATTTTTCTTTCTTCTTTAATTTAAAGGCAGCCATTGTGGTGGTGTTTATAGGAACTTTCTTCCTTTTCTACTACTTCAAAGTAGAATGCATTTTTTTCAAGGGAAGCTGAAAGATTTCTTTTTGGAAAATATTTAAAATATTCTTTTTCTTTAGAGGTGCCTGGGTGGCTCAGTTGGTTAAGTATCTGCCTTCAACTCAGGTCTTGATCCCAGAGTCCCTGGATCAAGCCCCACATCCGGCTCCCTGCTCAGTGGGGAGTCTCTCCCTCTCTCTGTCCAGACTCAGACTCACCCTGCTCGTGCTCACACTCTCTTGCTCTCTTTCTTTCAAATAAGTCGATAAAATCTTAAAATTTTTTTTATTCTTTACTGTTGACCACATTGTTTAAAAACCTCATGTCTAGATGATAGTTCTGGGTATTCATTTGCAACAGTAATATGTATTATGTTCCTTGGGACTTTGGTGCTGATTCCATTTTATGTTATCCCTAGATGAGCACATTGTTTCCCACAACATTAATAATTATATGCTCAGGATTCCCAAAGGCATATTTTTAGCTCTAATCTCTGAGTCTTGTGTCTAGGTTCCTGTTTGACATTTTCCATTGTATGATCCGTGACCATCTCAGGTTTAGTATGTCCCAAATTGAATTAAGTCCCCTCCTCCTCCTCCTCCTTCTCCTTCCTTCCTTCCTTCCTTCCTCCTCCTTCCTTCTTCTTTCTTCTAACAATTTATTTATTTGAGAGAGAACGTGCCTGCCAACACAAGCTGGGGTAGGAACAGAGGGAGAGAATCTTCAAGTGGACTCCCTGCTGAGCACGGAGCTCAACAGAGGCTCAATCCTAGGACCCTGAGATCCAGACCTGAGCTGAAATCAAGAGCCAGTGCTTAACTAACTGAACCACCCAGGTGTCCTCTAAGTTCCCTTCTTTTAAAGCAGTAATGAATCATTAAAGATGTTCTCTTGTTAAGTACTTGTTTATTTGTTTAAAAAGCTCAGTTGTTGATTGTACACAGTTACTTCTATTACAAAGGTACTTTTTACTAAAAAGTTAGTACTTTTTACTAAAAGTTTTTGAAAAAAATTTATAATTGATTTACCAGAATCATCAGAATGAGATGTTCTGATGAACTCAGAGATTGATGTTTATTTAATAAGAGCAAACCTTAGAAAGTAAAGTTCACCTTGTGTTTAAAGTTCATGCTCTTAAAATATTTAGTTACTTAAGCAACAGAGTTCTTTAAAACAGTAAACAAAATTGATTTGAAAAGACAAATTCTGTGATCAGTATTAGTATGATTTTGAGTGTTAGACGATGTTATTTCTCTTTCCTTTTTTTTTTTTTTTTTAATTAAGTGAACTGTACCCCCCATCGTGGGGATTGAACTCATAACCTGAGATCTAGAGTCACAAACTCTACTGACTGAACCACAGGTGCCCTGGTATTTCTTAAATTAAGACAGCAGAACCCATATTGGAAGTCTTTTTAAAAATGTAGTTTCTGATTTTATGAAAATGACCCACTAAAAAGAATTTCAGTTAACTGAGAGTTCAGTTTAAACTGATTTTTTACTTTAATGTTGCCTGAACACAGATATAGGCCTTGGAGTTAGTGAGATTCCTTCCCCTCTCCCCCAAGGATAAGATATATTACTTTGTGGGGAAAATGCCATCTGTGTTTGCTAAAGATAACTATTAGTCTCAAAGGTTAGTTTTAAATGTTTCCATTTCTTACAGTTCCTTTAGTTTTATCATATAGAAGAATTAGCACTCTGTTGACCTAATATGTTAGTGGTGGTTAGCTTAATTTTATACAATCATAATCCTGTAGTTGTTTTAAAGGTGTGTACATACTTTTGTTTAGCATTTATATTTTTTGAAAGTGTGGTAGAATGTATATAACACAGTATTTATCATTTTAATCATTTTTAAATGTATAGTATGGTGGTATTAAGCAAACTTCTATCGCTGTGCAATAATCACCACCATCTCCAGAACTTTTTCATATCCCATTTTAAAACTGTGCACTCATTAAGCAATAATTTTCCATTTGTCCCTCTCTGTCATCCCTAGGAACTATTTTACTTTCTCTATGAATTTTGACTACTCTTTGTACCTTATATAAATGGAATTATCTAATATGTGTCTTTTTTGACCTCTTTCTCTTATCATATATTTTTAAGGTTTATTCATGTTATAACAAGTGTTAGGATTTTTTTTTTTTATAACAGTTTTATCAGTGAAGGTATCTTTTTTTTTTTTTTTTTAAGATTTTATTTGTTGATTGATGGGGTGCCTGGGTGGCTCAGTGGGTTAAGCCTCTGCTTTCGGCTCATGTCATGATCCCAGGGTCCTGGGATCGAGCCCCGCAGGAAGCAGGCAGGAAGCCTGCTTCCTCCTCTCTCTCTGCCTGCCTCTCTGCCTACTTGTGATCTCTCTGTGTCAAATAAATAAATAAAATCTTAAAAAAAAAAAAGATTTTATTTGTTGATTGAGAAGAGCACATGTGTGCATGCACTCATGAGTGGTGCAGGGGGCAGAGGGAGGGGGAAGCAGGCTGTCCACTGAGCAGGAGGCCTGAGAGGACACTGAGATCACACCCTGAGCTGAAGGGAGATGCTTAACTGGCAGAGTTACTCAGGTACCCTAAGTGATAGGATTTTCTGTAAAGATGAAAAATACTCCATTGTATGTAGATAACACGTTTTGTTTTTCTGTTCATCTGCCAATGACATTGGGATTTTTCTACCTTTTAAGTGTGGGTAACGCTCCTATGAACATAGATGTACAAATATATTATTCCAGTCCCTGCTTACGGTTCTCTTGTGTATAGACCTAGAAGTGGAATTTTTGGATCAAATGATTATTTGCTGTTTAATCTTTTGAGTAACCAGCATACTGTTTTTCACAGCGACAGTACCATTTTACATTCCCCCAAGCAACGCACAAGGTTTCACATTTACCCCCATTCAAAATATGACTTTTTTTTTTGGTTTTCGTTTGTTTTAATGATAGTTGTCCAAATTGTGTGAAGTGGTATGTCATTGTGGTTTTGATTTGCATTTTCCTAATGATTAGAGATGTTGAGTATCATTTCACGTGCTTATTGACCATTTGTATACCATCTTTGGAGAAATGTCTATTCAAGTCCTCTGCCTATTTTTGGTTTTGAGTTTTAGGGGTTCTTTATATATATTGTGGATATTAATCTCAGATAATATGATATAGAATTATTTTCTTCTATTTCGTGGGTTGCTCATTTACTCTGTTGATAGTGTCCATGGACACTTTTTGACATTTGGCCATGTATTCCTGGATTTGTCTGTGCTCTTTATTCTGTTCCATTGATCTATGTGTCTGTCTTTATGCCAATGCCATATTGTATTGATTACTATAGTTTTATAGAAAATTTCAACATTAGGGAGTGTGTGTCCTCCAAATTTGTTCTTTTTCCAAATTGTTTTGGCTATTTGGAGACCTTTGAGATTCAGTAATTTAGGGTGGCTTTTCAAAATTTGGGATCTTGATAGGGATTGCATTGAATTTGTGGTTCACTTTGGGTAACATTGGTATGTTAACAACAATAAGTTTTACAGTCTGTGAACATAGGGTGTCTTTATTTATTCTGTATTCTTTAGTTTCTTTTATCAGTATTGTTTTCAGTGTGCAAGTTTTTCACATTGACTAAGTTAATTCCTGAGTATTTAAAAAAATTCGATGCTATTGTAGAGGCGCCTAAAGTGGCTCAAGTCAGTTAAGCCAAATTTTGGCTTTGGCTCTTGCATCTTGATTTTGGCTCAGATTATGATCCTGAGATTGAGCCCCACATTGGGCTCTGTGCTGTGCGGGGAGCATGCTTGAGGATTCTCTTCCCTTCCCTCTGTTCCTCCCCACTCTTGCACGCACACACGCTCTCTAAAATATTAAAAAAATTTTTTTGATGCTATGGCAAATGGAATTATTTTCTTCTTTCAAACTGTTTATTGTTAGTGTAGAAATGCAACTGATTTTATTGTGTTCATTTGTATCCTACTACTTTGATGAATTTATTAGTTCAACAGGTTTTTGTGGAATCTTTTTAGTGGATTTTATGTATAAGATCACATCATCTGCAAACAGAGGTACTTACACTTTTTCCTTTCCAGTTTGGATACCTTTTATTCATTTTTCTTGCTTAATTGCTTTGACTAGAACTTCCACTATTGAATTTATGGGGCAAAATCAGTCATTCTTGTCTTATTCCTGATCTTAGAGGAAAAGCTTTTAGTCTTTCACCACTTGAACATGCTGTGAGCTGTGGGGTTTTCCTATATGATTTTTATTTTGTTGAGGTAGTTTCCTTCTATTTCTGGTTGATTTTATTTTTTATCATAAAAGAATATTGTACTTTGTCACATGCTGCTTTTGCATCAATTTAGAGGGTCATGTGGTTTTTTCCTTCATTCTCTTAATGTGGTTTATCACATTGATTAATTTTATTAGTGTGTTGAATCATCCTTACATTCCAGGAATAAGTCCCACTTTGTCATGGTGTACAGTCCTTTCAACATGCAAAACACACAACAGGCAAAATCACACCATCTCAATTACTATTCGTTTTATAATAAGTCTATTAAATAACTGTATGAGTCTTTTCTTCAAGGTAGTTTTGACTGTTCTTTATATTTGCAAATGGATTTTAAAATAATCTTGTTAGTTTCTGCATGTAATAAAAGGAAATCTGGTATTTTGATTAGGATTGCATTGAATCTCTAGATTAATTTGGGGGAGAATTGACATCTTTATGAAATTGAAACTTCTCAGAATCTGCAAAGACGGATTTTTCTTTTAGTATATTTTAAATTTCAGGATCAAGACATTTTTTGTTTTCTGTGTTTTGTTTTCGATAACTGAGATAATAGCATCTTTTATTCAATTTTTTGCCAGTGGGAGTGCTTGCTTCAGTATAGAAGAAAATTTTGACTTTGAAGGAAAGAAAGGAGGAATTGCTGTAGCCAAGACCTAAATAGGAAAGAAGGCATGTATAGTGGGACAGATGCTGATGGATTGATAGATATGATGGCAGGAACTTGAGGAGATTCTCTTCTGATTACTGTTTTTTCCATAAGTAGAATAGGTAGCAAAGTCATCAACTGAAAGTGAGGATGAGTGATGAGTGTTAGAGTGTTAGAATAGGGCATCAAATAATCAAGCACATAACTGGGAAATGGAAGATTACTAAACTTAAGGAAAGATTAATTAGCCTGGTTAGTATGGTTGTTTATTCTCAGCCTATTCAGCTACATGGAAGTAAGCAGGTAGTCAAGAGCGGGTTCTTTCCCAGGAAATGACTGGAGGGAGGAGAGAAGAGGGAGAGCAAGAGCCGAGGGAGTGAGGGTACATGAAAATTTAATTAGATAAAGAGACATAAACTGGCTGAGGAACAGTGAAAAGGTGGTAGGTATAATTAAATTATAGCACCTAATGGGATCTAAAGAGTGTTAAAATTATGTTACTAGAGCATTTGAGCCGGAAATATGGGAAGTCGTAAAGAGTTATACTTATGAGTTTAGTTTGATATAATTTGCTTTCAGATTTTTGTTGGTTATTTGTATTAATCTTCATGTGGTAAATGCAGCACATGTTATAAAAAACAAGTTCATATTTTTAAATCTAAAACCTTTGGGGACAGATATTTGTTTTATTTTCAGCCCCTCTATTATTTTTTCCAGGAACTTGCCAGTTTTATTATTCCCTCCAAAGAACTAACTTTTAGTTTTGTTGATCTCTGTTGTATATTTTTTATTTCATTATGGTATGCTCTTTTATTTCTTCATCTGTAGTGTCTTGGGTTTAATTTGTTCTTTTTATAACACTTTCAGATGGTTGCTTAGAACATTGGTTTTTGGCCTTTCCTCCATATATGTGTTCTAAAGCTATAAATTTCCCTCTTAAGCATGGTGTTACCTGCATCCCATAACTTTTGATGTTATGTGAATTTAATAGTGTTCAATTCTTTTCTGATTGTGGCTGTGATTTCTTCTTTGACCCATGAGTTGATTAGAAGTTTATAGCTTAATTTCAACTCTATAAGCATTTCTAATCATATAGTTGTTAATTCATAGCTTAATTCATTGGAGGTCAGAGAAACATGTCTGTCCTTTTGAATTTGTTAGCAGTTTATGATCCAGCATGTGGTCACTTTTGGCAAATGTTTTTATTCACTTACAAGGAATGTATCTTCTGCTCTTGTTAGGTATACTGTTCTGTATGTCAGGCTGGTAATTGTAAAATTCAAATCTTTTTGTTTCTTCTAATCTATTCCTTGTTTTGGTGTGCTTGTTCCATTAGTTTCTGAGAAAGCTTTGTTAAAATCAACTTGCTAGATTTGTCGTCTTACTTACTAGTTCCATTGGTACTGACTGAAGTTTATTTGGAAAAAAGTATGTTTTTGGGGTGCCTTGGTGGCTCAGTCATTAACTGGCTGACTCTTGATTTTTGCTCAGGTCATGATCTCAGGGTGGTGAGATTGAGCCCGACATCAGGCTCTGTGCTCAGCAGGGTCTGGTTGAGATTCCTTCTGCCTCTGCCTTCTCCCACCCCTGCTTTCTCTCTCAAATAAATTTTGAAAACAAAAGTGTTTTTCCATCTGCACAGTTCAGTACAATATTTTAACAAACTGATATGTGGGCAAAGTCACAAATTAAATTTCAAATCAATTTGTAGAACATTAGAATCACATGTAGACATTTTTGAGTCATGTTCTGTCAACAGAGGGAATGTGCGTCTCTGTTGCTACTGGCAAAAAGAAAGAGGTTTTCATATTATAAGCCTTTGAGCTGTTATCTGCTGTATGTGTTTGTCTTGCATAAGTTTCTAATTGCTTTTGTATTTGTCCCTTAATTTTGCTTAGTTTTGTAGAAAGCACAGAAAGTGTTTAACACAGAAAGTGTTAAATCATGGAAAAGGAAATAAAGCCAGTGAGAAAACTATTGCATTTGAAGTCATGTAGTATTTTACATCCTAACCATGATAATTTTCTATTATAAATGGACATTTTCTGTATTTCAGTTAAGTAAAAAGTTCAGTTCAGTTCAAAGAGAAATGATTGGGGATTATGAGTTTATATGTAATATAATTTTTCCTATTTAAAAAAATGGAAAATAAGGTCCTAGTTAGGATTTTGTATAGGATATCTGATTTTAAGGAACAGATTCCTGACTTTAAGTGTTATTAGGTATATTCAGATTTAGAATTGCTAGCTCTTTCTAGTGAATTGAGCTTTTACTGTGTCCTGGGATGGAGTCCTACATCGGGCTCCCTGCTTCGTGGGAAGCATGCTTCTCTCTTCCACTCCCCCTGCTTGTGTTCCTCTCACGGTGTCTCTCTCTCTCTGTCAAATAAATAAATAAAATCTTCAAAAAAATAAAAAAATGTACTGTGATAAAGTATAGCTACAGATCTTTTTTTTTGATTTGTGTTCTACACAGTATGTTCTCCATGCTTTTACTTCCATTCTATCTTATATTTAAGATGTACTTTTGTAGTCATCAGATTTTTTTTAATACAATTCAGGTATTAATTCATTTTCCCCTTCCGTTAGCTTGTTAGCTTTCTGTACTTTTACTGTTCTTACATGCATCTTTGACTCACGTCCAAAAAGTAAAAAAGTACTTTTTTTATTTCCCATTAAATGAAAGGGTTTTAGAACACCTTAACTTTATTTACTCCTGTACTGT
The DNA here is from genome assembly GCF_009829155.1 of Mustela erminea. Taxonomy (NCBI): domain Eukaryota; kingdom Metazoa; phylum Chordata; class Mammalia; order Carnivora; family Mustelidae; genus Mustela; species Mustela erminea. The sequence continues at coordinate 18,949,327 of NC_045618.1, forward strand.
ACTATTGTTGTGTATTATTAATATTTTAAATTCTACAGTGTATTATTATCTTCTTTAGTCAATATTTACTTAGAGTTACATATTTACCCTGTTCCTTATTCTTATTTGTTTGTTTATGTACGTACTTTTTGGTGCAATATCCAAGCTATGTCTGGTATCCTTTTTTCTTTCTTTCTTTTTTTTTTATTTAAATTTTTTATTTTTTTATAAACATATAATATATTTTTATCCCCAGGGGTACAGGTCTGTGAATCGCCAGGTTTACACACTTCACATAGCACACTCACATAGCACATACCCTCCCCAATGTCCATAACCCCACCCTCCTTCTCCCACCCCCCTCTCCCTAGCAACCCTCAGTTTGTTTTGTGAGATTAAGAGTCACTTATGGTTTGTCTCCCTCCCAATCCCATCTTGTTTCATTTATTCTTCTCCTACCCCCTTAACCCCCCATGTTGCATCTCCACTTCCTCATATCAGGGAGACCATATGATAGTTGTCTTTCTCCGCTTGACTTATTTCGCTAAGCATGATACCCTCTAGTTCCATCCATGTCATTGCAAGTGGCAAGATTTCATTTCTTTTGATGGCTGCATAGTATTCCATTGTGTATATATACTGGGTCATAGGGTAGTTCTATTTTCAACATTTTGAGGAACCTCCATGTTGTTTTCCAGAGTGGTTGTACCAGCTTGCATTCCCACCAACAGTGTAGGAGGGTTTCCCCTTTCTCCGCATCCTCACCAGCATCTGTCATTTCCTGACTTGTTAATTTTAGCCATTCTGACTGGTGTGAGGTGATATCTCATTGTGGTTTTGATTTGTATTTCCCTGATGCCGAGTGATATGGAGCACTTTTTCATGTGTCTGTTGGCCATCTGGATGTCTTCTTTGCAGAAATGTTCCATGCTCCTGGATTGGAAGAATAAATATTGTGAAAATGTCTATGCTACCTAAAGCAATCTACACATTTAATGCAATTCCTATCAAAGTACCATCCATCTTTTTTACTTTGATGTGCTTTAGGTTGTGGTTTTCTTTGTATTTGTTTTGCTTGGGAGTTTGTAGATCTTGGTTCTGTGACATGATGTCACTGGTAAGTTTTTAAAAAGTTTTCAACTATATGTCTTTAAACATTTCTCTCTTTTCTTTCAAGGACTGCAGTTACAAGTATTTTGGATCCATGTGTCATAATTTTTTCACACTCTTTTCTGTATTTCCCAATTTATGTCTTCTTGGGCATCAGTATAAGTATTTTCCTCTTTCTTAGCTTCTGGATCATTGATTGTTCAGCTGTATTCTAACCTATTATGATTTATTTTTTTATTTTCTGTTTTCAGAATTGTATTTTTCAGTTGTTTTCCATACTTTTAGCATTATCTGCTAATAGTCTTTATTAATTCTTTGAACACATTAACATATTTTAAAGTTCTTTTCTGATAACACCATTACTTGGATCTACTATAGATAGGTCTGATTTCTTGCCATTTTAAAATCTTAGTTTTCAAGTCAGGTGTTGACTGGTTATTTTTATTTTTAGACATTTTGTATAATAATGATAAGATCATTTAAATTTCTAGATGATGTTAACTTTTGCTGGTAAGATATACTTTTGCTAAAATCTTTACAGAAGTTTTTATTGGCCTGCAGCTAGGGTAATGATACTACGTAGCCCAGATTCCTTAACCTAATCAGGGATTGAGATGATATGAAGCTATACTTTCCTCCTTGTTGGTCTGGTCTATTTCTAGTTTACCTTTACACCTAGGGTATAGTCTTTTAGATTCCCTCCCTACTCCCGGTGTGTTTACTGGGGCTGGGCTATTCCTTGGCAGACCTTGCATCTATTTTGTGTCCTACCGAAGATCTGTTGAAAGCTCTGTTTAGCTTCTCAGCCTCTCAGCCAACGTTTTTTTGGGTCTAAAAATAAACACACACACACACACACACACAATCTTATTTATTTGAGAAACAGTGAGAGAGAGAGCACGAGTGGATGGGGGGTACATGGAGAGGAGGAGGGAGAAGCAGACTCCCTGCTGAGCAGGGAACCTGACATGGGGCTCGGGCAATATTTTAAGAATCTACTAATGACTAGGGGGAGAATTAATCTGAAGTGCGATCTTATCCGTTTCTTCCAGATCTCAGCCCTTCAATTCTGTCTTGAAAGTTCTCCAGTGGTTTTGAACAGATTACTTTTCTTGTTGTTTTCTCATTATTAGAAGGTTGGTTTGGGGCTCCTGGGTGACTTAGTCAGTTAAGCATCTGACTTACTTTTGGCTCAGGTTGTGATCTCATTGGTTGTGGGATTGAGCACTCTGTCAGGCTTCGCGCTCAGTTCGGAGTCTCCTTGAAGATTTTCTACCTCTGTCCCCTTACCCCCCACCATTTGTGCTTGCTTATGTTCTCTCACCCTCCCTCTGAAATAAAGAAATCTTAAGAGAGAAGGTTGAAGTAACCTCTTCAACTATTGTCAAAAGCAAAATGCTTAGATATGGTCTAATAGAATTCAGAATTTTTCAGATTCTAAAAGAGAGTACAGTACATCCACCTAGAGGCATTAGAATTGAAATGCATGAATATTTATCTTGTCTACTACAGTTCAAATTTTTATAATGGGAATTGAATGCAGTGTGATCTGTTAAGGAATATGATTTGAATAAACTGACTTTTATTGGTTTATATTGCAGTCTCATGAGGAAGCAAAAACATTCTACAGCACAGTTGTTTGTTTGATTCCCACCAGTTGACTAGCCATCCTTCAGTTTTTCTAATGTTTCCTGCTTCCGCGCACATGGTATTCTCTCTGCTTAGAATGTATACCTTCATACTCAGGTTTGAGGCACATTCCAAAGGAAGCCTTACCTAACTTATGAATTTAGGTCAAATAAACTAACATCCTAATTTTAATTTCTGGACTCATTTATATGGTAGTTTGATTAATGTCTGTGTTCCCCTCTAAACTATGAACTCAGTGAGATCAGAAATCATGCCTTTTTTCTTTTTAAATATTTTACTCTATGTGCCTACTTCAGTGTTTGGAAGTACAATACTTTTGCAAGTTGGTGATCAGTTAATAGGTTATCAATTGTTAATAGATGTTCAGTTAATGTTTGTATGAATGAAGAAATGAAAGAATACAAGGGAAGATACGTAAGACATGCCATGCTTATAGTAATGATGGTAGTGTTAAGAAATGAAAAATTCACTGCTTTTGAGCAAAAGCCAGATTTAATCAAATATGGATTTGCACAGTACTTTTAAAGTTTTATGGCTGTACAGGCACAATATTAGAAATACTTGAATAAAATTCCCCTGAGAATTTATTATTGTATTTTAGTATTTGTCTTTTATTCCCTTGTAAATATTTTATTATGTAAGTTTTGAAAACACTAGGTCTTTGACACAACTGTCATTCGGAACATGACAGATTGTATCATTGCCAGTCATTGAATTACAGAGATAAATGGAATAATAAAAAAAAAATCCTGTTCTTGAAGGATTCACGGTCTCAGGAATACGGACATAGAATTTATTATACAAATAGCCACAGAGTATAAGGTGCTATGGTTTACTCTGAATCTTGATAAATTAGGAGAATTTTATTAAATGGCTAAAAGGAACAATATTTCATTTAATAAGTGGACATTATTATGAAATCATATGGTGCCTTTATGGATTGACAGTAATTTGGGTGGTAGCTAGGGCAGTTTGCAAGAATCATTTGTAAGGGCAGATTGGGGCTACCCAGATTATTAGTTCATCCTTTGACATGGAGGACATCAGAAACTTTCCAAGGATATTTTCCAAGCAGAGAAATTCTGGAGCCAGAGTCCCTGAGTTCATATTCCAAGCCCTGCCCTTTACTGTGTGTGTTACCTTGGACATATTTATTTAGGATCTCTCTGCCTCAGTATCCTTATTTATAAAATGGTGATGATAATTATAACCAAAAAGATTGCTGTTTGGATTGAATAAGTTAAGATATATCAGGTACATGGAAAAATTCTTGGCACATAGAAAAATCCCAATAAGTATTGGCTCTTGTTGCTTTTACTATATGCATTGAGAAAAACTCAAAGCTTATTTTCAGCCAGAGCTAGAGGCACAAAAAGATTCAAGGGATTTTTTAGGGGTGAAGTTAACAAAGCTTCTACTTAACTACCAATATGTAACCAGGAATTTCAACTAATATGTGCCTATGTGCAGCATAGAGGTAAGTTTGAAATTTGTATAACAGTTCCATGATTTACAAACTTATAGAACTTAAATTTTCTAATTTGTGTTTTCTTTTAGATCTTATAGAAAATTTCAGCTGTAGCCCTTGGACCAGAAGCTGAAATAATAGAAGCTGTGTACGATGCATTAGGGTATTGAAGAAAATACATTTTGAATTAAATATTTGGAATATAAGGAAGGAAAGGTGATTGAAAATGGGGCGGAAGAAAATTCAAATCACACGCATAATGGATGAAAGGAACCGACAGGTAAATGAAAATTTTAACTTATTTATTCTTGATGTAAATATTTTTTTTTTAAAGAGGAGCATAGGATAGAATGGTTGAATTTTTCTTAAATTTAATTCCAAGTCTATTTTTGTTTTCAAACTAAATAAAAAATTTAAACACTTTTAGCTTGTCATCATGTGCTTTAAAGAAACTTTTTCTTATTACAAAAATCATAGATGTTGGTTATAGAAAATATAGGGGAAAAGAAGAGATCACTGTAGTCCCACCGTTACTGTCCATTGTGTAGATTTATTGTAATATACTTAGTCTTTTGTTCATTTGATTATGTTTGTTTTTAATAGGTTAATTATTATTATAAATTATTACCTCTATTTTCATAATTAGGGAATACCTAAGTTAACTATGGTTATCAGTGAATGTGCTTTAGTCACTTAAATTTTCTGGTTAACCAACAAATAAAGAGAATTTTTTTATAACTCATATTATCACAAATATTCCCAGAACAGTTATTATATTGATCTCAGTTTTAATTGATAAAATATATTGAACTTAATTTTTAGCACCAGTGTCAATAAACCCTTAAAAGTTCAAGATATTTATAATACTGATATATGAAGACCAGAAATTGTAAGAGTTTAGAGCAGGGATTGGCAAACTGTGGTTCATGGGCATGCTGGCTCTTTTTACAAACAAATCATTGTTAGAAAACTGCCATGTGCATTTGTTTACATATTGTCTGTGCCTGATTTCACATTGTAACAGCATAATTGAGTAGTTGCCTATAGGCCTAAAATCTTTACTCCTGGCCTTTTAAGAAGTTTGCCATGCTCTTGGTTTAAAGGAAAGAAGGAAAAATAGTTTCATAGAATATTGTCAATAATCTAGTAGTTACAGCATATGCAGGAGGGGTAGATTCTGCTCTGGAAAGTTTGCCTCTCAGGAGAAGTTTCCAGAAAAGCTGGTTTCTGGAAGCTTACCAGGAACAGAACAGCACTAAAGATAAAATCTGCAGAGTCTGAGTAGTAATTCATCTGGTAATATGGATATAATTGGAGACAAAACTCAGCTGAATAGCTGATAAAGAAGTTAGTGGAAGTGATTAGAGTTGTCACTGGACCTAAATGAAGAGAACTCCTGTTTCATCTCGTGAAAATTCTTCTGATAAAATGTAAGGCTCACACAGTATGATTCTTTATGAAGGTTGATAAAACAGGGGAGAGTGATAAAATAACTATTCCATCATGATTCTAAGCAAGCTTGCAAGTAAATGTCCCTTCATAAATCTGAGGACTATGTCACATAGAGGGAACATGGGGGACCTGCTTCATGAACACATGCGAAATTAATGTAAAATAGGGTTTATTCGGGGAATAACATAAAAGCAGAGAACTGGCCAAGGACGAAACATTCCCTGAACTCTCATTATCCCATAGAGAGTCATGCTTAAATTCAGCATAGATACACTGGATCTACCAGTGGAAAAGACCTCCCATCTTTAGAGAGAAAAAGGAGCTAGGAATATGTAAGTGACTGTGTAATGGAGCTTTTTAAGTTAAGGAAATGATATTATTAAAAGATGAAGCTTGCCACTATACTCAGCAACTAGAATTAGCCTTAATTAATAATTAATATGTTGAGTTTACCTAAGTCATTTTCTTACTAAGCTGCCAGATGGGGCAAGGGTAAGGGTGTCTGAATTTCTTCTCAGGTGATTTTGGCAAAGAATGCAGAAAACATACTGCGGAGGTAGTTAGACAATTTGGTTTTCGGGTTTGATTAGGCACAGACATAATTTGTCATTTTTAACTTGTGGATTTTGAGTTAAAAGTTTCATTATTCTTGCATTAAAATGGGGGAAAAAGGTTTCTGTGCTGAAGAGGATATGTGTCACTTATTCATCCAAATTTGAATATTTACCATATCAGAGAGAGACTGTTAAGCACTGGAGACTCATTAAAAATATATAGCCTACAGACGAAATTTAACTATGTGGCAGATAGATGCTAAGGTTAGGTGCTGGGAGGGTTTATGGAAGGAACTACCAACCTCTGGGGTTGTTTAGCAAGCAGTACTGAAGGAGGTAATAGCGAATAGAGTTTTTAATGATGGATTTTTGGAGCTACTAAGATAAAATCACACTTCAAGTCATTAGAACAGTGAGTTAAAACTCTTGGGGTTGACACTACCATGCACTTAAGAGCAGCTTCACCTCACTTCACTTCTACTTGGAAGCTTTCACTTGACTTTCATTTGGGAGCTTCTGGTGAAACCTTGTGTTGGTCCTTCTTGGCGTAATGTGTTTCTATTTAAAAAGTAAATTTTGTATTAAAGTATAACATAAAAGAAAAGCACACAAATCCTAAGTGTGGCTAAGAGAGTTATTGCAAAAAGTACATGGCCACGTAACCAGCATATCCCAGTGCACCACCCCAGAAACTCTCTGTCTTGTCTCCCAGGCATTATCTCCCTGCCCCAGGGAAGGAAAGTCATTAACTGAACTTTCTAACACATAGGCTAATTACCCCTGGTTTTGAATTTATGTGAACAGCATGTGTTTGTTTGGGCAACATTATATTTGTGAAATTAATGTAAGTGTTGCATGTGGGTATATATGTAGATGTATTTTATAAATCTACATATTCATATATGTTTACATTGATGTATGATATTCCATTGGGTGGATAGAACACAGTGTGTACACTTATTTTTTCTACTGTAAATAGAATTTTGGGTTGTTTTCTACTTTGAGACTATTATAAAAAGTGCTATTTTGAATACTCCGTGTGTGTCTTTGGTACCTATGAATGCTTGGGTATATACCGAGGGGTACAGTTGCTAAGTCAAGAGAGTATACCTGTGATAGCTTTAATAGCAATAGTTTTCTAAAGTGGTTGTACTGATTTATAATTTTTGCTCTGCTAACAGGGTGTGAAAGTTCCAGCTGCTCAGCTGCTCTAAATATTCACCATTACTAGTTTTTATCCCTTTTATTTTAACTGTTCTGATGGGTGAGCAAAAGTAACATTTTAATTTTAAGTTTCTGTGATGTTTGATGAAGTTGATCACCTTTTCATATTTTTCTTGGCCCTTTAGATACCTTCTTTTACGACTTACCTGTTAAGTCGTACCTGAACTACCTTTTCTTAGGCAGTCTCCTTGACTGCTTTTTTCTTAGTAATTATTAGTATACATTCTGTATATAATATATTCTGAGTGTTTTGTTCATTATGTGCATTTTAAATAACTTCCCTCATATCATGGCTTGCCTTTTCACTTTTTCAATCCTTTTTTTTTTAAATGTTGTCCAGTTTCTCTTCTTTTTCTTCCTTTATGGCTAATGCTCTGTGTTGTGTTGGAGAAATACTTACCTATCATAAGTCCATAAAGATTGTTTTTATGCTTTCTTCTGCTTTTTACCTTTCATGTTTTAGATCTGTTATCCATTTTGAATTTAGTTTTGTGTATGGTTTGAGGTGTTGGGGTTAAGATTTGTTTTCCTGATAAATACTCAGTTCACCCAGTACAGTTTGTTTTAAGAACCATCCTTCCTCCATTGCATGACAGGGGTTGCCTTTGCTGTGAATCAAGGAATCATACACATGTGGGGCTGTTTCTGAAGTCTGTTTTGTTCCATTTGTGTATTTTATATCCTTGCTGAATTATGTACTATTTTAATTACTGTAGTTTAATATTTGGTAGTAGAAATTCTCTACCATGGTATTCTGCATGACTGAGTGGTTGTTCTTGTCATTTTTCTTTCCAAATGAAACCAAGTGTCAATATTCACTTAAGAAAGCAAACAAAATGAACTTACTGGAATTCAGATGTATGGATTGATTTAGGAGAACTGAAATCTTTACAATATTAAGTCTTGTAATCCATAAATAGATATGGTTACCTTACATTTGTTTTTCATTAATGTACAGGTCTAAACATTTTTTATTTTGTTTATTTTTAGGTATTGGATTTTTTTTAGTGTCATTATGTTTTCCCCCAGATTTCATTTTTCTCTATGCTTGTTGCTAAGTCTATAAAAGCTTAGTTTATTTTTTTAATGTTGACTTTGTGTCTAGCAATCTTGCAAAATTCACTTTCAAAATTTACTTATTTCTAATAGTATAAGTTGTACATTATTTTGGATTTCCTATGTAAACATTTGTGTTGTCTGTGAACAGTGATTTACTCTTTTTGAAATCCTTTATTACATTATCTTGTTTCATTGCACTAGCTAGGACCTCTAGAATAATGAATAAATGTGAAGGTAGTGGGCATCCTTTGTCTCATTCTCAACTTTAGGAAAAAACATTCAATATTTGATCATTAATTATGGTATTTACTGAGAGTTTTTCTAAAAGATCCCTTTTATCAGAATAGAAAAGTTTTCTGCTATTTCTAATGCCACTGTTTTTATCCTGAATCAGTATTGAATTTTATCAAAAGCTTTTTCTGAGTTTATGTAAATGATTCTATGCTATTTTTCTCCCCTTTTTTCTTTAATGTAGTATCCTATGTTGGTTGATTTTCAAATGTTAAAGCATTTGAATGCTTTAAAAGTGTATTTCTTGAAATACACCTTTATATATATCACTTGATTTGATTGTTCTTACTCCATTTTTTATTTTTGCGAGTATGTGTGTGTGTGTGTGAGATTAGTCTGTAATTTTTTTTTCTTGTAATGTCATTCTTAGGTTATGACAAGTTATGCTGGCCTTATAAAATGAGTTGGGAAGTGTTGTTTCTTGTTCTCTGGAGAAGTTTGTGTAATAGTAATATATTTCTTCTTTGAATACTTGGAAAAGTTTACCAGTAAATCTGTTTGTGCTTGGAGTTTACTGTGTGAGAGTTTTTTTAAAGTAAATATTTAATTTCTGTAAGAGATAGAATGATTCCTACTCTTCTACTTTTTCTGTCAGTTGGGTAAGTTGGGTTTTTCAAGAAATTCTCTATTTTATTTAAATTGTTAATATTATTGAAGTTCAATGTTCATATGCTCTAATTTTCTTCGTATTGCTCATACTCTCTTTTATATTTTGTCTTCCATTCCTTATATTATTACTTCGTGTCTTTTTTTTCCTTGATCACTGAGATTATGTCAGTTTTATTAACCTTTCTTTTCTTCTTTTTTTATTGTGTTATGTTAGTCACCATAATTATTAACCCTTTCTAAGAATGAACATTTTAGCTCGCTAAAGTACTTTTATCATACAGTTATTTTAAAGGTCCTTTATTTAGGTCTTTTCTTCTCCTCTTGGACAGTGTTTTTTTTACATTAGTCATTGACTTTTCATCCTTCCTCTTTTTCCTAACAAATTTTATAGAGTTATGTTTTCCCGTGTAAGTACTGATTGAACTGTATATGTCTCACAAATTACAATAATGATTTCTTACCTTCATTATTATTCTGGCGAAAATATTTTCAAATTTATACTGGGATTTCTTTTTTAATACATGAATTATTTGGAAATATATTGCAGAATCTCTTCTTAAGCTGTCTTTTTTAAAAATAATTTTTAGCTTCATTCCAGTATATTCAGAGACTGTGCTCCAAATGATTAAGGTTGTTCTAAATGTATTGAGGTTTGCTTTAAGACCCTGGCTTTTGGTCAGTTTTGATAAGTGTTTTATTTACCCTTGAAAGACCATATTGTTACTTTTGGTTACTGTGTTATGCATATGTGAGGAGCAGGGGCAAGGAAGAGAAAATTAGATATCTTAATTGTGTTTCTCAGGCTTATAGAAGGACTGTACCTTTCTGATTATTTGGCTGCTTATTCTGTCAACTACTGATAGATCATCTTTGGCTGTGTTACAGTTTTTGCCTAAGATTGTGGACATGTGTATTTCTCTTTTAGTTTCAGGTTTTACTTACTCATTTTGGAGTTAGGTTATGAGTTGAATATTGATTTAAGCTCCTATTATCTTCTTGATGGATTGACACCTTTAGCATTAAGAAATGTCCTTTTAGGGTGCCTGGGTGGCTCAGTGGGTTAAACCGCTGCCTTCCGCTCAGGTCATGATCTCAGCGTCCTGGGATCGAGTCCCGCATCGGGCTCTCTGCTCAGCAGGGAGCCTGCTTCCCTCTCTCTCTCTCTCTGCCTCCCTCTCTGTCTACTTGTGATCTCTGTCAAATAAATAAATAAAATCTTTTAAAAAAAATAAAAAAAGAAATGTCCTTTTATTTTTTTATTAACATACAATATATTATTTGGCCCAGGGGTACAGGTCTATGAATCATCAGGCTTACACATTTCATAGCACTCACCATAGCACATATCCTCCCCAGTGTCCATAACCTAGCCACCCTATATCCCTACTTCCTGATCCCCTACCAGCCCTCTGGAAATGTCCTTTTTTATTATAACTACTACTATTTGCCTTCAAGCTGTTTGTTCTTAGTATACTTTACATTAGCTTTCTTTTGCTTAGTGTTTTCTTGTTATATCTTCTTGTATCCTCTTCAGCCTTTCATTATTCTTATATTTAGGGCAGATCTCTTCTAAGACTTTAACTCTTTATCTCATCAGATAATCATGGTCTTCGTGGGGTAGCTGGGGTGGGTGAGTCAGTTAAGTGGCTGACTCTTGCTTTTGGCTCAGATCATGATCACACAGTCCTGGGATTGAGTTCCATATCCATGGGGCTTCCTGCTTAGCAGGGAGTCTGCTAAAGGATGATTCTCTCCCTCTGCTGTCCCAGCATGCCTCTCCCTCCCCACTCCTGCTCTTTCTCTCTCAAAAATAAATAAATCTTTTAAAAAAAAGAGTATCTTAAAGAAAATGTCTTAAATTTAATTGTAGATATATATAAAACATACCTGCATATGTTTTATATATATAAAACATATATATATATGTTTTATATGAGAAAAAAAAGGAACCCTTTTTTTTCTCATTGGCTATCTTTTTGATTTACATTTTTAAAATTATTTTTTTCTCTTCTAGTAATCATTGTGTATTGTTTTGCCTTTCTTTTAGTGGCTTGCCCTGGATATTATAGCATATATTCTTTACCTATTACAAAATAACTGGTATAAGACATATTACTTCTTTTACCCCTTCCCTGATTTTAGAACCGTACAGCATACTTGGCTCTATTTATGCTTCCTGCTTATTGGATTTTTGTTACTATTCATTTTAATGTGATAAATTAATTAAAACTCAAAGTTTTATGCAGTCAGTATTCATGTATACACACACACACACACACGTACCCAAAATACACACTGAGACTTTTCACTTCTTGTTCTTCCTTTATGTTTCTATATGGGATTAGTTTCTTCCTGAAGAACTTCCTTTGTTATTTCCTTCAGTGTAAGTCTTCGATTATTTTTATCTGAATGTTTTCATCCGAGTTTTAAAAACTGCTTTACTGAGATTAGAATTCACATGTCCTACAATTTCCCCATTTGAAATGAAAACGTACTGTTTAGTGGGGTTGTTTTGTTTTGTTTTTGGTATATTCAGAGTTGTTCAGCCATCACCACGATTTTCTTCAAACATTTTAAAGGAATTTATTTATTTATTTGAGAGAGAGAAAGAGAAGGGAGGAGCGGGGGGCGGGGAGGAAGAAAGAATCTGAAGCCGACTCCACGCGGAGTGTAAGTCTCAGTCCTGCACCCTGTGAGATCATGACCTGAGCTGAAATCAAGAGTCAGATGCTTAACCAACTGAGTCACCCAGGTGCCCCCTTCCAGAACATTTTTATTACCCCTAAAAGAAACCCCATACTTGTTAGCAGTCAGTCTCCATTCTCCTCCCCCCATATATATCTAGCCATAGGAAATCACTAGCCTATTCTCTGTTTCTATAAATTTGCTTATTCTGGATATTTCATAAAATTCAAATCATATACTGTGTGATCTTCTGTGACTGTCTTTTTTTGCTTAACATAGTATTTTTTTTGGTTCATCGATTTTGTAGGATGTGCTAGTACTTCATTCTTTATTGTGACTGAATAATATTTCATTGTATGAATATACTACATTTTGTTTATCAGTGCATAAGCATTTGGTTGTTTCTATGTGCATTCATGTGCACACTTTTGTGTAAACATGTATTTTCATTTTTCTTGTATATACCTAGGTGTGGAATTGCTGGGTCATATGGTAACTCTAAAGTTTAACATTTTGAGGAACTGCCAGACTGTGAAAGTTGTCTGTATCATTTTGGTTTCCATCAGCATTATATGAAGGTTCCTTTGCCAACACTTGTTTGCCTTTTTGATTTTCATCACTTTAATCATTTCTTTAGAGGAATCAGCTTTCAATATTTCTTTTCCTGTTTTTGAAGATAATGTGTGTGTATGTGTGTTGTGCCACCCCCCCATTACTTGTAAGATTTTTACATTTTCATTCGTAGTTAATTTTTTGATTATGATATTTTCAAATATTGCTCATGTTCATGCTATTCTTCTCTGGGATTCCAATTACATGTGACTTAGTGCTTTTGAGTATGTCTCATATATTTCTTATGCTTTTTTCTTCTGTAATTTTATTCTTTTCTGTCTGTCCTTCCATTTGTTTTATAGTGAGTGACCTGTTTTCTGTGTTCTAGTAATCCTTTTCTTGGTTTTTAAAAATTAGCTGATAAAACACCTTGTAACTTACTCATTTCTGGTAGTATATTTTCAAATATAAAATTTCTTTTTAATTTTTATTTTTTAGATTTCAATTCTCTGGTGAAATTGTCCATCTTTTCACATATTCTTTCCACTATTTTTTGGAAAATACTAATCATAAAGTTTTTGTCTCCTAACTGCTATATTGGATTACCTGTAGGTTCATATCTGATCCCTTTTTTCTCTTTGTTTTTGATTATGTGGTCATTCTTTTGACATGTCTTATGGTTTTTACCAGACATTGTATGTGAAAGATACTATACATATTCCATGTTATGGTACTTTCCTACAGAAATGGTTTACTCTTTCCTGTAACCATTGAAATTATCATTCCTACTGAATAGCTTAGGCCAACTAGGGATTGACCTGAGAAGGATGCTAGGCTGTAGTTTTGGTGAAGATTTTGGTTGCCCTTTAAGGAGGCTACTTTCAGGAGTAGCCTTTCAAAGCTTTCAACACTGATCCCTCTGTGTTCTTGGGGCCCAGTCCTTGAAACATCTCTCAAATTTCTTGTTTTCTTAGCTTAGGAAGAATACAGAAAACACTACTCGAGGCTTTCTGCTTTTCTTTTCTTTTTAACCCTACCTCATTCAGCCTCATAGTGACCACCTCAGTTTCTGCTCCTCCCTTCTCACTAGTTTATCAACCCCTGGAGTTTTCAGTGTTCAGCTCCCAGGACAAGAGCTATTTATTAGCAGCAACCCATTGTCCAGACAAAGGTTAGATTCTTCATCTCCCTATACACAGAACCTGTAAAGGGCTACAAGGGAAAAAACAGCTGCAGAAGACCATTTCACATCTGTCAGGTTCTCACCCCTCTAAAGTCTTGGCAACTCAAGTCCTTTTTCCTGCAGGAGCTTTCCAGTGTCTTTTGTTGTATTTTATCTTGTTTTTCTGGTTGATGTCAGTGGGTTATTTAGTCTTCCATCAGTTACTTCATCTTACCTAGAAGCAGGTTTGTCCATTTCTTTCAACATTTTATTAATTTAATACATGCTATTTTATATATTTTGAGACTGCATACCATTAGGCTCATACATATTTAGAATTATTTTACCTTCTTGATGAATTTTTCAATATATATTGATCTTCTCTGTTTTCAGTGAGACTTCCAATTTTAAGTCTACTTCATCTTACTTTAACATAGCTATACCTTTCTTACAGCTAGTCTTTTCTCAGTAGGTCTAGCTCTCTACATTTACTTTCAACCTTACTATGTACTTAATGCTTTAAGTATATGTTTTATAAATAGTATATGGCTGGATTTTTCTTTTTTAATGTAGTCTGATAGTATCTCTTGACTTGCCAGTTTACTTGGATTTTATTGTTTTGTTTGTATATTTGCACTATTTTATAACATCTTATTGATTTCAATTTGTTTAAGGGCCTCAGGCATTAAAAAATGACATAATCATATCACACCTTGTATCCTTAAAGGGGATATCAGAGGGGGAAACACACCATGAGAGACTGTGAACACTGAGAAACAAACTGAGGGTTTTGGAGGGCAGGAGGGTGGGGGGATGGGTGAGCTTGGTGGTGGGTATTAAGGAGGGCACGTACTGCACAGAGCATGGGGTGTGGTGCATAAACAATGAATTTTGGAACACTGAAAAGAAATAAAATAAAATGGGGCGGGGGGAGAACTCTTCATATTCAGCTTTACACAGAGTCCCCTACAGAAAAGAGCACTGGAAGAAGATACTTTATCTAGATGGAAATCTACCAATGGGGGGGGTGGTTTGTATTTTGTTTTGTTTTGTTTTGTTTTTGGATTTTTTTGTTTGTTTGTTTTGTTTTGTTTTAAGATTTATTTAGAGAGAAGGCTTGAGTTGGGGAAGGGGCAGAGGGAGAGAATCTTTCAAGCAGACTCCTCTCTGAGTGAGGAGCCCAACGCAGGGCTCGATCCCACAACCCTTGAGATCAGGACCTGAACCAAAACCATGAGTCAGATGCTCAAGCAGCTGAGCCACCCAGGTGCCCCAACCTTGGAGGTTTTGATTAAGAATGGTTAGGAAGCCAATGCCAGAGGTTAGTCAGTCCCTACCCATGTTTTTCAGACTCTTATGCAAACCATTGCTTCTGTGATGCTCTGATATTAATCCCTCTTATGAGGTGGCAGGTATTAGGTGTCCCAGAAATGAAGATGAGAGGCATAAGCTGAACTGAAACTGCTCTTTTTATTTTATTTTATATTATTTTATTTTGTTTCATTTTATTTTTTAAGTAGACTTCCATGTCCAGTAGGGATCCCAATGTGGGACTTGAATTCATGACCTGAGCTCAAGACATCCCTCACATTCAGAGTTAGATGCTTAACCAACTGAGTCACACAGGCACCCCAAAACTGCTTTTTATCTTTTTTAAATTTTTAATTTTTTAAAAGATCTTATTTATTTGCCAGAGAGAAAGAGAGAACAAGCGAGTGAGCACACACAAGCAGGGGGAACAGCAGGCCGTGGGTGAAGTAAGCTTTCCACTGAGCAAGGACCCAGATGCAAGACTTTATCCAGGACCCCAGGATCATGACCTGGGCTGACAGCAGATGCTAAACCAACTGAGCCACCCAGGTGCCCCACCACTGGTTTAATTCTAAGGGAGGTAGATCCTGTGTCAACATCTTGTCAGAAATCTCAATTTGCTATTTTTTAATTTTGTTAAAATTAATAGTCATATTCTATTCTGTGATTTAAATTTTCAGTATTTTAGTCATAGTTCTCAATTGAAAGGATTCATTGGTTATCAGTTGTTCTTTACTGTGGTTCTTGCTTCCTTTTGTTGTTGTAATCTGTTTTGTGCTTTATGGATTAATTTAGAGAATTTTTTAGCACCACTCAGTGCCATGTGGCATTTTAGAAGCTGACTGAATATGCAGCATTGAACAAAACTGAAAAAAATCCAAGTCTTTCCCAATTTATATTTTACTTAGATGACTAGGTTTTTTTCAGCAAGTAGTTTTGTTTTGTTTTTCTTCCAAGAAGAGCTTGTAGGTGCTATATTTCCTTAGTATTTTGTTTTTTAAGATTTTATTTATTTATTTATTTGTTAGATATCACAGGTAGGCAGAGAGGCAGGCAGAGAGAGAGAGGGGGAAGCAGGCTCCCCACCAAGCAGAGAGCCTGACGTGGGGCTTGATTCCAGGACCCTGAGACCATGACCCAAGCCGAAGGCAGAGGCTTTAACCCACTGGGCCACCCAGGCGACCCTCCTTAGTATTTTTATGTTTGAAAATGTTTGTTACTTTGTACTTGAAGTACAAAGTGTAACAGTCTAGGACCCCATTCCTTTTCCCTAGAACATTGCAAAGGTTATTTCAAGGCATTCTGGCTTTCAGTTTTGCCAGCATCAGACTGAGTATATTTTTCTTTTCACCAACAAGTGACTTAACATTCAGTAACTTATGCAGAATATGACATGAGTTTGATTACTTAACGTGTGTGTGTGTGTGTGTGTGTGTGTGTGTGAAGTTTGTGACCTTTCAGTATTGTTTTATTTTTTTAATTTTTAATTTTTTTCATTTGGTATGGCTATACTTTTCTTTCTTTTTTTTTTTTTTTAATTTTAATTCCAGTGCAGTTAACATGTTGTATTAGTTTCAGGTGTACAGTATAGTGATTCAGAGTCCCATATATTGGTCAGAATGCATCAAGGTAAGTGTAATCTTAATCCCCTTCACCTATTTCACACATCCCCCACTCCATCTCCCCTCTGGTAATCTACTGTTCTCTAAGTTGAGAATCTGTTTTTTTGGTTTCTCTTTTTTTCTTTATTCATTCGTTTTGTTTCTTAAATTCCACACATGAGTGAAACCATATGGTATTTGTCTTTGCCTGACTGGCTTATTTTGTTTAGCAGTATACTCTCTAGATCCATCCACATTGGTGCAAATGGCAAGATTCCATTCTTTTTTATGGTTGAATAATATTCTATTTATATATAACACATCTCCTTTATTCTGCAATCTGTAGACACTTGGAGTGCTTCCATATCTTGTAACGAATGCTGCAGTAAATATAAGGGTACATATATCCCTTTGAATTAGTGTTTTTGTATTCTTTGGGTAAATACCCGGTATTGTGATTACTGGATTGTAGGGTAGTTCTATTTTTAGTTTTTTGAGGGCTCTCCATAGTGTTCCACAGTGGCTGCACCAGTTTGCATTCCCACTAAGAGTGCACAAGGGTTCTTCTTTTTCCATATCTTCTCCAATGCTGTTGTTTCTTGCATTTTTTATTTTAGCCATTCTGATAGGTGTGACATGATTATCTTATTGTGGTTTTGATTTGCATTCCTGTGATGATGAGTGTTTTCATGTGTCTGTCGGCCATCTGAAAGTGTTTTTTGGAGAAATGTCTGTTCATATCGTCTTCCTATTTTTTATTTGGGTTATTTGTTTTTTGGGTATTGAGTTGTATAAGTTCTTTATATACTTTAGATAATTCCCCTCGATTGGGTATGTCATTTGCAAATATCTTTTCCCATTCCCTAGCTTGTTTTTTAGTTTTGTCACTTGTTTCCTTTGCTGTTTTCAATGTAGTCACAAGAGTTTGCATTTTGCTTTTATTTCTCTTGCCTCAGAAGACATGTCTAGAAGAATATTGCTATGACCAGTGTCAGCAAAGGCTACATGCAAAAGAATGAAACTAGACCACTTTCTTAGACTATACACAAGAATAAACTCAAATGGGTTACGGACTAAAATGTGAGATGTGAAACCAAAAAAAATCCCAGAAAAGAACACAGCCAGAAATTTCTCTGATGTTTTATTTTTAAACAAATATTTTTTCTTCCCAGTTGTCTGCTTTTTAATATACTTTCTTTTGACTATACCTGATGTCTTTATTCATACTAATTTTTTTTTTTTGTTTTGATCCTTTGAATTTCCTTATTGTGGCTTTAATCTCTGTTACGATTTCTTTTCTTCCTGGTTCTTCTCTGTGTGATACTAGCTCACTTTTTAGGTCATTATATTATGTCTTTGGTAATGGCATTAAGTACAAGTCAACAAAGGATGATTTTTTTCCCCCCCCTAAAGATTTTATTTATTTATTTGAGAGAGAAAGAGCAAGAGCCAGAGGGAGGGGAGAAGGACAAGCCAACTCCCTACTGAGGTATTATCTAGCCTAATTTTATGTTATGTTATCTGCTTCACATGAAATACATGAGCTGAAATGTAGCTGGATTGCAACATTACTAATTAACAGTATACCAATTAGGAGACTGACTAATACCCACTTTTAGATGGAAAACTGATGTCTAGAAGGAAATCTCTATATGCCATCCAAAAATTTCTTAACTGCAAACTCTGAAGTAGAGACAAAATGTAGAGACTCTGAAGGATTATTTTCTTCCTTTGTATCTTATTATTTTGTTACAATCTAGTATCTTGGGCAGAATGGTTTTTACCTTAAACTGTAATCGTTATCTTTTCATTCTCTCTGTTGTTGTCCCGCCCACCTGAATTTCATTTCCTTTTTGTTTGCTTCCAAAATCTATTTGTAAAAACGAAAACAAATATTTCAGCCGATGTTGAGGGTTTTTTTGTTTTTTGTTTTGTTTTGTTTTAACGTAACTTGTAATTTGTGTTTCATACTGAGAATTAAAATATCAGCTTTGGATGTGTGGCCACCTTTCATATAAGTAAGTGAGTGCCATAAGCAGGCTGCATTGCTTTGGCTCATTAAATTTTCTCGTCACGTGAAAGTTTAATTAAAAAAAAAAACAACAAACTTTTAACCCTATTTTCAGTCAGTCCACAAAAATGTGGCTTATTTTTCTGGTCATACAATATGTGGCACTTTATACTTGGTGTACTGTGAAATATAAAGAAAATATAAGGCCTTAAGAACTTAAGGATAGGAGAATAAAGTAATTAAGTGCTAAGAGGTATAGATGTTAAATGCATCTGATGTTACCAAAAGGAAGAAAACATACATCTTGCCTAAATTTACTGAAAACTATTAAATCATGTTACATTTTAATTTTATCATGCTACATAGGAAATTTATTGAAAAATAAGGAATATCTTTCATTTGTACAGTGAAATGCATTTTAATTGTTGCTTCTCTTTTACATGTGTAGATTATATTTGTAATATAATAGTATAGTCAATTTTATACCTGTGGGAAAAACTTTGTAGTAGAAACAATTACTTTTAATCATATTAAAGATCCTCAGCTTCTTCAGTAACTATTGTAATGATTGATTATAAATGTAGGTCGGTAATGAGACAAAGTTCATGGAAGTAAAAGCATATCGTAGTTGTTGGTGAGGAGAGAAAATGCCGCAGTTAACATTGTTTCACAGTTCTAAAGACTATTTAAAGGTACATTTATGGACTTTTTTTTTTAACCCATTTTTTTTTTAAAGATTTTATTTATTTATTTATTTGACAGAGAGAGAGATCGCAAGTAGATGGAGAGGCAGGCAGAGAGAGAGAGGAGGAAGCAGGCTCCCCGCTGAGCAGAGAGCTTGATGCAGGGCTCCATCCCAGGACCCTGAGATGATGACCTGAGCCGAAGGCAGAGGCTCAACCCACTGGGCCACCCAGGCACCCCCTTTTTTTTTAACCCATTTTTAAAAATAGACTTTATTTTTAGAGCAGTTTTAGATTCACAGCAATATCAAGGAGAAAGTTTGCATATACTTTGTGCTCCCACAGATGCACAGTTCCCTGACTACCATATCCCACATCAGAGTATGGTACTTTTTTTTAAACTGTTAAAGCTACATTGAACAACATCATCGCCCAAGGTCCATGGTTTACTTCGGGGTTCATCCTCAGTGTTGTACAGTCTCTGTGGTTTTGACAGTTGTATAATGACATGTATTCATCATTATAATATCATGCAGAATAGTTTCACTGCCCTAAAAATCCTCCCTCCTGCTAACCCCTGAAAACCACTTACCTCTTTATTGACCATAGTTTTGCCTTTTTCTGAATTTCCCAGGATTTTTGCGAATTAAATTTTCCCAAATTAAATCCTATAGTATGTAGCCTTTTCAAATTGTTTTCTTCCATTAGTAATAATACATTTAAGGTTCCTACATGTCATTTCATGGCGTGATCGTTTATGGCTTCTTAGAGTTGAATAATATTCCATTGTCTGGATGTACCACAGTTTGTTTATCCATTCACCTACTGAAGGTACATACATATTTATTGGGTTCTGTTAATATTATGTTGAGTGTTTTTACATCTGTGTTCATAAGAAATACTAGCCTGTAGTTTTATTTTCTTGTTCATCTATGTGGTTTTGGTATTTAAGGTAGTCTTAGTCCCTTATAGGTACCATTGGATAAGTTATATCCTCATAGGATAAGTTAGGAAGTATTCCCTCCACTTCTGTCTTCTAGAAGAGATTGTAAAATGTTGATATAATTCCTTAAATGTTTGGTAGAATTCACCAGTGAATCCATCTGGGGCTGATGCTTTCAGTTTTCAAAGGTTGTTTACTATTGATTGAGTAATAGATGATCTGAATAGGCTTGTATTGATTTCTCCTTGTTTTGAGATTTGGCACATTGTGGCTTCCAAGGCACTGGCCTATTTTATCTAGTTCATCAAATTTGTAGGCATAGAGTTGTTCATATTCCTCTGTTATCTTTTTAATGTCAGTGGGATTTGTAGTTGAGTTGTAATGTCAGTTTTTCATTTCTAGTATTAGTAATGTCTGTCTTTGTTCTTAGTTAGCCTGGCTAGAGGTTTATGAATCACCCCCCGCCCCAGAGAATCAGTATTTGGTCTTAACATTTTTCCCTTTTGATTCCCTATTTTCAACTTAAGTGTTTTCTGTTCTAATTCTTATTGTTTCTTCTCCTTCCTTTGGATTTAATTTTAATCTAATTTCTTAAGCTTAGATTTTTGATTTTAGATCTTTCTTCTTTCTTAGTTTATGCATCTAATACTATTTTCCCTCTAAGCATTGCTTTCACTCTCAGTACCTGAGTACTTTCATATAGTTCAAAATAGTTCTTAATTTCTCTTGAGATTTCTTCTCTGACCTCTATGTTATTTAGAAGTATGCTGCTGGGTGTTATATTCAACTAATGATGTACTATAAGTCGGCTCATTGAATTTAAATGAAAAATAAATTAAAAAATAAAAGCACACACAAAAATAAAAGTATGTTGTTTAAGTATTTTGATATTTTCCAGCCAATTTTTTGTTACTGATTTATTTAATTTCATTGTCATCTGAAAACCTATACTTTGTGATTTCTATTCTTATAACTTTGTTGAGGTTTTTTATGGCCCAGAATGTGGTCTATCTTATTGAATATCTCATGTGAGCTTGACAGTAATGTATATTCTTCTGTTATTTGGTGAATTTGATGTCAGTTATATTAAATTGCTTGATGATGCTGTTGAGTTCAGTTATGCCCTTACTGATTTTTCTGCCTGTTGGAACCAATATTCAACATTTCTGATAGAAATGTAGTAAATAAAATGCAGTCTAATTTAATAGCTTTCACTAAATTTACTCAAGATGTCTATTTTCTTCTTTTTTGTAACATCAAATCCATTTAATATCTATTTGTCTTATGTTGAAATCTCCTTCTATAATAGTAAATTTCTCTGTATTTCCTTGAAGTTTTAACACTTTGTCTCATATATTATGATGCTTTGTTACTAGGTTCATATGCTTTAAGGACTGTTATGTCTTCACAAGGATTGACTCCTTTATCATTTTTTAATGCCCTTCTTTATTTGTGATAATTCTGCTTGCTCTGAAGATTGCTCTGCTGGAAATTAATGTAGCTATGTTAGTTTTGATTGGTATTATAGCAAAGTATATCTTTTTCTACTTTTAATCTTTTATGTGTCCTTTAAGTGGTTTTTTTTGTAGACAGAATATAATCGAGTATTGGTTTTGATATATGAACAATGTGGTTTTTAATTGGTGTATTTAGACCATAGACTTTTACAGTGATTGGTGATACAGTTAGATTAATAACTGCCATATTTGTGTTCTAATGGTTACTCTAATTCTTTGTTCCTCTTTTTGTTTATGGTCTTTTTCTGCTTTCTGTGGGTTTAGTTGGGTATATGCTTCCATTTTCTCTCCTTCCTTAGCAGATCAGTTATACTTCACTTCTTATTTTTATTTTTTTAGTGTTTGCCCTAGAGTTTGCAGTATAAATCTACTTTCAGATAAACACTTTGCAGTTATAGATTTACAGGTAGTACAATAACCTTATAATAACAAGTATTCCCAATTCCTCCCTTCTATTCATTCCATGTCATTACTGTAATTCATTCCATTAGTATTTTGTTGCTATTATTATTTGAATAGACTGTTATCTGTTGTGTCAATTAAGAAAAAAAGAAAAGCTTTTATCTTCCCTTATTACTTTTTTGATATTCTTTATCTACATGAGTTTTTGTTCTGTAGGAGTTACCTTCTTTTTGAATAATTTCTTTTGACATTTCTTGTAAGGCAGATCTATAGACCATGAATTCCCTCAATTTTGTTTGTCTGAGAGGGTCTTTGTTTCTTTTAAAGTGTAATTTCTCAAGATACAGAATTTTGGATTGGTGGATTTTTCCCCCCTTAATACTGTATATATCACTCCACTGTCTTATTTCTTGTATTGTTTCTGAGGAGAAATTGCTTATAATTCTTATATTTGTACTTCTGTAGGTAAGGTGTTTCCCCCACTCTCCAGGCTTCTTTCAAGATTTTTTATTTTCTATACTTTATATCGACTATACTTAGATGTAGTTTTTTGTTTTTTGTAGGGGGCGGGGCAGGGGTTGTTGCATTTCTTCCTTGATCTGTGGTTTGCTGTCTGACATTAATTTGGGGAAAATTCTCAGATGTTATTGCTTCAAATGTTTCTTACTTCCATTTTCTTCCCCTTCTGGTATTCATGTTATGCATATGTTATACTTTTTTAGTTGTCCCACAGTTCTTGGATATTTCATTCTATTTTTTTCAGTCTTTGGTCTTTTTGATTTTCAGTTTTGGAAGTTTCTGTTGACATATACCTTAGCTTAGAGGTCCTTATCAGTTTGCAGCCTGCTAATGAGCCCATCAAAGACTTTCTTCATTTCTCTTAGAGTGTTTTTTATCATCAGCATTAAAAAAAAAAAAGTTTTTTAGAAATTCTGTCTTTTTAGTTATGTTACTCACATATATTGTCTGCTTTTCCTCCATTAGACTCCCTTAGCATGTTAATTAGCATGTATTGCTGGTCTGATCAACATTTTTGCTATATATGAGTAGTTTTGATGCTTCCCTTTTCTCTTCAAACTGTGTTTTTTTGCCATGAAGTTTGCCTTGTAAATTTTTTTGAACCAGGCATGATGTCCTGGGAAAAGGAACTGCAATAAAAAGACCTTTAGTAATGTGGTGGTATGGTATGGGGAGAGGGGAAGTGTTCTGTAGTCTTCTGATTAGTTCTCAGTCTTTCAGTGAACCTGTGCCTGTGGCCTGTAAACTTTATACCTGTTTCTCAATCCCTGCCCCCCATCCTTAGGTGGGACAGAATGGATAGAGGGGTTTAAAGGTGAATATTTCCCTTTGCTCATGTTAAAGGCTAGAGGGAGGTGGAGCTGGATATTTCCTTTTCCCTAGGTTACTTGGGCTCTGCTGTCATAGAATAGTTTGTCTTGAAGGCAGGCCTTGTAAAGAACAGAATGTTCTGGTGTATTTCAAAATGACCATTTTCTTCATTTCTCTTAGAGTGTTTTTTATCATCAGAGAGATAGAAGCACAGAGGGATTTTTCACTGATCTTTACTGTGAGAACGTGATAGGCATAAAACTCACAAAAGTGTATACATGCACCCCAAAGCCCAAACCCTCCCCCCCCACCCCAGGAGTTTTTAACTTTTATATTTGTCTTCTCTGAGACTTCAGGAATTCCTCAGTTACAGTTTGGGTTTTTTTACCTTGGTATTTCTTTTTGTGATAGTTTCTGCTGTGGCTCTGGTAATTTATGATTTTCTGTATCTGCCCATCTGTGTCCAATTTGGAGAGCAGAAATTACTCCGTGACCTCAGTACTGCGGGATCTAAAAGAGTTGTTGATGTTCAGATTGCTCAGTTTGTTTACACAAATAACATGGAGGGTAAATAACATGCTGGGTCAACCAGCAAATCAAAGAGGAAATGAAAAAATACATGGAAATAAATGAAAATGAAAGCACAATGGTCCAAAATCTTTAGGATTCAGCGAAAGCTGTTCTGAGAGGGAAGTTTGTAGCAGTGCAGGACTACCTGAAGAAACAAGAAAAATGCCAAATAAACAACCTAACCTTATCCCTAAAAAGAGGTAGGGGGAAAATAAAAGAACAAAGCCAGTAGAAGGAAGGAAATAATCTAGCACAGAAAGAAATAAAATAGAGACTTCAAAAAACAACAACAACCACCAAGAAAGATTAATGAAACTAGGAGCTGGCTCTTTGAAGAGAGCAACAAAATTGATAACCCTTTAGCCAGACTCATGAAGAAAAAAGAATAATCAAATAAATGAAATCATAAATGAAGGAAGAGAAATAACTACTGACACCTAAAAATATAAAAGATTATAAGAGAATATTATGAAAAATGGTATGCCAACAAAATTGGACAACCTATAAGAAATAATTAAATTTCTAGAAACATACAACCTACCCAAACTGGAACAGGAAGAAAAAAAAAAAAACTGAACAGAATGATTATTAGCAATGAAATTAAATCAGTAATCAGAAACTCCCAACAAATAAAAACACAGGATCAGATGGCTTCACAGGTGAATTCTACAAAAGATTTAAAGAGTTAATACTTATCATTTTCAGAGTATTTTTTAAAACTAGAAGAGGAGAGAAGGCTTCCAAATTCATGCTATGAAGTCGACATTACCCTGATAACCAAAACCAAATAAAGACACTACAAAGAAAGAAAAATAAAACAGGCCAATATCTCTGAATGAACATCGATGCAAAAAATCCTCAACAAGAAGATATTAGCAAACTGAATCCAACAGTACATTTTAAAAAATCATTTACCATGATGAAGTGAGATTTATTTCAGGGATTCAAGAGGGTTTTGTATGGGTCATTATTCACAAATCAATTACTGTGACATACCACATTAATAAGAGAATGGTGGAAATCATCTGATTATCTCAATAGATGCAGAAAAAGCATTCGGCAAAGTACAACATCCATTCATGATACAACCTCTCAACAGACTAGGTCTAGAGGGATCATACCTCAACATAATAAAAGCAGTATATGAAAAACTCATACCTAACCTCTTACTCAATGGTGAAAACCAGAGTTTTTCCTCTAAGACCAGGAATAAGACAGGAATGTCCATTCTCACTACTTTTATTCAAAAAGACATCTAAATTGGTAAGGAAGAGGTAAAGCTGTCACTCTTTGCAGATGGCATGGTGTACTGAATGTAAAAAACCCTAAAGACTCCACTAAAGAAACTCCAAGAACTGATAAATTCAGTCAGTCCTAGGATACAAGATTAATATACAGAAACCTGTTATATTTATATACACAATAATGAAGTAGTAGAAAGATAAAGAATACAGTCACACTTAAAACTACACCAAAAATAATAAAATACTTAGGAATAAATTCAACCAAGGAAGGGAAAGATTTCTACTTTGAAAACCATAAAACACTGATGAAAGAAATTTAAAAGTTACCCAAACAAATGTAAAGATACTTCTTGTTTATGGATTGGAAGAACAAAAATTTTTCAGATGTCCATACTACCAAAAGTAATCTAGAGATTTAATGCAATCCTTTTCAAAATACCAACATTTTTCACAGACCAGAACAAATAATCTTGTAATTTGTATGGAGCCACAAAATTCTCTAAATAGCCAAAGCAGTCTTGAGAAAAAACAGCAAAGCTGGAGATATCCCAGTTCCAGATTTCAAGATATACTGCAAAGCTGTAGTAATAAAAAACTGTGCTATTGGCACTAAAATAGACGTATAGATAATGGAACAGAATAGAGAGTCCAGAAAGAAACCCATGCTTATATGGTCAATCTGCAATAAGAGAGGCAAGAATATACGATGGGGAGAAGACAGTCTCTTCAACAGATGGTGCTGGGAAAACTGGACAGCTACATGCAAAAGAATAAAGCTGGGCCACTGTCTGAAAACATACACAAAATTTAAATGGATTAAAGATCTAAATGTGAGACTCAAAACCATAAAATTCCTAAAAGAAAACACACGCACTAATTTCTTTGAAATCAATTGTAGAAACAGTTTTATAGATGTCTCCTAAGGGAAGGGAAACAAACGTAAAAATAAACGATTGGGACTGTATCAGAATAAAAAGCTTTTGCATAGCAAAGGAAACTATGAACAAAACAAGGCAACCCACTGAATGGGACTTCTCCCATTTATTTACAAATAAATATTTAAATAAATATTCATATACTTACACATGAACAACATCACTAATTATCAGGATAATGCAAATCAAAAACACAATGAGAGATCACCTTAATAATCTGTCAGAATGGCTAGAATCAAAGAGACAAGAAATAACAAGTGTTAGTGAGTATGTGAAGAAAAAGGAACCCTTGTGCACTGTTGGTGGGAATGCAGATTGGTGCAGCCACTATGGAAAATAGTGTGGAAACTTCTCAAAAAATTAAAAATGAACTACTTTATGATCCAGGAATCACACTGCTGGGTAATTTACCCAAGGAAAACAAAATCACTAATTCACAAAAAAATTTATATATCCCTATGTTTATTGCAGCATTATTTATAGTAGCCAAGATAAGGAAGCAAATCAAGTGTCCATTGACTGATGAGTGGATAAAGAAGGTAAAGATAAAGAAGATATTGAGATAAAGAAGATATTAAAAAAATTATATATAGTATATATATACACACATACATACATGCAGTGGAATATTATTCAGCCATAAAAAAGAATGTAGATGGACCTAAAGGGAAAAATGCTAAGTGAAATAAGGCAGACAGAAACATAAATACTATATGATTTCGCTCATATGTGGAATTTGAAAAACAAAACAAATGAATAAGAGATAAAATAGACAAATACAGAGAACAAACTGGTGGATGCCAGGAGGCAGGTAAGGTGGGTGGGAAATAGATGAAGGGGATGGAGAGTGTACTTATACTGATGAACACGGAGTAATATTTAGGATTGTTGAATTCAAAAAAAATTCAACAGTAAAGATAGACCCAAATACATAGCATGTAAGAATCTTTGCAGGCACTTGGGATCTTAAATATAGATGGTCTTTGAGATATGGTGTGCCACCCTTGTTAAATTCAGAGAATTACATGAGTCCCAGATTTGATAACAAAATCCAGAAAACTATTTAGGGTAAAACAGATTTGTCTCAATTTATAAAGGTAATGAGTTTTTTTAGGTTAGGCTTTTAGTCCTATTTTTTTTTCTTTATAGTGATGGTAGTACAGGAGTAAAATGATGATTTAAAATTTGTGTTTATTTTGGCTACATATCACTGAAATAGTGATACTTTAAGGATTATTAAATTTGACAGTAGTTAGAATAAAATATCTAATGTGTTTGATGTAATTTATAAACCCATTTCATGATATATTCAAAATACTGAAGGGGAAGAATCTACAGCCAAGAATACTCTATCCATCAAGACTATCATTCAAGGGCGCCTGGGTGGCTCAGGGGGTTAAGCCTCTGCCTTCGGCTCAGGTCATGATCTCAGGGTCCTGGGATCGAGTCCTGCATCGGGCTCTCTGCTCATCAGGGAGCCTGCTTCCTCCTCTCTTGCTCTGTCTGCCTCTCTGCCTCCTTGTGATCTCTGTCAAATAAATAAATAAAATTTTAAAAGAAAAAGATTATCATTCAAGATACCATTTTACCTTTAAGTGGGAAGAGTTTCCCAGACAAAAGTGAAGATTCATGACCCCCCCTAAACCAGCCCTGCAAGAAATATTAAAAGGTACTCTTAAGTGCAAAAGAGAGACCAAAAGTGACAAAGACAAGAAAGGATCGGAGAAAATCTCCAGAAATGACAAAATATGTATTCAAAACAAAGATTTAAATTTATGGGGGGAATTCTTAGTAATCAAGGTAATGAGGACTGCATAAATCCTAATTCACTCAACATAATTTCCAAAAATAATCCATACAGAAAAGCATGAAGAACAAATACAATTGTATGAAACCTACAACCTTGGCACAACTAGAAAGCAAATGATGTCCAAATTTGTTTTAACTTTTGGGAAATATTACCATCTTACAGTGTGCTATTTTTTCTTTAACTTCTGCAGGTCTTTCACATGAGCAAGCATACTTAAGGAAAAACAATGTGGAAGGGAGAAGAGACTTTGTGACTATCTAAAGTTGATTTGAAATCATTACTAAAAAAGGGAAGTCTATCCTAATAAGTACAAAAATTCTGAAAAATACTACTTGTAGGTGAAACAGACCAGCGGTAAAGGACTTAAAATTTATGTGATATTTAAGGAAGTGGTCTTGGGAGGGTAACTGTTTTGGGGGAGAGGAGGGCTTTTATAAAGGAAGACAGAGGTAATCGTTTGGAAAATGTTTTTTGAATGGAAAAGAAGGGAAGAGATACAGAAATCCTTCAAGATAAATTAAAAAAAAAAAAAAGTACAAAAAGATATTGAATGATACAGAACTCCTCTCCCTCCTGCTGATCCCTTAAAAAAAAGCTTCCATTAAAGAGACCATACTGAATGATCCATCCTCCCACTGCCAGTTCTTTCCATTGCAATTCATTGAGGCCAGTAATTTTCACCTATGCAAACTTCTATAAAGAAGAAAACAAAAAGATGATTTATAGCTGTTCAGGTGATGAAGTTGTTGTCCCCAAACAATGGAAAAGTGGAAAAAAACCTGTAAAATGGTAACTCCAAGCTGAAACCATTCTCCATAAATAAGTGTTTAGAAATGTGATAGATGAAAAAAATCATTATTCAGAATTTGGAAATACTAAGAATAGAGTTGGATTTTTTTCAAAGGTATAGATGAAACAAAGTGATTAAACTGCAGAAAGAAAAATCAAAAGATAACATATCAAAACAAAGATTAAATTACACAGTGACCACAGAAGACTAGATTCAAGTGAAATCTTAAAAAGATTTCTGAAGGAAAGCAGGAGATAACTAAGTGAATGGAAATGAGATAAGATTGTTCAGGGGGTTATGGAGAAGGTGTTTGAAAAGGGAGGTAGATTGGAGAGGTCCAGCTTACATATAATTCCTTGGAGCATCTCACTGTGCCTGCAAGTTCAGAGAATATTGGGAACATGTCAGATGGACACAGAAGATAGCATAGTGGATCTCTCATTGGTAAAATCAAAAACAATTTAAACATCAAAAGAAAAAAGGTATTGATTATAATGCATTGAATAAGGTAGCCTATAAGTTGATATGGACATGAATGAGTAAATGCATACATGGAGGAAAAGCAAACTGTCTTATAAAATGCAATTAGTAGTAAATGTAGATATAATGTATTATGAAATTAGAAAATCCCTATTTGACAACCACCATAGTAATTTTTAGGCAAGAATCATGAATGGATTAATGGATCAGTTAAAGTTTGATAAGTAGGATATTTACATAGAAATTTTAACAAGGTACTTACTAATTACAAGGGGGAAAATAGTAACTGTATAAGGGAAAAATCTTGACAGACTCTATCTTAACCAAGTTAACATTACCATTTGGGACAAATAGATGTCATGTGGATTTTCATGAGAGAGATTGTGGACAGAACATCACTTCTAAGTTGCTCCTGCCAAAAACGTAGTCTAAAGGTAATCAGAAAGAAACATTAGACAAAGTCAAATTGAGAGATATATGACAATATAAATATAGCCTGTATTCTGCACAAGTACGAAGGTCCTGAAAGACAAAGACTGAGGAAATGGTTCAGATTAAAGAGGTTGCAGTTTTCAGAAAGCAACAGCTAATTCTGGATTGGATCCTGCACTAGCAGGGGGAAAAAGGAAATTAGGAATAATTGAGAAATTTGAATAAGGTTTGTAGATTATAGTGCTATATCCTTGTTTTCTGATTTTGATAATTGTGTTTTTCTTTGTTTTTAAGAAAATATTTAGGGGCAAAGGGACCGTATAACCTCTACTTTAGTTTGTCCAAAGGATTCAGGAAAAAAAAGTGTGTGTGTAAGTGTGTGTGTGTGTGTGTGTGTGTGTGTGTGTTTTATTTAGGGAAGGCAGTCATGGTAAAATGTTAACAGTTGGGGAGTTTGGTTGAAGATAAATGAAAAATGTGGAATATAAAGTTAATTTTATGTTACTAATTTCATATAAGTTGCTAGCAGTAAACCAGTGTTTTAGACTAAATGCTATAGATAAAATGAAAAAATACTTTATTTATGAAAGTTGAAAGTGAAATATTAATATTTCTAGTTTTCAGTGTTATGTCTTTGGTGTCATCATTGAAATATAAGTGTGTTCTTGTACACATTTTTCTAATTACTGGGAAAGCTCTTTTAGACCTGTAGTAAGTTGGAGGAATAGAGAGGAAATTGTTATAAATTGAGTCCCTTCCTCTATGAACTCCTTCCTTCACCTTGAACTCCTTCTTATTGTTAACTTAGAAGAAATATTTTTGAATAAGTATTTTTGGAAAGGATAATAGGGACTGGCATACTCTTTTTACTGATAGTGAACTATAGTTTGTTGTTGTTATTTTACTGATAGTGAACTATAGTTTTTTCTTTTGTTTTAAGCTTTTCTTTATTTGAGAGAGAGAGAGAACACGAGCAGGGGGAGGGGCAAAGGGAGAAGCAGACTCCTGGCTGAGCAGGGAGCCTGATGTGGGGCTCGATCCCAGGATCCTGGGATCAAGACCTAAGCCAAAGGCAGATTGAGACACACAGGCACCCCTATAGTTTTTATTTTAACAAATTTTCTCTAATCATGCTTAATGGATATTGTGAAGCAGCATTACTTGTCTCAATTTTCATGCTTTTTCATAGCTCACTTAATTTGCAAGCCTTAATTTAGAGTAAGAATTATTCTTGGAATAAATACTTTGTTGATTGTCATTTTCTTTCTCTTCTTCAGTATTAGAAGTATGGAAAAATATTTCTGACTAAACCTTTGCTAAACTCAGAATTTTAGTACAGCAGGTACATCTAGGTGCATCTCAAAACATAACTGATTTCAAGTTCAGTGTTTTAATAAGGGTATTCTTATATTCATTATATTCTTAAAGTGGTATGATACAATGCCAGGATTCTAAGAAACAGTGTCACAATCAGTAATGAAAGCTTAAAACTGTTTAATGACAAATATTATGTAAACAAAGTTGATATATAAGTGGGAAATTTGGGAAAGTATTTGTAAAACATAGTTAATATAGCTAAGGAGCTTTTACTTAGATAAGTAAAAAAAAAAATCACAAAGTATGAAATGGCCAAAAGATGGGCAATATAGAGAAAGCAAATCCCAAATGACAACAAATATAAGAAAAATATATCTAACAATTACTAGTTAGGAAATGCATATTAAAGAAATGAGATTTTTATTTTACATCTATCATACTAACAAAACAGTTGTAACATTTATATGAAAAAATAATGAAAGAGTCCATTAGTATACCATTTGACATAGAGGCATATCCACAAGGTGTGGTTGAATGACTAAAATAAAGAGTATTGATAGAGTCCTTATTTTATCAAATGCTGACAAAATCCCTTATTATGTATACATGTATATATGAATATGGTTATATGAT
Source organism: Mustela erminea (assembly GCF_009829155.1). Lineage (NCBI taxonomy): Eukaryota > Metazoa > Chordata > Mammalia > Carnivora > Mustelidae > Mustela > Mustela erminea. Next base: position 18,981,130 of record NC_045618.1, read on the forward strand.
CTTGCATAAAAATGTGGAATGAAAAATACTAAGTCAAAAACACTGGTTAAGGGGTTTATATTGGTTCAGGGGGAAGTAGGGAGGCAAGTGTAAAACACTATTTCCATATATATATGCACTTATATAAAATATATATTTGTGTATTTATATTGTAAGGATTTTTTTTAAAGATTAATTAATAATAGATGTATTTTCACAAGGTGAGGAAAGGAACCATTAGGCACATGTAGTGTTAAGAGTGTTCCACAAGGAGGGAAAATAGAAAAGTTCCCAGGGAGGAAAGTAGCTGGTGGTTAAGGAAGACACACACACATGCACATAAGCACACACACAGACACATGAATGAGGCTTACTGGATGTAAAGGAGAGTGATGGGAAATAACTTCAGAGAGATAGTTTGAAGCCAGATAATTTATTTTGTTTACTTAATGAGTTTGGATATTACTTCCAGTGCAGAAAAAAAAGCTCTAAACTTCTACTTAAATAATTTGATGTATGTTTTAAAAATATCACTTGTTTATCCAAAGGATACGGGCATAGTCATTTGAAGGGCACATGCACCTCAGTGAGGTTAGAAAGGACCTGAGAATAGACTGTAACAAAGGGGTGAGGTAAGTGGACTGCAGGACTGGATGCAGGTTAAAGAATTTCTGGAGAGAGGATACAAAGCGGGAGAGCTAGATAGGAGGCAAAGTGGAATACATGAAATTGAGATTTTGGAGGTGATGTTGATGAAGTTCTAGAACCTAGGTGAGGTTCGGTGGGCTGAGGTCCGGAGCCGATGACCAAGAAAGAATTCTTGAGACATCTTTGGTGCAGAATGGTGGTTTATTAAAACACGGGGACAGGACCCGTGGTCAGGAAGAGCTGCTGCCCCGGGTTGTGGGGATGGCAGGTTATATACCCTGCGGTTGGGGGAAGGTGAGGGGGAGGAAGGTTTCAATGGAGTTTTCATATGCTAAAGAGGGCCTATAAGGTGCCAGGATGTCCCAGGCCTACCTGAGGCCTTGCCCTGGCGACTTGATCAATGTTGTCTTTAGACCAGCCATTAACATTAAGATAGTTGGGAGACTTTTTGGTGGGGTGTCACAATCCTGCTATCAGTCGTCTTTGTTAGTGAGATTTAGGACATTTGTAAGCCAAGGGAGACTCCTGTCTAGCAGGATTGTGAGCTCTGCAAGTTAACTATTTGCTTATTGTTCATGGCAGTCAGGGCTGCCTGAAGGATGCTACACATATCCTGAGGAGGAGCAGATGGAGAGGGGGGGTGCAAGATGCCAGCTTTTGCTTTGTCTTCAGCCACCCTCGTGCTACCTCATCAATGTGATTATTGGTGATGGCAGAGTTAAAGGTGTGACAGTAGGAGTGGGTGTTTAACATGCGGTGGATGTGGATCATTTGGAGGTTGGGGGATGTTTTTGCAACGATTTTTTTTTTTAAACTGGGATACTGAAGTCACCAGTTATAAGAGTAGGGCTGGAAAGGGAAGTACCAGGTGAAAGATATCAGTACATGAGGGGGTCACATGGTGCCCTTCACGAGGACAGTTATTGAGTGGTTTAAGTTTCATGGTGTGAGCTTCAAAGTACCTGGGGCTTTGGAAGGGGAAGGAAGGAAAAATAACTTGTAAGATAGAATACAGAGCAAAAAGGACTTACTTATCTTTCCCGCTCTTGAGCATAGTAGATGTAATATTTAAAATAGACCAACAAATAGTGGTCTCTGTTTGAGAGGAGTTCAGGTGACAGGTTTCAGTTGGAAACTGGAAGAATATTCAAAGAAAAATTTGAGGACATTGGGGAATTTGTTGACCCTAGACTGTGAATTTTACACTGGATGGTAAGGGCCCAGTGGTCAACTGTGTCCTCTTGTTTTTTGCGTTCTGCAGCAGACTGGCAGCCAGGGATAAAGGAAAACTTCCTCAGGAGAGTGCTTTCTGAGGAATTAGAAGTTAAACGTGGAACTATAGTCTTGCGGCAGATGAGGGAGTAAGAGGCTCATGTGGAACGTGAGGCTATGAACCTTTTTCAGCTGTGGAATCTGACTCAGGATTAAAAGAGGCCTCATCTTTACGTAGCCTGTAGTCAAGTACTGCTAATGCTTTTACTAAAAATATACCTTTTTTTCTTTGATCGTCTAGGTTACTTTTACAAAGAGAAAGTTTGGATTAATGAAGAAAGCCTATGAACTTAGTGTGCTCTGTGACTGTGAAATAGCACTCATCATTTTCAACAGCTCTAACAAACTGTTTCAGTATGCCAGCACTGACATGGACAAAGTTCTTCTCAAGTATACAGAGTATAATGAACCTCATGAAAGCAGAACCAACTCGGATATTGTTGAGGTAACACATATATCTAGTAATGCCTGAATTGCAGACATGATTATTTCTTCCCTTTAGTAACTTTTAACTGTCAGATTGCTTCACATCCACATTTCAAATCCGTTATATATATATATAAAATACATAAAAATATTTTAAAACATATATTTTATATTATGTATATATATATAATTTAATTTTTCTCCAAATCATTTCTTGGGATGATCTGATTATTGTATAATAATGTATATATATTTTTTATCCAAATCATTTGTTACAAGGATCTGATTATTGCTCTGTCATGACCCACTTAGGCTATAAACATATCCTGTTTATTGAGACAAAATTAGGCTATTGTACTGTGTAGAGCAATATAATACAGCATTTTATCTATGATTATTTTGTATGCATTTTAAAGTTAATATTATAAGACGCTATATCACTTGGGATAGTATGAAGTTACAGTTTTAATATGCCTTAATCATTTCGTTGCATCAGTGACTACCCACAATTTTAAACACTAATGAAATGGAAGAAAATGACAAAAATAATACTTCTATTTTGTGAATATTATTTTAGTTGTGGGGTGGGGAGAGATTCTTCACTTTTTTTTCCCTCCTTATCTGTTGTCCTTCAGTATTTCTAATAATTCTGCCAACCGTATTAAAGTGAAAATAAAAGGAATTTTTTGGAATTATTTCCATCTTACTCAGAAATAGGTTTTAAAGCAAAACCTTCAAAAAGGAGAATCTGTATGCCTTCCCCTATAATTCATTCTGCTGTAAAATATTTTTATAAAAGATAATTTTCCATTTATATTTCTAATGACATTTTAAATTAGCTTAATACTTTTGTCTTTTTTGTTTACATTTAGAGATTCTGTTTTCATTTTTATTCAGAAAAGGAAATTTTTCCCCCCACTACTTCAAAAGTTACATACTTTGGCTTTAGTTTTATATTAGAAAACTATTTCAGTAAATTAGGGATTTCCTTGTGAAAATACTAAAACCGTGTGAAACGATGCGGAATTAACCACAAAGGAAGAAATGAAAAACCTAATGTAGATTTTATTTGAGTAATTAAAATTAAGATAAAGATTCTTTAACTATTTTAGTGTACAGGAAGCTAATTTACCTGCCTCCACTGATGAAATGCATTTTAAATTTCCTATATACTCTATTACTCTACTGCAACCATTCCTTTTTGGACAGTAATTGATTTAGTTTGTTACTGCGGGGGGAAAAAAAATCTGCTACTTATAGTTAAAAAAAACCTCTGTTACTTTTTATCAGTTAACCAGTTGTTTGCAGTGAGAAGTAAAAGCATCTTCTATTACAGCTACAACTCATCTCTGTTGCTTGTTCCCCACAGTTTTATTTAAATGGCTCTTTGCTATGAACATCCCCTGAAATGTGTATGAAGTGTTCGATTTTGCTTTTGTTGTTCACTTCAGTTAAACAACATGGTTATGTCGTAGCCAAACCCCTTAATGCAGTTGTGATTGTATCAATTTTAAGTTACTTTATATTAGCATTTATGGTATATCTTAATCACTTATGTGCGGTATAAATTAGACCCTTTCCCTATTAAACCATAATTCACTTTGAATTATGATTTTGTAAATTATGAGATCATTATTCAGGTAATCTTTTATCAGAGACTTCATAACTGGAACCCTTGAAATGGAGACTATCCCTGGTGCGTTTAATTTAAAATGACATCTTATTTTAAAAATCTTTGTATCTTATCAAACGCTCCACTGCCTAAGTCAAAGAAATAGAGTTGACTTTAATAATGCCAACAAATAGATAATTCAAGCTAGTTTCATTGTAGAAGGCAACCACCTCCTTAACCCTAACTACTCTGCTCTTTCATTGCAGCAGTTGTTGTTCTTGGCCCCTGGAAGTTGAGGGTACTTCGCACAGCCTAAAGTTTACTTCCTTAGAGAATATGAAGAATATAGTTTGATTTAATCCTCACAGAATTTTCAAACTACCTCAGTCTTCATCTCTGTTGTGGTCAGCAATCAAAGTGTAAGAGAGTAAATCCCAAACATGTTTTAGCAGTCTCCTATATTACAGTTTACTTTAGTGTGAAGGGAAACTTCGCAGGTCAATTATCAATTGGGAGTTGAATGTTTTCTTTTTAAGTGAATTTCTTAGATACAAGTGAACATGAATATTATGTGGAGTTCTGAATTATATAAATACAGTGGGTAGAAGACATATTGGCTTATAAGGGATAAATTTGTTGGTAGGATAAATTATAAGGCTGAATTTACTTTGTATGTTAAGCTGACTGAATTAACCTTCCTTATAAAACAATGGTGTTTATCCTAGATAGATACTCTTTCTTCCACATATAAAAGTAACGGAACTGCAGCCTCACTAGTGGTGTGCATGTGTCTGAGTTCCTTTTATCAGTGGTGGTAATGGCTTATACTAATGGAGCTATGAAGATTATTGTGAACCAAACTAAGATTATAGGATAAGAGTAATGACAGATACATATAGAACTTCCTATGGGTCAGGCATTTCCAAGTGCTTTACAAATATCTCATTTAAAGATACTTTTAGAATACCATTGTAAGTATTTTTTTCATATAGTGTTTCATATAGTTTCCTTTCAAACAGTTGTAGTCATTGGAAGCACATTTTTGTCCATTTAACAGAAATATTCGAGGGGTTCCTGTGTGCCATGGAGTCTGCAGAGTGATGTTATTTAGTGATTTCTGACTCAGGCGCCAAGACTATTTCTACACATAGTTTTGTAAACCAGTGAGATACACTTGTACCAACTGAAGATTTTATATCTGTGAACGTCTAACAAATTGGTGTAATGTTCTGGGTGGCTGAAAAGCCATCTCCTGTGACTGAGTTCATCAGCTACAGTAAATGGAAGCATAAGTGACTCACTTTAGAGTGTTTCCTAATGCAATATTACTCTTTAAGATCAGTAGGATTTTACTTTCTCCCATATTGCTAAAAAGCTATACCTGCAAGGATGTACGTGTATTAGGCCTATGGAACTAGATCTAGTATGTTTTTTGGGAACACAGTGAAAAAAATATATTAAAAGTAGTTGGTATTTAAATATTATGATGATAAACAGATATAAAGAAAGATATGGTTCTCACATTTTATCTATCTTTTGATTTTAACCTTAAATTTAAGAAACCCATATACAGAATGGTGTTCTATCTTTGCTGTCCCTTGTTTCACATTACTTATATTTTGAAACTAGTTTCTTAAATTTTTAACAATTATAATTGATAAAAAATAATTTCTCTATGGCTTTTAAAAAAAAATCAACAGCATTTGCATATTTTAAATTGCATTTAGATATTTTAAAGTCTGTAGTGTCTTGTAGGATGTAAATACCCCCTACATTCAGAAAGCTTAAATAAATGAAAATGGAAACTTACACATTAGTAAATTAGAGAGTGTCATTAAGATAAACTTTATAAGAGACTTCATAACTGGATTTCTTTATAATGGAGAGTATTGCTGCTGTGTTAATGGCATCTTATTTGAAAATGCTTATACACTGCTTTATAGGAGCTTATTCCTTTAAAAAATGAGTTTTACTATATTTACTATATTTCATTAGGAGACATTCTGTAAAGAATGTCATCAGAAATATACATTGTACCTCTCCATGTTATTAAGCATTGATAACAAAAATATGTGACTTTTTGTTTGGTAATTTAGTTGAAATGTACAAAGGCAATGTTATAATCCTCCATCTTTTTCTTTTCAATAAATTAAGATTTAAAAGCTTGTGAACTGTAGTATGCAATTTGATAAGAACATTGGATTTGTCTTAGAGTATTAGAGAAACTAGCAATGAAAATCAGTTGGTTACCATTATTCATACACGTGTGTGTACATTGTGTTTACACTAAACAAAAGCCTAGGACCAATAAAACAGTTCTGCATCAAAATAAAAATTATGCTAAAGCCATGAAGTGAGGATTTTAGCAGCTGGTGGTAAATGCCTGAGAATACTTTTGTATCTACTTTTCTCTTTCTTTCGCTTTGCAGGAATATTTGAAATATGATATATTCCAGTGTATAAATATTTTAAAAATAGTTATGACTTGGTGATATTGGAGAATATTCAGCAAATAGCTTATGTGGTGATTCTTATCACTGTGCTGTTATTTAAGAATGTAAGAGACCAGGGCCATTTACCTCTTTAGTTAGTATCTTGTAAACTGTTCCCAGATAGAGGTATCTTCCTCATGACAGGAATACTGTAGTAGTTAAAAGAAAAATTTCTCTTGTACTATCTTATTTGATCTTCATATCCAAGGTATGCTTTTTCAGAAGTGGGGATTGAGACTCCATTTGCCCAGAGTCATGTAGCAATTTAACAGCAGAAATGGGATTAGAATCTGGCATTGACATTATTGCCTCCCTTTGCTCCCCAGTTTATTGAATCCATTGGAGCTTTGGAACATTTCGCCATAAATGGATGAAGGTTTTTATATATAAGTCAGTGATGTATACATAACATGTAGCAAACATGAATGAGTTTTCCTCAAAAATAACAGAAAATGAGTGGGGATAACTGTAGTAAGAATAGTAGATAACTTTTATCTAGTTGCTAATTTAGCCTGGTACCTTCCGGGGCTTTTACTTATTTCATCTGATTGAACCCTCTTACTGTCCTTATTTCACAGATGAGGAATTTGAGACACAGTGATAAAATAGGATGACAATAATTCGGATTCTAAAGAAAGAGAAAATCTGCTTTTTCAGAGTCTTACTCATTCCTCCGACTTTCAGATCACAAAGGAATTTAGAAATTACCAATATCTTAAAAAAGAGGAAGATAGGGAATCAATATAAGGTGCATCTACTAATTACTAAATAAAAACAGCTGGTAGTGAAAGTTGACCATGGCAGGGATACATTATTTGAAAATCCGTGGCTCTCAGAGTATAGTACCTTGACCAGCAGGAGCAGCGTCATAAGAGAACTGTTAGAGATCTAAGGCTACTGAAGCAGAAACTCTGAGGGGAGGTCTGAGCAATATTGTATGAACTCGAATTAACTTGTCCTAAGTGGTGTGAGCCCAAAAGCTTCAAGGTAACATGCAGTCCCTGGGCAGTGGTTATCCAGCTTCTTAAACATTTTTATTCCCAAGAATATCCTCTGAAATCATTTTAAGCAATGAGCAAGAACAAAGTGTAACTTGTAAGACCTTCTAAGGAAGCAATCCAAAATAGCATGCCAATTTCGGTGTGAATTACAAACTAGGGGACACGTTTCCAGTGGGTTACCTTCTAACGGGTTACCTTTCAATTCACTTCTGCATGGTTATAAGTGCTTCTTTGAATGTATATAGAGGGTCTGGTGCGGATGTCTGGGCCATGGATTACAGTTCCTCAGTTGAACAAAACAGAAAGATAAAAATGATTTTTGTCTCCTGAGATCATCTAGTACTGACCTTATAGAATCAGAAGCATCATTATACTTCGGTTTTCTGACAGTATTACAATGTTCTCAGAGAATCTTTCTGAGCCAATCAGTTTTTTTTTTTTTTCTCCCCATGTTAACAGATGAGGAATGGAACAGACAGGGAGTTTTTAAGAGGCTTGCCTAATGTTTTACAGGGCTGCAGTGGAGCGGCAGGGAAAGGGGAAAAATAATGAGACAACTGAAGACAAGACAAAGCTTCCCTCCACCTCCAGCCCCCTGCCCTGCTCTTTTATTCCTAACAGAGCCTGACGCAGCAGGATGGTGATTCACAGGGTGAGGCACGAAATCCTCATGGCCCTCCTCCTCTTCTCACTTGTCCTGCACCATCACCTCACGCAGCAGTCACCGTAGCTCTCGCAATTTCAGTTTGACTCTTTTTATTTTTACTATGTATTTGAATATTATTATTTATCATACAATTATTGGTTCTCACGTATGTGCTTTTTAAGGAACTGTGCATCTCTGCTTGTGATTTTTATTTTCTTGAGGTCAGATTTTTCTCCCATCGAAGATTGATGTTGCTGATATATGAACAGGAGTCTATGTGGGAAAGGGATAAGGGATCACTTTATAATACAGCTTACATTTCTCTACTGCATTTCTTGTGTTCATCGATGAATACCTATGTATCCTTTTCATGTCTCTTTGGGTCACAGACTGAGTGTTTTAGTAGTTACCATCAGTAAGTTGTTCTTTTTCCTCTGAAGTTCTTTGCTACATTAGCCACATTTTTGACCAGTGAGAAAAAGGGTACAGAGGATTGGGGGAGTGGTCAGAGCAAACTTCCTCTCGAGGTAACACCATCATCTTAGTTCTTTAAAGGACAGGGTTGGAGAGCGAAAAGGGTAGAAGAACGGTGTTCTAGCTCAAAGGGGCAGCTTATGTGGAAATTGGGAAATGAAACCTAGCACAGTTATTTTATGGAGTTAAAGTCAGCCAAGCATAGCTGTGGTAGTATAGTGTGAAGAGTGGAAATAGCCAAGACCTGGAAAGGAAACCAGATCCCAGGGAGGTGTATAAGGCCCTTGACTTTCTCCTGAAGGCTTGGGTAGCTATTGAAAGAGCTGTGTCTAGGTTTTATGGACTCTCTTCACTTCCCAAGCAGTACCTTGTGTTCAAATCACACTGTAATTTTTTTTTGTTTGTTTGTTTTTGAAAGGGGTTGAAAAGGGAGGAGGAAAAGGGTAAAAATGTTGACTATAATGCATTATTTTTACATTTTTAATTTATTGTACTGATACTTACCATACCATGTGCAAGGCATTGTGCCAGACACTGGGAATAAGTGGCCATATTTTTGCCGTTTTCCTAAAAGCTATTTTATTATCTTTCTACAGAAGTTCTTTTGTTAGATACATTTCAGTATAGATTCAAGACACTTAGAATCTCAAGGTTTTGATGTTTCCCATCAAAGAGTAATCATTCAGCATATAAATACTATCTTACTATTAGAGTTATAAGGTTATTTAGTGCAAAAGATGCAGGGTACTTACCATGTTTAAGGATGTTCTGTGTATGCCTATAGAGTGAGAGATAGATAGAGTGTAAGTGATATTTCTCTTATAAAGTTGTAGCAAGTGCAGACATGCAGTTTTTTAAAAAAAAAAATGGCCATTGAAACACGTAGCTCCTTGTTAAAATTAAGGAGACAACTTGTATAGTTTTTATATTTATTCTGATGTTATTTTTGTAGCTCAGCTTTGAGAGAAGCTCTAGAGATCTAGAGTCTAAAGAAAGGTATCTTTTTTTTTTTTTAAGATTTTATTTGTTTATTAGAGAGAGAGAGAGAAAATGTGTGCATAAGCAGGGGGAGCAGCAAAGGGAGAGGGAGAGAAGCAGGCTTCCCGCTGAGTAGGGAGCCTGATGCAGGGCTTGATCCCAGGACCCCGGGATCATGACCTAAGCCAAAAGCAGACACAACCAACTGAGCTGACCAGGCACCCCAAGAGGTATCTTATCATAGATTAGTCATAATCCTACTTTTTAAATTTATAATTACACATTCAGTGCTTGACCTATAAATCCTTCCAAATGGTAGTATGAACTTCTTTTGTTTTGGAAAAGTAAGTATACCTTATAATTTTGTAGATTTTGTTTGGTGTGTTGATTTGTGAATCAAATCAGTTTTGGATATGTGCTTTGATACTTGTGTGTCCTAGGGATATTCTGTGAAGAATCTTATTGTATGTGTAGGCGCACTGATACGTGATTTTATTTCTTACTCAAAGAATAGTTCCTGAAATTTTGATTTTAATTGATGGGCAGTAAAAGATCAGAAGTACGCTTTTAAGATTGTTTTTTAAATGTTAATGATTCTTGCAACTTGTTATGTAAACTACAAGTCTGAGTCTTAGAGAATAAACTAAAGCTTGAATTCATATTGGAATTTACCTCTTGTAATTTGACAGGGAATATTGTTCTGTGCTGCTTTGTTTTTAAAGAAATTTTCATTCCATATAACTGCTTTGTTATTTTGTGGTAATTTCTGGGCTTGAGTTGTTATTTCCAAAGTCTCTTGAAAATCTCAAAAAGTTTATGTTCTGCAAAAAACCCTTAGAAATAGTTAACTAGTATTTGTAAAGGAATTTTTAAAAAATCAGTTTGCTTTTTTATGCTACCAGTGGTCTTACAGGATTGTTCCATTGTATGATATAATTAAAATATTTTTAGTGCTATTTTCCATATGTGTTATAGTTGGATTAAGTTTTTAAAAATTGTTCTGTTACTTTGGGGTATAAAAAAATCTATCAGTTATGTTCTGTACGACAACAGAAAGGAAGGGTTTTAGATGAAGATTTAGGCATTTTGTGAAAGGTGGTAATAATTCTCAAATTCTGTTATTTGAGACTTCACTGATTATGATCCAAAGTAAATTTCTATATTTAGTATTTATAATTAGCATTTCTTTGCTATACTGATCTGCTATTTATTGAATATTTATGATACCTGTTTAATAGGAACAGAAAGTAGAATTAAAGTTCTAAATCCTGGGGCGCCTGGGTGGCTCAGTGGGTTAAAGCCTCTGCCTTCAGCTTGGATCATGAGCCTAGAGCCCTGGGACTGAGCCCCACATCGGGCTCTCTGCTCAGTGGGGAGCCTGCTTCCTCCTCTCTCTCTGCCTGCCTCTCTGCCTACTTGTGATCTCTCTCTATCAAATAAATAAATAAATCTTTAAAAAAAAGTTCTAAATCTTGTGGGTATTAAGTATCAATTAAAATAATATATGCATAAGCATTTTTTTAAAAAGATTTTTTATTTTTAAGAAATCTCTACATGCAGCATGGGGTTCATACTCACAAGCCCAAGATCAAGAGTTGTATGCTCTACCGACTAACTCAGCCAGGCACCCCGTGAAAGCATTTTGAAAACTCTTTTGTATTAGGTTGTTTCTGATTACAAGCAACAAAGACCTGACTGAAACTCACCTTTAAAATAAGGGTACTTGTTGGGGTGCCTGGGTGGCTCAGTGGGTTAAAGCCTCTGCCTTTGGCTCAGGTCATGATTCCAGGGTCCTAGGATTGAGCCCCACATCGGGCTCTGTGCTCAGCAGGGAGCCTGCTTTCTCCTTTCTCTGCCTGCCTCTCTGCCTGCTCGTGTCTGTCAAATAAATAAATTTATTAGCAAAGTCTTTGCTAAAGAACATCAATATTCTTCCCACTGGATTCCCAAAATCTTTTAAAATCTTTTAAAAATCTTTTTAGAAAATTAAAAAATAAATAAAATAGGGGTACTTGTTACATCACATAACAAAAAATGCAGCAGTGTGGTAGAGATTAAGCTCTGCTCTGTTGAAGTAGGCTCCAGGTTTCTGCCTTCTCTAGGCATCAGCTTCTCTCAGGCATCCTTATGCTGGCTGGTGCATATTGACAGTAGCAGCTCCTGATCTTACCTCTGCACATGGCATCATCTATAGCAGCATTACCCAATACAACTTCTTGTGGTGATGGAAATGTTCTCTATTTGTGCTGTCCAGTAGTGGTAGCCATTAGTCATATGTAGCTGTTGAGCACTTGAAATAGAAATAGTGCAATTGAGGAACTGTATTTTTAACTTTAATTGAGTAACCACATGTGGCTAATGGCTACCATATTGTTAAGCACCAATATAAAGCATCAGAGATCTGTTGTGTCCTAGAGTTTTCACCAAATGTTCTGAAATTAACTCTATTATGCTGGCTTGGATAACATCCTTCCATACTCCTCCCTGCAGTACACTAATCATGGTAGCGAGGAGAAAATGGAAAGTGCTGATTGGCTTATTCTTGCTAGATACTCCACCTCTGAGAGGTACTATGAAGCTACATTGATCCGGAAAGTTTCTATTTGCATAGGTGGGGATAGACCTGTAGCTCAGTGGAACAGGGCACAGAGCTCAGAAACAGACCCATACATTCATGGTCAGTGGACGTTTGACAAAAATGCTAAGGCTAATCAATGAGAAAAGGAAAGTCTTTTCAATAAATGGTGCTAGAAAAGCTGGATATACATAAAGAAAAAATAAACCTTAATATTACTACACATCATACACATGTCTGTGGAGTAAAGAGTTTGTATGGGTGAATAATAAAGGTGAGGAACAGACAGATTGGGTGTAGTTGATACAGTGCCTTGAATATCAGGCTGTGGTGTTTGACCTTTGTCTTACAGGCATTGGGCAGCCTTTAGAGGTGTTTAAAAGTTTAGGTAGTCAAATAATTGTTACAAGAATACTAATCTGGCAGCATTTTAAAGGAGGTTTATAGCTTTTAAAAATAGACTACAGATCTCATCTTTTAATTATGATAGTCGTTAGTAATGTTGAGATTTTATGAAGAAGAATGCTGTTCCACTTAGTTTGAATGAGGAATGGTGATTAAAATGGTGGTTTAGACTGTGTCCTAAAGATTATGGAATATTGGGGCGCCTGGGTGGCTCAGTGGGTTAAGCTGCTGCCTTCGGCTCAGGTCATGATCTCAGGGTCCTGGGATCGAGTCCCGCATCGGGCTCTCTGCTCAGCAGGGGCCTGCTTCCTTCCCTTCCCCTCTCTCTGCCTGCCTCTCTGCCTACTGTGATCTCTCTCTGTCAAATAAATAAATAAAATCTTTAAAAAAAAAAAAAAAAGATTATGGAATATTGACAAGTCATGCTTTTTCTTAATTGATCTATAAAAAAATTGAAGAGAGCATCATTTGTAGAAAAGGAAATGTTTAGAATTTACCCATAATGTGAATGTGATCAAGTATAAGTATAAATAAGCTTTGTAATGTGATCTCCCTTAATGTAACAATTTAAAGTATTTTTATTTAAAATCATTATTTATTATGAAAAAGTGACCAAAATTACTGTAAAAGGGAGTTTATTATGAGAAGGTTTGGAAAACCCTGATCTAGTTCTGTACTTCATTTAAATGATAAGAAAGCAGGAGTCCAAACAAAGCAAAGGACTGGTCCAAGATCTTACGAGTTTGCAGTGACAAAACCAAGACTTAAATAATGTTTTCTTGAAGACCCTGCGTCTATCTCAGAAAGTCTTTGCTAAAGAACATCAATATTCTTCCCACTGGATTCCCAAAAATCAGCACACAGCTTAATAATAACCTGTAAGGTTGAACTAAATGCAGTGTTGCTTCCTTCAGTTAATTTATACTCTTAAAACTTTATCAGGGACGCCTGGGTGGCTCAGTTGGTTGGGTGTCCAACTTGATTTTAAGTCAGGTCACGGTCTCAGGGTGACAGGATCAAGCCCCATGTTAGGCCCTGCACAGTGTGGAATCTTGCTTGAGATTCTCTGCTCCCCTGCCCCATACACACACTGTCTCTCTGTCTCAAATAAATCTTTAAATTAAAAAACAAAAAACAAACATCAGATGTTACCCAAAAGTGTTAAGGACAAAAAGCATGAAGTATGTTTAAATGGAAATAAAGTTCAAGAATGAAAGAATGTGATTCTCTTCACACTATAATACTGGAAATACTGCCTTTATTGCTGTATTGCCCCCATCTTCCACATTGACTCCCATGATATAGTATTTCCAACCTTTCGAAAAGTAAACAGACTTAAAAAGAAAAACATACAAGTGCTTCTGCTATAATGCATTCCTGAAAAATCTCATAAACTCCAAAACCTGTGCAACGTTGTGTTTTGATCAACACAAACTAAAAAATAATTAGTAATTGAAAAGAGAATTTGAACTGCTCAGTGAGACAGCTTAGTATGTAGTTAGTGGCTACCACAGTAGGTGTTATAAATGCACAGAATTAATTGAGTAGAAGTGCTGGCAACATTTAATTAGAATGGAGATAGTGGGTCTTAGGACAGTGCAGATGGCTGTGTAGCAATGAGCAATGGAAGGTGGGGGGGTGCCATTAAAGTGAGCATGGGAAATATTACAACCTCATCAAGGCTGGGAATAGTCCTCTGAAGCCCTCGTTTTCAATTTCTTTCTTTCTTTTTTTTTTCTTTTCTTTTTTTAAAATGCTCCGGCTCTCAGGAGGCCTTTCTCCTTTCCTGCTAAAGGTTGCCACTTTCCTGGCTCCCCTTTCCTAGGAAAAATCCCCAGTGAACCAGAGTGACTTCTTTATACTGACACCATTCTCTATTTGTCAGTTTCATGGCACCTAATTTACATTCCAAAACACATTATAGTAGAACAGACTGTATTGTTTAATCATAGAAAGAGTTTTGCTTTTTTTTAAAAGCACATTTATCAGCTAATATTCATCTGAATAAGCGGCTGCTGTGTAAAAGAAGATTATTCTGGGGGCACCTGGGTGGCTCAGTGGGTTAAGCCGCTGCCTTCGGCTCAGGTCATGATCTCAGGGTCCTGGGATCGAGTCCCACATCGGGCTCTCTGCTCAGCAGGGAGCCTGCTTCCCTCTCTCTCTCTCTGCCTGCCGCTCTGCCTACTTGTGATCTTTCTTTGTCAAATAAATAAATAAAATCTTTAACAAAAAAAAAAAAAAGAAGAAGATTATTCTGGGTGTGGGGGGGAATTATATTATTACTGGTTTCTTTTAAGGTACAAAAAATAGCTGTTTTCATAGATTCTATTGGCTTTTGTTTCATATAGTTCTGTTCAGTGCTAATCTTATACCTGGGTATAAGACTCAATAGGTGTGAATTCCAGTGTGATTATTCGTAATTGGTAAAGATTTCTAGTGTTTTCTGCAACCTGCATAAAGTGCTTTCACACTACCTGATATCTTTATTAAATCATTGCCCCCCAAATCCTTCACTGTCATGTGAAATTGAATGATTGAATGTTCAGCAAGGCAACGTAGTTTAGCTAGTGGCTACCACAATGTAGACATATTTGAGATTGACTTTTTCTTTTTATTGAGATATAATTTTCAGACCATAAACTTCACCATTTAAAATTATAGTTTTTAATGTATTCAAAAGTTTGTGCAACTGTGCACGCTAATTCCAGAACATTTTCATCAACTGTTCACAGTCATTTCCCAGCTCCCCTTACCTCCTCATCCTGGCAAACACTAACCTTTTTTGTGTGTCTGTGAATTTGCCTATTCTGGATATTTCATATAAATGTTCTGTCTTGTGTCTAGCTTCTTCCATTTAGCATAATACTTCCAAGGTTCATTTATATTGTAGTATGTATCAATATATCATTCCATGGTTAAATGATATTCCATTGTATGGATAAACCATATTTTGTTTATCCAGTCATTCATTGATGGACATTGGGTTATTTCTACTTTTTGATTGCTACAAAAATGTGGCTCTGAATTTGTGTACAAGTTTGTGTACGGACATGTTTTCATTTTTCTTAGGTATCTACCTAAGAGTGGCATTGTCCAGTTTGTATGATAGCTCTGTGTTGAACTTTTTGAGGAACTTGACAGTGGAATTCTGTGGAAAATGTGGGACTCCTTTCCACATTTCAAGGAAAAGCAGAAACATCATCAAAAAACTTTGTGGATGTCATTAGAAAATATTTGGTTAATTTTTTCCTAAAACATTGATTTTTATTTATTTTTTTTTATTTCTGTAATGTTGGATCAGGTTATCTGGACCAACCCTTCAGCTGAAGACAACTAAAAATACTAGATAAATTGTACAAAAACTTCCTTATAGTATCAAAGAGCTGTTAAGGAACATGCCAGACCAAAATCTAAGAAAAGGTAAGATCCTAAGAGGTAAAGAAGTATTTAAAATTCTGGCTACCCTGAGTCATTTGCCCACCAGGATAAAACAGTTGAAAACTGAGCTTCAGATTTTGTTGGATCCAGAGGCAAAGAACAACTCATTACATCTAGGTTTCCAAGTCTAATAGATCGCCTCCCATATCAAACTGGGACCTCAGGAAGAGGAAAAAGTCCACAGTCTTTTCTCACTTGAAAAAATTGCAAGGGGAGATCTGTTGTCCTGAACAGATGGGGGAACGAAGAGAATAAGAAAAGTAAGAAAGAGAACCTGTCTCTGAAGGTTGTAAAACAAGTACCAGCATTGTGTGGAACCACTCATTGTCCAAAATCATTTAACACAGGAAGCCCGGGAAAACTTTTGCCTCAGGTATCTGGAAGAAGCAAATTGATATACTTTTTGAAGAAAGGCACTTTATTCAAAGCATCAAAAATCTCTTTCAAAACCATAGAGCATACCTCATACAAAGATGACTGACCATAAAAGAAAATAAGACACCGAAAGCAAAATGCAGAAGAAATAGCAGAAACTAACATCTAAATACTTCAGATACTCATTATTATACATAGATTATAAACAGTTTCACTCTGTTTTAATAAACAAGCTTGAAAATATCTGCAAGAAACAGGAAAATTGAAACGAAGTAATATAGCAAAATTGAATGAAATACTTAGAGCAATGAAAATTCACAAGAATTTGTGAACTGAAACAGGTTATCTGGAGGCTCACCACAAAGAGATAAAAGGTAGAAAATATAAGATGTTGAGGAAAAGGAAAATTGGTTGGAAATTCTAGCCTGAATTTTTGTTGGCTTTCTAGAAGGAGGGGAAGAGAGGATGAATGTGAATGGGGGCAGATGCGATATTTGAAGAGATAATGACAATTTTCCAGGATTGGTTTAAGGAATTCAACAAATCCCTTGCAAAATAAAAGAAAAAAGAATCTATATATATATATATGGAGTGAAACTACAGAAAACAAAGACAAAGAGAAAAACCTACAGAGCAGATTATCTTCAAAGGAGTAGTGACTCTAAATAGCAGCAAATGAAAATCTCTAGTCAATGAAATGATATCCTGAATGTGTTGAGAAGACGGAACTTGTAATCCAATTTAGAATTCTATACTCAGAGAAAAATGTCTTAAAGAATGAAGGCAGGACGCCTGACTTACACGCCCAGGAAACCCCATTGCTTCCTTTCTTCTGGCTGGCAGCAGGGAGGCCACACTATAGCTGGAGGTACTGTAAAAGACGTGAACTAGCAGGAATTCATCAGCGCTCTGGCAGTCTTCGCTGAAAAAGTCTGGGGAGCTGAAAGTCCCTGCATGGGTAAACACTATAGCAGAAAGAGCTTGCTTGCTCCCTGTGATGAGAACTGTTTTGTTTGTTTGTTTGTTTGTTTTTTAAAGATTTTATTTATTTGTCAGAGAGAGCACAAGCAGAGGAAACAACAGGCAGAGGGAAAAGCAGACTCCCCGCTGAGCAAGGACTCCATCCCAGGACCCTCGGATCATGACCCAGGCGGAAGGCAGAAACTTAACCGACTGAACCACCCAGAAGTCCCTGATGAGAACTGGTTCTACACATGGGCTGCTTCCACAGCACGGTACCTGTTTCTCCAGGGTGGTGCTGGGGTCAGCTCCATAACCAATATCTATGGGGGACACCAGAGAAATGGGTTCATGCCCAGCCACTTCAGCAGAAGTTCTAGGAGCATGGCCCACAAGTCCTCCAAAGCTTAGGAGCTGAAAACTATGAAGAAGGACCAAGAGGGAACCTGCACACTGACACATCAGGGACAGAGAAATCTGGAAAGAATCACCAGACAAGTATCAGCTGCCACCGGAAGTATTAGAACAAATGCGGGGTTAATAAATTGGCTCATTCATTTAAAAAAAAAAAAAAGCAAAAAACTGTGTATCAGTTTTGCAACTAAACCACGTCAGGCTTTTGAAGAAGGGGTCCAAAACCCAAGTCAGACTGTCTTGGTAAGAAAGCAGTCTTCATGGGAAGATCAAATGATCTTCAGAAGCTTCCAGTAGACAGTGACCCGTGTCTCTGTTTCATCAGCGAACATTAGAACCTAGTAGGTACTCTCAGTAAGTTTTGTTGGAAAAAAAGAAGGCAAATTAAATTATTCGTACAATTAAAACACACACACACATTAAGAAGGGATGGTGAAAACCAATAGCCAAGGCTTTTGAAGATACACTTTCCTGACTTCATGGTGCACTGAGAACCAAGTTTATCAAAATGTTTATGTGTGAAGATTTGCAACAGAATTACATTATCCCCTGTTGATAGGCTGATGCCCAATATCTAGTTTCTGTGAGTTAAGGGCCCCCTCAAACTGTTGGTTTTGCTCAGGGTTAAGGGAAAAAGTATCATTGCCATTTATTGGGATCTTTACACTCAAACCTAGGAGTATCATAGAACTTTTAAAATTCAAAGAAGCCATATTTTGAACACGACCCACTTCTTACTGAGGAAGATAGGAATAAGATTATGGAGGAATTGGAGAAGGAGCCAGAAGGGATTGCCTATAGCTATATGCAAAAGGAATGTGCTATCTTCCCAAGGTTGAAGTGTTTCCTGATCCCAAGCCTCTCTGTGTTCTCCCTTTCATTTTTTGGCTGATTAATGCAGTCTGTTGAATCAGCTGAACTAGTACAGTATGGTGGGAAAAGCACTGAATTGGACATCAGAAGATTTAGATTCTAGTCCTAGTTCTGCTACTTAAGAGCTGTGTGATGTGGTAGGGTTGAAGGCGGAGTACTTGGGTCTCTCCTAAGCTTCATATTCTCCTTTGTAAAGATAGGAGGTTAACCTAGGTTGCGATGGTACCATTTAATTTGTTTTTCATCAGCTATCTTAGTATACTTTTTTTGTGTATGTAAAATCTCAGGATCCTGTTGTGCCTCAAATATTTTGACTCAGTGGACAAATTTTCAGAAAAATAAAACTTAACAAAATGGAATCATGAAACTATAGACAACCTGAATAGTCTTAATTGTGAAGTTTACCACAGAAGAACACCAAGTCCAGATGGCTTCATAAGCAAGGACTAACAGATTTTTTAAGGAAGAAATAATGCCAGTATTTCTAAACTCTTTCAGAGAACAGAAAAAGAAGAAACACTCTTTTTTCCATTATATGCACTAGCCCAACTTTGATAGCAAAACCAGCAAGGAGAGTTCGAAGAAGAAAAATCAGAAGTCAGCCCCACTGAACATAAATGCAGAACTCCTAAACAAAATATTAGTCCACTCCTTTGAGTTCACATCTTTTTTAGTGGAGACACTTAACTTGTTTTCACTTTGATCCGTTTTCTGTACTCCTTGGGCATGCATATAGACTCTCAGCCTCCCTTTGGGAGTAGCCATGTGACTAAATTGGCCAATGGAATTTGAGTAGAAGTGACACATGCTGGTTCCAGGCCTGATCTGTCAAATACCTCCCACATGATCTTCATACTGTCTCTTCCATATTTGCCTGCCAGGTGCAGAGAATCCAGATGGGCACTCTTGAGGTCTTATGCGTGGAAGCACAAGATAAATGAATCTGGGCTCTGAATAATCTCATGCAAGCCTCTGAGATAAGAAACATCCTCATATGGCTTTTTATGAATAGGAAACTTCATTGTGTTAGACCACTGAGAGTGTTTTGTTCATTAAAGCATCTCATGTTACTTATGCTAACTAAAACAAATTAAATCCAGCAGTATATAAAACGGACAGTGTATCATGACTACATTGGATTGCTCACAGGAATGTAGGGTTGATTTAACAGAGTTATCCCATCATTGGGGAATGGAACTCTCAATAGGTATATATCTCTGCCACCAAAAAACCAAACAAACAAATAAAGAAAGAAATAAAATAATAATAATCTTTATAGAGTCAAGGAAATGCCAGTCAAAAGAATTCAACAACTGATTCTGAAATAAAGGGAAAATGAGGGGGAAAAGAAGACATCCTGAAGAAAACAGTGTGAGAGGGTTTGCTCTACAATATATTGTGACTAATTTTAAAGCTGTAGTAATGAAGATACTGTGACAATGCACAAATACTTATTTCCAAACATAGCAGTGAAGTAATAGCTTAGAAACGGAACCATGTGTGCATAAATGGGGGTATCTATAATCATAGGGGAGAGAAAAAAATTCTTTAATAGTGCTGGGACAATTAGATACATAGGAAACTATGAAGGGAGTCTACCTCATATCTTACGTAAAATCTATCTCCAGGAAGATTATAGACTTAAATGCAGAAGGCAAAATTGAAAGCTTTTAGAACATATAGGAGATTATTTTCATGATTTTGAGGTAGGGAAGGATTTATTGAAGACATAAAAACTATAAAGGAAAAATTGGTAAATTTGACTTTGTTAAAATTAAGAACCTGTTTTTATCTGAAGGCAGTTTTTTTTTTTAAACCACAGAATGGAAAAAGATTTTTATAATGCATAAAATTAGTAAAGGAGTTATGTTGATTTCAAATTTTAAAAATGGCAATAAATAAGAAAAAGATGAACAACCCAATTGAAAATCTGGAAAGTACTTGACCAGACACTTAGAAAAAAAATTCAGAGAGCCAATAGGTATGAAATGTGCTTCATTTCCTTAGTAATCAGGGAAATGCAAATCAACTTCTCATTTCAGGTAGAAATGTACTTCGATACAATTATAGTTGACCCTTGAACAGCTCCACAGTTGGGAAAACAGCACCCTGTGCAGTTGAAAATCCATGTTTGACTTTTGACTCTCCCTAAACTTAGCTGCTTACCAGAAGCCTTACTAGTAACATAGTCAGTTAACACACATTTTGCAAGTTATATGTGTTACATACTGTATCCTGACAGTAAAGTCAGCTGGAAAAGAGAAGATGTTATTAAGAAAACTCAAAGAAAGAAAAAATACATTTACTGTTTTATACTGTATTTATTGGGAAAGACATCTGGGTAGGTCTGCACAGTTTAAACCTGTGTTGTTCAAAGATAAAAAGTACTTTAAAAAATGTTTTGACATTATCTAGTATAAGACAGATAAGAGCCACATACTTTATGAACTTAGCAGTTCCATTCCCAAGAATATACTCTAGAAAAGTGTGTGTAGATATGGGGTAGGTTATGTTTACAAAAATGTTCATAGCACCATTTTCATTTCAATAATGGCCAAAAAACTGAAGCAGCTCCAATATCTGCAGTAGAATGAATAAAGTTTTTCCCCTATACAATGAGTTACAATATTCAGTGAAAATGAACAAACTAGATCTCTGTGCAACCCTAAGGATGAATCTAATAAACATAATGTATAATAAAAGAGGCGAGACAGAAGAATGCATCGCATATATTTCATTCACATAATATTTAAAAGTAAGCCGAAGGATATAGTTACAGGTACGCATATATGTGGTAAACCAGAAAGCTTCGTCATCACAGAGGTTGGGTGGTCTTTCCTGGAGAGGGCAGAGAGGAGAGGTGTGTGATTGAGGGAGATATATAGGTTACAGTTCTAGTCTGTGTTTTGATTTGGTTTGATTACTAGTAGTCATTTTATAATTGTTGAATTTAATAAATTTTGAATTTTTCAGTTTTAAAAAATTAAATGTTTTTATGCATTTTCAGAGTGTCTAGGAAGAATATGAAGTGTCTTTAATTAGCAACAGTTATTAAAAATGAGGAAAAGGAGAACTTTGCCTATTTAAAATAACCCTATTTGGTTTGAGTTCCTTGGAACTTAAGACATGTTATTCCTTTATTTTACAAGTAGTCATATCTTGTGCTAGATCTGATTATCCATTCATCCAGTGTTTATGGAGCATTTACTGCTCAGGTGCTTGACAGAAATGAGATTCAGGATGGGTGGTGATACTATAGATTGATTAATTAGCTCCTTGTGCATTTAAAAAATCATGCATATATACCTTTGGAGTACTTTTAGTTCCATAGTTTTGCTTCTGAGTACTGTGATTCTTTTAGCTTGTAATGGAATTTGGCAGTGGCAGAATTGAGCATACATTAAAGAACATTTCAGTTCTTTGTAGGCAGTTGTTAAAAACACAGCCTTGTCAGGTGTGGGCTCTGGTAAACACTCAGACAGTATAGACTTCTGAGTCTAAAACTTTGTAGCATAACTCAAAATTGCAGAAAATGCCAGCCCCCTGGGATTTTTTTTTTTTAAGATTTTATTTATTTACTTGTCAGAGAGCAAGCGAGCGAGTGAGCATAGGCAGACAGAGTGGCAGGCAGAGGGAGAAGCAGGCTCCCCACTGAGCAAGGAGCCTTGATGTGGGACTCGATCCCAGAACGCTGGGATGATGACCTGAGCCGAAGGGAGCCGCTTAACTGACTGAGCCACCCAGGCGTCCCTCACCCCGCCCTCGGGATTTTTATCAGTTCTTATTTCAGACTTCCTGGAGTTTAAATATTTAAACTTATTTACAGTGAAAAATATCATGAGTACTAGATTTCTTTATTAAAAACAAAATATTATGGTAACGTGATTGTATGTATATGTATTTATATAATATCTCTATATACATGCATATATGTAATTTCCATGGAGAATAAGCGTATCTAAAATTTTAAATACATTGATTTTTGCTGATAAGAGCATGTAAGCTAAAAAAAAAAAAAAGCTGTTGAAAATTGACCACCTTTTGTATACAACCCATTTTGAAATATGTTTGCTTTTTTAAGTTTATTGTATAAAAGAAAACTTGGATATACTTAGGGAAAAAAGTAAACAGCATTGTTTTTGCCTTGAGTTTCTTTTCCCTGTCTGCTTTCCACCATTTCCTTATCCTTTCCATCTTCACTGTCACTAGCAGATTTAATAATATAGGCTAGAAAATGAAGTACAGGACCTGCCAAGCTGTGCTATATACCCAGAATTCTGTATATGCTTCCTTGAACTTGAGAGATAGGGTCGGTGATGCTTTGTAAGTAGAACAATACAGCACTTTAAGGATCTTTGTTGGTATATGTACCATTATTTGAATCAATTATCTTTGGCTAGAAACAGTAAGCACTGCTCAGGCATCTTACTTCCAGGTTTGGGATCCTTTCTGAGCTCAGAGTAGTGGGGGCACTAGCCAGACTTGTTTTGGGAATTATAGGACTTAGATAAAAGACCACTAATATATGACCTAAAGGATTATGATAGTTTTTTTCATCAAGGTTCTTTGATTCTAAGAACTAGAAATCCATTTAAAGTAACTCAAGCTAAAGAAGAATTTATCATTTTTTTTTTTTAAAAGATTGTATTTATTTGAAAGAGAGAGCACAAGCAGGGAAGAGGGGCAGAAGGAGAAGGAGAAGGCGGCTCCCTGTTGAGCAGAGAGCCTGCTTCAGGCTCGATCCTAGGACCTCAAGACCATGACCTGAGTCAAAGGCAGATGTTTAATTGACTGCGCCACCCAGATACCCCTAAAGGAGAATTTATTGAGAGAATACAGTCACGTAGCACCCAAGGCAGGAAGGAATACCTGGTGTTCTAAAGGCTTGACACCAGGAGCTCCATCTCAAGGTCTGCATGGTGTGTCATCTCTGCCACCAACCCTGGTTTGCTGGATGACTCTGGCAAAAGCTTTATGTAAAAATAATTGATGTTCTGGGTCCTTTTCCAGTTAACCGTTTTTATAATCAGAGTATAATTTCCAAATTTAAAAAAAGCTTTATTTATCTTACTGTCTTTTGTCTCAGTGGGAGAAAAGGATTGGTGAGCTGTGGGACCTCTATCTTAGTACTAATAAGATTTTTTTAAAAACTGGGTTGGTTCTCTATAGATGGTATGAATTTTTCTACTCTAGAAAAGTATGACTTTTGTTTTTAAGGTTACCAAGTTTGTATTCCAACCTGCTGGGCTCAAAATAAGATCCAGAATCAAAACCTTTGTTTGGTAAAGACACACACAGTGTAATAGATGTCCTCTTGCACTACCAGTTCTATTCTTTACTATCCAAAAGCCCACTGGGGCATCTCCTAGCAGCTTTCAGAATATAAGCTGTTGTAAGTTAAATACATGTATGAATTTAAGAAATTATACCTATGAAATTATATTTTTTCTTAGAGTTCAAAAGTAGCCAAATACAACAATTTCTGTGGATCCATCTGGTACAAACTAATATTTTTAGATTGCCTTATTATGTATTTTTACAAATTCATAACTTTATGTTTTAGAAGACTTCTAAAGTAACTTGTCATAGCATCCTGATCTCGTTCTTTGCCTTTTTTTTATCTTGCAAGTATTAATAAATAAATATTTTATGCTTGTCTACCGCCTTGTTTGTCTAGATTCAGAAAAATGTAAAGCAGTCTAGACTTCAGTCTTTGACTTGAAAGTTCACGTATTAGTTGAGGGTACATTAGATAGGTAAATACAAGGTAGTATAAATAAATGAGTGTTCTATTGAATAAGTGCTCTTAGAATTTTAGCATAGGGAAGTAGTAGGGGAAAAGTTTCATGGAAGATGGGGTTCAAACAAGGCCACAGGCCATAGTGAGCTATAAAACAGTCTTGCAGAAAAGAGGGCAGGGTTTTAAACAAGTGAGCCGGTAAGTAGGAGCTAGGCTGTTGGTGACTTGCAGTTAGGCTAAGGAATTTTGGTTCTGTATTCTGTATCTGTTATTTCAAAAGAGGGATGTAAGATATGTAAAACAGTCTCTTGCGGTTTAGGAAGAAAATAATAGAAATTCTATTTTACTCTAAAATGTGCTTATTAATATTAAAAAGATTAATTTATGCCTATAAACTGCAAAATGTATGCATATTTTGGGGGCTGTGCATAAAATATGTATCTGGATGGGGTAGCTAATCTAAGTCTTAGAGACTGCTGCTTTAGATTCTAGAGAAGCATCAAAGATTTAAAACAGGTGTGATAAATACAAAGTGGTATTGAGGAGACCCGAATCTCTAACAAGTTATGGGACAGATTAGAAAAGAGAGTAGAAAAAGTACAAGGGTATATTATAAGCATCTAGATATAAAGCAGCACAGGCCTGTGTTGAATATGGTGGCAGTGGAAATAACTATAATCTATAAAACTTGGTGTTCCCTGTGAATTGTGGGGGAGAAAACAAAGCATGCACAGCAAGATTGCTTTCTGTGTTGACTGGAGAAGGGTAAGTCTGAAGAGGGGATCTGTTTAATGAGAGGTAGTGAGTTCCATTGAAATAGAGTAGCCAGATATCCAAATGAAAATGTGCAACAGGCAGTTGAGACTATAGGTCTTCCAAATGTTAGGTTAGGTGTGAAAGAAAGCATAATCATTACTCTTACAACTATAGAATGAACAGGCATCAAAGATTTTATTTAACTAATGAGTACACCAGTAAGATGTTACAGCCAGTTCAGAGAACTCAAAATACCATGTAATAGTGGTTAAAGAATGCTGAAGTGAATTTACAAATGCAAGAAAACGGGTCAGTATCCACAGGGTGATAATCAGTGACATCCCACAGGAAACAATTTCTATGAACAGGAGTTATTTGCAGTTATTATTCATTTTCTGCAAGTTAATTAACATCCATCCCTACAGAGTTGTAATATAGCTTTGTCAAAGAACAAAGGTAGATAAACCTGAATGAAAGTTCTAGCCAGGATATAATTTTCATTGTTTTTTCCTTAAATTGATGGAAATGTTTTAAATTTCAGAGCCTTCCTATTGGTAGGGTCTTTAATAATAGAAGTTTTTAAGTTCCTCTTCATTTAGTTAAAACTCATTTATATTTTTTAATACAAAAAAACCCCGCCTCTTTTAAGTTTAATTTGGGCATTTCCAGCTCAGAAACTGTGGATGTGATACAGGGATCCCTTGTCCCTTGGAAATTTTGTTTTTTGTTTATTTGTTTTAAGATTTTATTTGTTTATTTGAGAGAGCACAAGCAGGGGAAGCCTCAGGTAAAGCGAGAGGGGGAGAAGCAGGCTCTACGCTGAACAAGGAGCCCAATGCAGGGCTTGATCCCAGGACACTGGGATCATGACTTGAGCCGAAGGCAGACGCTTAACCAACTGAGCCACCCAGGTGCCCCTCCCTTGGAAATTCGTATAGGTAAAACACTACCCAGTCTTCTAGCAGCTCAAATTTCACCTTAGAACTCACTTGCTTCAGATGGAGAGGAACCCTGCCTCAGAAAGAGGGTCGTGGGTTTGTTGTTTTAGACTGTTGTACTCTTAATACTGTGATAGGAATAGCATTTAATTTATGAATTACCACAAGAATTAAGGATTACTCTTTTATTTCTTGAAGAAGAATACTGAAAGGTTACAAGCCTTCTCTGATCATCTCTCCTTAATTTTTGATACTATAATAAATTAACACAAATCACTAATCAGTTAACCAAATATTTTCAAAAAATTTAGCAGCACATTAGTTTTTTCTTTTAAAAACCAATACTTAGTACATACTAAATCCTAACAAGAATTACTGGGAAGCTCCCTTGAGTTTACATTTACTGTGAATCATAAGTCAAGGGTAGTTTTATACTACTGTTAAACAGTACTCTTCAAAAGTAAAATCATGACTCTCAAATCTAAAATGAGCATGAATCAAAGACTTTAACTCGTGGGCACCTGAGTGCTCAGTCCGTTAAGCATCCAGCTCTTGGTTTGGGCTCACGTCAAGATCGTGGGGGTCCTGCGATCACCCTGCATTGGCCTCCGCATTCAGTGCAGAGGCCACTTGAGAATTCTGTCCCTCTGCTCCTCTTCCCCACTCACACACACTCTAAAAAAAAAAAAAAAAAAAAAGATTTTAACTCATTAGTGACTGAGGAAACTGGAAAAAATTACAAGTGTTTAATAGATAAATCCTAAGATTAGACAAATACATAAGCCCATCAAGAAGGCAAAATAAATTTTCTTCATAGGTGCAAAAAAATAAAAGACCTGACTCTTTTATTTACTCTTCCACAGTAGGGACAGAAGTCAATTGAACCACCATCAGACAGAATTTATTTGCCTGTCTACAAACATTGATTTCCATTATTACCAGTTTCAACAAATTAACCTCTCTCTACAGAGTTGTTAAATAGCTCAAAGGCACAAACCCCATAGAATCGGATGACATGGAAGGATGTGCCCTAAACAATGCATAGTTTTCCATAAAGACACTTAGGAGGGGGTTTTTTTTTTTTGATCCATTTAAAAAGCTTTCAGAATCTGTCCTTAGATAACTAATACTTAAGGTAAATATTAGCTAAGGACATTGATTATTTAAAATCTGCATTTTATACTGTATGTTAAAGTATGCAGAAAGTACCTGACCGAATTGGCCCAAAATATAAGAAGTGCCATTAAAATCATAATATAGTTTACATCTATTGTGAGGAGTAGAAATGTTTGTTTTTTAAAGGTGTTTAGCAAACCCTCCAAAAATAAAATTTCTTTTATAGAAATTCACTGATGAAAATTATATGGGCATTCATTTTAGGATTTCATTTAAGTAATCTTTGCAGTTGGAATCATTAGACATGTTTAGAACACTGGTACAAAAGAACACCAAACAGGTTGTATCAAGTTAGCTTAAATTAATAACTTAATTATTTAAGAAAAGCAACTTCAGTCAACTTACATGATACATACCTGTGAAACTTGAAATTATTTTGTCACAATTGAACTTTCCCCGTGAGTTTGCCATAATGTCACTGAAAACTGTCAGTTGATGTACAATAGCAAAGTCCTTTTTACGAAGTACCATTTACTTCAGAATGGACCATAATAATCATCTGTAATAGCCATAGACTGTGCACTGTGCTAGTACTCTTAAGGAATACACAACAACAGATTCCTCAAAATGGTAGCCTTTCAGACTGTTTTCTTCGTTGACCAAGTGTTTTTATTGTGGCTAACCTGAAGCACGTGAAAAAATTGAAGCTAGCCTGTTTCTTATATGCCTCACCTAGGCTTGTTAATAGATGACAGCATTCCATGTGTTAGTACCTGTGACACAGGAGAGACTTTTACTATTAAGCTATGTGGTAATGATAAAGAAGACAGAAAAAGTCTTTTTATGGTAGTTGGGTCCTCACAACAACTCTTCGTGTTCTGGTGATAAGAAGACACAAGTTGGGTATCCAGTAGAGGTACATGAGCTTGTTATCTCCAGAGCTGATAGAGCCTCTTGAATTCCCTCACAATGACAGGAACCCCATCTGAAGTGAAGGCTTGCAGACCTGGAGATACCAGAACACTGTTCTTTATGAGTGCAAGTAGGGTTAACCCTGTTGTTTTAGAATAAAACTTCTGTGTAATTACTTTAAAAGGCCATATTCTTTTTCTTCAGTAATTTAAAAGGACTTCAAAGAGGCACATAATTGGTGGTCGCTATTAGTGAAAGCATGACTATGAATTTCCTAGTCTTAAGATGCGTGAATATGATGGGAAAATATCTGGAGATTTCAGGCTAGAATAAGTCAACAAGTTCATGATGAAATCTGTGTAGGCACTTACTATATTTGTTTTGTTTCTAGGGCTGTGTAGGTTATAAGAGTTCATTGTGTTCCAATATTCTGAGTGTTAACGTCTTCATTGCTGATAGCAACTTGCAGAGCTTTGGCAAGCAGAACTTGCTACAGTGAGCGGGGGAGAATACATGTCTCCATCCCTTAGTTCTAAATAACAGGACCTTTTATGGCTAAGTACACATAAAAGTTCATGTGATTAGTTATATCCATAGAACGTAGAGCCATGGGGCCAGTATTGGGGAAGTACAGGTAGTGTTTGCTCTATGCTTATGTTTAGTGATTGTGTTAAGGTGGGGGTTTCAGAGACTATATGTGGGATTCCTGGTGCATGCTAAGTAATTGGAGAAGTTAACGTATCAGCACTTAGGATTTTTTATGATTCTGTAAGCATGAAAAAATCAAATTGACTAAAGTGATTTTAAAATAATTTGACTTCAGAGAATCTAAGAAAAAAATTTCCTATCTTAACCTGTTGTGTGTTTACATTCTTTCAGTGCTTATAAAATAAGCATTCATAATTGTAAATCATATTTTAAAGGATATCAAGATTACTATGAATTAATTAAAAGTGCATCTTAAATCTAATTTAAATAATCATTAACGAATAAATTAACAAACATAGTACTAATTTATTGATCAAATTTTGTTTCCCAATTAAATAAACTTCATTAGTTTACTTGGAAAATTTTAGCTTCCCAAAACTTCACAGTGGTTGATTAGAAAATCAGCCAGTCTCAAAGCTATTTAAAATGTTGAACTCTGTAATTCTACTTTAAAAAAACACCCATTGGGGTTTTTTAAAAATTTAGACATTCTGGAAGTAAATTAGTATTCCACAGATTGTCAGGCCCTTGGTTGTAAAGCTACTCTTTTAAATATTGGACAAGTCATTTCATGGTGATTTTAGTGAAAAAAATTAAAAATCAGAAAACCAATTGTTCATTATATTTTTACCTCAAAATAAGAAGGAAAAGTAAACATATTGTCTAGGAGATACTTTCATAACACAAAGTTTTCCAGAAAGTCAGTTCAGTGGATTAGGTCAACCCCTGAAGGAGCTCTGTAGGAAGAGGTAGCCAAGGGGGTGAAAGATACATGCTGTTTAACATATTATTACAAACTAAAAGTAAGTAGAAGGGGGGAAATTTCATTAGTGGGGTGTTTTTTTTGTTTTATAGAACTTCAAAATAAATTTGTTGCAATCTTACACCAGTAGATGTTCAGTGTCACTAATAAAGTCACTAATAATATGTATATTCTACATAGAAAAGAGTCATAGCTGTCATATGTAAATAAGTATTTGAGTTTTTTGCCTCTAAGTTTTGTAGGAAAATGATAGTATTTAAGAACAAATTAGGAATGAGGTTACTGAGATAGGATGCTAATTCTTTCTGGTGGCTAGGATAAACTCAGGTGGAAAGCAGTTTCAGTAGATGAAGTTGCTGAAATGTTCATTTTGTAAAGGTACTATGATAGCTTCTCAGAGCATCATTTTGATACATTTCTGTGTCAGTTTGCACACTCATTGGCCCTATTAGATGTGTTGATCAGGCTGTAATCAGATTCAGGTTGTAAATGTCAGAGCCGTGAGTAATTTAGTATTCTCTAGGAAGTTTGGGAAGAAAGAATCCAAACAAATTAACATTCCTTTTTTTCTTAATGTGCACTGGGAGCATTAATTTTGCTTATATCTAAGGTTTACCTTATTTGGAGGATTAGAGTACATTTGTGATCATTTAAAAATCATTTCAGTGGCTCTTGTAATAATTCATTCAGTCTGTGCTCTCTTAATAAATTTTACAAAACTCATGGCAAGTTAGTATCATTTGTGTGTGAATTTTCCAATTGTATTTCAGACTTTAAGAAAGAAAGGCCTTAATGGTTGTGAGAGCCCTGATGCTGACGATTACTTTGAGCACAGTCCACTCTCGGAGGACAGATTCAGCAAACTAAATGAAGATAGTGATTTTATTTTCAAACGAGGCCCTGTAAGTACTTTTACTTTACCTCTACTTTTTATTTGTTGATCCTTTTTGTTAACTTCATTATATAGGCTCTGAACAAGAAGGAACACAGAGGGTGCGACAGCCCAGACCCTGATACTTCCTATGTGCTAACTCCACATACAGAAGAAAAATATAAAAAAATTAATGAGGAATTTGATAATATGATGCGGAATCATAAAATCGCAGTGAGTACTAAAGTATGGTTTGTGATTTTATCTTGTGCATGAAGATATTGGCTACGCATCCTGTTTATTTTCGCAGTGGGTGATGATACCAATAAGTAGAAGGGGAAGAAATTTCGTTAGGGTTTTTTTGTTGTTGTTTGTTTTACAGAACTTCAAAATAAATTTGTTGGAGTCTTATAATAATACATGTTCAGTGTCTTAAACAAGGAAGTGAAGAGAAGGCATCCTAATCTAAGTTCTACTTACTGTCTCCTATACCTTTGGACAGGGCACATAAATCCCTCTCAGATGCCAATTTTTTCATCAGTAAAGTGAATGAGCTGGCTTACGTAATTTTTAAGGTCCCTTCTAGCTCTTAAATTTCCATGATCGTAAATATAAAGGGTTCATATAAGATTTCCCATTCCCTCTCATGACTTAAAAAATATTACATGTACATTAATAGATCTTGAGACTATAAAATATAAAGTGATTAGATTTATTACAAAATTTGATGTTTCAGGATTATTTTTAATTATTTTGTATAGTTGCTGTAATAGTAGTAGCTTACTCTTTGGTTCTTTGTAAATGTCTGAAAACTATTTGGCAAAATACCTCCAAACTTTTCTTTTCTTTTACTGTAGGTATTGAGGAAGAGAGCCTTGGCTTGATACTAATTTAAGGAAGCAATGTTTTTAAACTGGTTGCAAATCAAATAATTGGTTTAAAATTTTCCTATGCTCATACATCTATCCATCATGAAAACCAGTAGTTTTTTGAGTTATCCTTCTTTGATAGTTCTTCAAAAAGTTCTTACGGGGAGTTCATTGGCAAGAGCTGCTTAAAACAGCTATTTTGGATCTGATTTTCTAAAGCTGCATCTGTATTGTAGGCTTCAGGGAACAAACTGGTTCTGATTCTGATATTTATCTTATTGTCAGAGTTAATTCTCTTAAAAACTATGCCTTGAAGTATACATCATGGATTATCTCTTCAAAGGAGTCCTTTACTATAAGAAGCTCATGAAAAGATTTAAGGATGTATTTCTGTGCTAATATAGTTATTATTCTTTAAAAACATAAAATAAAATAAAATCCCTTCTGACCTCACATGGATGCTGGTGACTTTGTAGTAAATGTTAAACTGCAAAATATTGTGTAAATAAAATTGCTTTACCTTTGAAAAAAATTTTTTTGTCATGTAGCCATTGTTTTATGTCAGTTAATGGATGATAATTTTCTTTCTGAAATAATCTATTGAATAGAGAACATAAACTATATTCTTCCAACTTTGAATTAGCAGTGTTACCACTCTTTGCAATCACTTTTAAAATATGGGGAGAAGAAAGCTTTCTTCTTTCTCTATAATGGAGATTTTATAAAGAGAACTGTTATTTTCATGGTTAACAAGTATATTGTATATGGTCTATGAAGGAAATACAAGAAGAAATGACAAATACTGTTTTAAGGGGGTGTGGAATACTTAGAAGGGAAGTAAGATAGCATTTATAATTATAACTTAATCTTCATACAATTTAAAGATAGGTTTTCAGCGGTTAATTTTATTGTTTAGATGGTTTCTTTGCATTTCATCACACACAGATTGCATTGTGTTGTATATATGACTTGATTTTTTTTTTTTTTTTAAGTTTTG
The DNA here is from genome assembly GCF_009829155.1 of Mustela erminea. Classification (NCBI taxonomy): domain Eukaryota; kingdom Metazoa; phylum Chordata; class Mammalia; order Carnivora; family Mustelidae; genus Mustela; species Mustela erminea. The sequence goes on from NC_045618.1 coordinate 19,013,368, forward strand.
TCCATTAAGAATGTCAGTCAGTTAAACCAGGGCTGATTTATAATGTCCCACATTTGGTGTATTAAATTTATAATTTGTGTACATATTTTCTCCTTTTGTTAAATTTGTAATCTCTCAATAGAAATGTAATGTTACTAAACTGGTTTGGATTATTAAAGTGCTAATTTTATGCTCACTTGGTAACGATATATTTTGTAATGTCTAAATCTGACAACACTACTTTAATATCAGGTTCTGACATCTAATTTTCATTTCTAGGACCGTTTGAAATATATATACATATATATATATATATATATATACACACACTTTATAGTAGTGTATATGTATTCATATATAAAACGGAAATTGAAAAGTTTATGTCAGACATACTCATGTTCAAATGTAATTCTGAAGAAGGCAACTTAAATCTACCAGTTGATTAGTAAGAAACTATCCCTGTCCTCAACTTTTAATAACTGTGGAGTAAACTTATCCAAATTAAAATTCATAAGTTATTTATTTAATATAGATGAAAATGAAACTAACAGTTTTCTCTTCCTTGTTCTTTATTTACAGCCTGGTTTGCCACCTCAAAACTTCTCAATGTCTGTCACAGTCCCTGTGACCAGCCCTAACGCTTTGTCCTACACTAACCCAGGGAGTTCACTTGTGTCGCCATCTTTGGCCGCCAGCTCAACATTAGCAGATTCAAGCATGCTGTCTCCACCTCAAGCCACGCTGCACAGAAATGTATCCCCTGGAGTCCCTCAGAGACCACCGAGTACCGGCAGTACAGGTGTGTAGTGGTCTCTCTTCTGCTGGTTCTTTAAGAAAAAGAATTGCTGACATAAGCAGCTTCTTATTTCGCTATCTTTAATTTTCTATGATGTGCGAGAGTCACTGCCACATAATTGATTCCATTTTAAAGAATATTTTTGAGGATTTACTGCGGCGCTGTGGCATCCTCTTGGGTACAGTGGACCCATATACAGAATCTGCCATCTATAACTTTACTTTTCACGGGAAACCATACTTTGACAGGCAGAAAATTTAATTAGGGTATCATGAGCAAAGACTTAAAGTTCGAGTGTGAGTCACTCATATCAAAAATAAGAGAGTAGATGTACCTGACTGGAGTTAGAGTTCATGAATTCAGCAAAAATCAGCATTTATGACTTTATTCTTTGTAATACAGTGTTTCCTCTTCTTTAAGTCCCAAATTTAATAGTACTGTTAGCATGGACCCCATTCTTAGGAATTTGTACTTTTTGATATTGATACAGGAAAGCATTTGTATCCAGAGCTTGATAGGTGAGCTTTTATGTGTATATTTAACTATATCATATTACACAGTTATGCCAGATTCAGTCTAGGGCTAGTTTTTATTTTTGCTTTTTAGGAAAGGAGTGCAGTTTACTTCGTTCAGATAAGGAAAACCAATTCATGTTCATTCTCTGCCCTCTCTGTTCTCTCTCTAAAATTTTTAGGTGGGATGTTGAGCACTTCAGACCTCACAGTGCCAAATGGAGCCGGAAGCAGTCCAGTGGGTGCGTGAATTACTCCTGTTTGTCTTTCTAGGCATCTGCCCTATATGAGATAAAGGGAATATTGTCCCTCAAATGAGGCCTTATACCAGATAAGGGAAAAATGGGTATATGACTAGAGCAGACATCTCTCCTCGTAGACTTAATTTTCTTCTGAGGGGTGTTTTTACTAATACCTAACATTTTTAAATAACATCCCTGCTCTGTTCTTTATACCTTGGCCTTGAGTGCTTCCTCAAGTGCTTTCAGATACTGTTCTTTGCTAAAGATGCAATTGCCTTCATACAGTTTTTACATCAAGCTAGTTTCTTAAGGAGAAGATTTCTGTATCATCTATTCTTGCCAAAAGTTAGATCATTAGCAGACTGATAGATTTTATAATAGCATGAAATGTTTTTGGAGAGGTTGCAATAACAAAGAAATGGTGGGCCTGCTTCTAGAGCTACAAAGATTATTAAGAAGTTTGTCTTCAAAGCATTGTTTTGGTGGCTATGTGTAGAACATCCACATTTTGTCACAGTTGTAGCCAAATTGGTTTAGTTTTGTTTTGTTTTTTACTTTAGGATCCCAAAGATGACTAGCAAGTTTAAACACATGTTTAAATATGTCTGCCCAACCTCCGAGTCCTGGCAAAGATACAGTATGAACTGAACATTACAGAAACATGGCATATATGTCAAAGAGTTGTAAGAATAACTGTATTCCTTTGGATTATCATCACATTAAGTGGTGTTGGTCTCTTAATCTGTGATAAACATAGTTGTCATCATTGTATCATCATTGTATCTGAAAAAAAAAAAAATTTCCTCCCTAATTTTAGATATTGTGTGTTCCTGGAGACTTCTGAACACAGACACTTCTAAGAAAAATTTACACTTGTATGTATTCAGCCCATTCATTCTATTAAAATGTAAGGAGCTTCTGCCTCAAGAGATTTTTGAATAACTTAATTTAAGGTGATGAGAAAGAAACATATTGCTGAGACAAGTTATGAAACATAGTGGTAGGTTAAATGCCTAATTCTGCCACATATTAATTGTGCTTTGGATGGAATATTATATAAGACCCATTGTAGGATCTTTTTTAACATAATTGTGGAAAATTCATAACAGTATTAATAGTTACACATTAGGCTGCTTTACTTATATGTGTATTTCCAAATATTTATAGTTTATTTAAACTTCATTTGAGTTATTACTCTTTTTGTGTTAAACCTTCCCATATGCTTGTACTCCCCCAGTACTGCCCATCTTACTTTGCCTTCTACTTCCTAGCTTAGTTAAGGCTAGACTCAAGAATTTCTATTTCATTTAATGTTAATTGTAAGTACCTCTTGGTTTATTTCCGAAATTAGTTCTCCCCTCCCCCATGGAGTTTAACTGTTCGAAGATTTCTAATGTGTTTTCCCCTTGACTTTCCTTTTTTTTTTTTCTTCATCCTTCTGGCATATTGTAAACACAGTTCTAACTCCTGTCAAACAAGTGTTTCAATTCCCATTTTTTTTTCTTGTACTTTTTACACTTCCAAAAGCTTTTATCAATATTTTTTCTTATCTGCCATGCAACTGTAAATCTAAACTCTGTCTCTGCTGCTTGGTTTTTCTGTGCTCCCTTTGGTAATTTGAAACTCGGACTTTGTCATCATCAAAAGACATTTTCTTTTGTTGTTGTTGTTGTTGTTGTTGTTTTCATTCATTTTTCTTTTTTTTATAAGCCTCCTCTCCCTGTCGTGACCTTTATGTTTAGAGGGCTACATAATCCTACTCCTGGGATCATGGCACATCGTCATTACTTCATACAAAGCATCTCAGTCTGCTGTGTATTAATCCCTTTTATACCTCTGTTCCATTCCCATGCCCTTCCTCCCCCCATCTTAGGTAACTAATGTGTTTAGTGTTAATAGTGTTAATAATCATGATTAGGAAACATGTATTTCTATTAAAACTTAAAATTCAAGTAAGTATTAAAATATTGTAAGTGCTTAGTGAGAAACTTAAAGATTTTATTTATTTGAGAGAGAGCGTGTGCATGAATGGGGGGCTGGGGGAGAGAGAGGAGACAGAAGGAGAGAAACAAGGAGCCTCCTTGCTGACCTGCTGACTGGGGAGCTGGACATGGGGCTCAGTCCCAGAACCGCATCACAACCTGACCCACAGGCAGACATTTAACCGACTGAGCCACCCAGGCACCCCTTTAGTGAGTTATTTAAAAGTCTGTTTACATTATTACGTATAAACAGAGGTAAATCCTGCTTCTTAGGGTACACCTCAGCATCTCATAATGCATCAAGATTGTATGCCCTGATTCTTCATTAACTCATACTCGTACATGCCAATTTTACCTAGACTGTGCGTAACTCTACTTACTCCACTTGTGTGGCTTGTATTCTAAATGGCATATATATATATATATATATATATATATATATATATATAACTGCTTTTTAACAGAATTAGATCTAACTGAGTAGACCTTTTATGTCAATTAAGATACCAACTGGAAGCATGTATTTATGTGAAATACTTAGAGCATACATGGGTTTAAAGTGTTTTTACTATAAATTGTCCCTAAAGTAAATGATCTGCCATGGGTATTTTTAAAATGTTATTTTTGTGAGGAAGAGCCAGATAATATGTTTTAGCTCATTTTCAACAATGATGCCATTTTGGTTTAGTAGTTTGGAAAAAGTAGTTTAAACTCATTATTATACCAGATATACTCTTTTTTTTTTTTTTTAAGATTTTATTTATTTATTTGACAGAGAGAAATCACAAGTAGTCGGAGAGGCAGGCAGAGAGAGAGAGAGGGAAGCAGGCTCCCTGCTGAGCAGAGAGCCCGATGCGGGACTCGATCCCAGGACCCTGAGATCATGACCTGAGCCGAAGGCAGCGGCTTTACCCACTGAGCCACCCAGGCGCCCCCAGATATACTCTTTATGAATGAAAAGATTAAACAGTTAAGATTCCCAGAGAAGTTTAGAGGGAAAAATATTTAAAAGTAAAGAATGGGGCGCCTGGGTGGCTCAGTGGGTAAAGCCGCTGCCTTCGGCTCAGGTCATGATCTCAGGGTCCTGGGATCGAGTCCCGCATCGGGCTCTCTGCTCAGCAGGGAGCCTGCTTCCTCCTCTCTCTCTGCCTGCCTCTCTGCCTACTTGTGTTCTCTGTCAAATAAATAAATAAAATCTTTAAAAGTAAAGAATGATTTCTAATCTATATTTCCAGATATGTTTCTTGGAACTCTATGAGAAGAAGGATTTATCAATGTTTGATAAACCTTGTGTTAAATAAAACTAAGCAGTTTTCTTCACTGTAGGACTTACTGGAGCCTTTAAAATGCTAATTTGTTTGTGAGTCATTAAACTTAGTATGTAACATATGGTTACACAAAGTGATTTCATAATAGAAACCTTCATTTTTTTCCTCATGAAAAAGCATCTTTCATAATTAGTATCATAAAACATTTTGGGAAATCTTCTTTCTGGTCTTAAGATGATATATAGAAAAGAGTTTTTGGATAATGAAACCTTCCATAAATGAAATTAAAATTGAGGTTTAAAAAAAGACAAGACAATTAAGCTTGTGCTGTGATAATAGTAGACCTGATTATTGGGACCAGCCCTTCCGCTGAAGACACCTACAAATGCTAGGCAAAATATTTTTAAAATCTGCTTGAAAGCACTTGAGAACCTACAAAATAATGAAGAATTCCTGGCTCAAGATCAGGGAATGTTGGAGACAGATCCTCAAAGAGGGTGAACCTGGCATTTATGACTGCTTTTCCGCAGGTGGTAGTTGCCACTTCCACAGTGGAGCAGGATGCCTCAGAGACCTAGGGGGACAGAGAAGTCAAAGTTCAGGGCCCTTAAAAATTGGGAGGGTCCAGTGTACTCCTGTCACTTGTCCCTAAAATAAATGATCTGCCATGGGTATTTAACACTTGTGTTGAGCCCCCAAAAGGCAAGACCATAGAAGTAGAGTGAATCAGAGATTAACAGGCCCTTCTAGTAGCTACATCTAACATCTGCGCCATCTGCTTTCTGTACACTAGAGTGTTGTTATCTACATTTAAAGTACAGAGTAAACATTCTTTACACTGTGTTCCTTTTTTCTTTTTTTTAAGATTTTGCTTGTTTATTTGTCAGAGCATGATGGGGGAGGAAAGACAGGGCAGAGGGAGAAGCAGACTCCTTGCTGAGCAGGGAGCCCAGTGTGGGACTCAGTCCCGGGACCCTGGGATCATGACCTGAGCTGAAGGCAGATGCTTAACTTGACTGGCCACCCAGGTGCCCCATATGTTCTTCTATATTTAAAAAAAAAAAAGTTCTTTGTGTACATAAAACTGAAAATTGACCACATGCTGGGCCACAAAAAAAGTATCAACAAATTTCGGAGAATTTAATCACATAGAGGTAAGCTCTCTGGTGACAGAGTATTTCAGCCAGCAACCAATATCCAAAGACCCTTGTTTAAAATCAATTTTTTATACACAATCTGTATAATAACTTTAATTTTTCAGTGTTTTTATAGATGAGCCTCTGTTCTCCTTGTTCTTATTTTAATTTTTGTTGAGTCTCCTGCTTCCCAAAATACAGGATGTTTCTGGCCCATGTAATAAGGAAAGCAGAAGCATCTTTGAGGTTTTTAAGCATGAGACAAACTTAGAATAGGGAAAGACATGTTAAATAGGAAACCAGAGGAAGCATAACCGTAAAAGAAGGATTGATTTGGTTGTGTAAAATTAAGAATCTTTATTGATCAAAAACACCATGAAGAGAACAAAAAGGCAAGACAGTGAGAAAATGTAGATTGTATACATACAGTACACAGAGGTCTTTTTTATCAAGAATACATACAAGTCATCATGGAAAAGAAATCTGATTTTTGAAAATGTGCACGAGAACATTTTACAAAAGAAGTTACCAGGTATCCAGTAAACCTGTGACAAGATACTCAGTCTCAGTAACCAAGGCAGTGCAAAATTAAAATCACAGAAAGCATCATACACCAGCCACAATGGCCAAAGCAGAATAGGCTGATAATACCAGGTGTTGATAACTCTCATTGTGAGAGTTCCAAACTTTCATTCCCTGAGGATGACAGTGCAAATTGATGCAGCCGTTTTGACATTGTCTCCTAAAGTAGTAGATATATGGGTTCTACAACCCACCATTTTTATTCATCCTTATATACTGTAGAGAAATGCATATGTGTACCATGAGCATCAGGAAATAAAGGAATGCGCATGGCATTGCCTGTTACAGGCAACATCTAGAAATAATCCAAATTTCTGTCAACAGTAGAACAAATAAATAAATGATAGTATGTCTATGTGAAGGAGTTCTATACTGGAATGAAAAGGAATAAACTATAGCAGTAATTAGCATGGTGGCTGAATTTCATCAGACTATGATGTATGAAAGACAATGGATGCAAATACAAAATTATTCTATTCTATCTAAATAAAGCTGGAAAAATAGCCAAGCAATATTATGTGCTAAGATTGCGTGTAGATAGATGATAAAACTGTAAAGAAAAACAAGTCACTGTAATAGTCATAATACTGGTTATTTTGGGTAGGTGGGACAACAGGAATGTTTGGGGGGCCCAATTATAGAGCCTTTTCAGGGTTTTGGCAGTATTCTTTTTCCTGATGTAATGGATACGTGGAGATTTTAAATTTATGCTAAAGCCTTGATTTTTAAGGTTTTATGTACCATTTTGTATTATGTGGTACGTTAATATGAGTTTTAAAATAGATACATTTGGGCGCCTGGGTGGCTCAGTGGGTTAAGCCGCTGCCTTCGGCTCAGGTCATGATCTCAGGGTCCTGGGATCGAGTCCCGCATCGGGCTCCCTGCTCAGCAGAGAGCCTGCTTCCCTCTCTCTCTCTCTGCCTGCCTCTCTGCCTACTTGTGATCTCTCTCTGTCAAATAAATAAATAAAATCTTTAAAAAAAAAAAAATAAATAAAATAAAATAAAATAAAATAGATACATTTGATTTTTAAAAGGAATTCTAAACCAAAGTGTGGAGGTACTTTTAAAACGATAAGAGAGGGGCGCCTGGGTGGCTCAGTGGGTTAAAGCCTCTGCCTTCAGCTCAAGTCATGATCCCCAGGGTCCTGGGAGCCCTGCATCAGGCTCTCTGCTCAGTGGGAGACCTGCCTCCCCCTTTCTCTCTGCCTGCCCCTCTGCCTACTTGTGATCTCTGTTTGTCAAATAAATAAAGAAAATCTTAAAAATAAATAAATCAATCAAATGATAAGAGAATGTAATGTACATTGTATAAGTGTTATACTACCCTGAAATCTAGAGAGAAAACATTACACATTCATACTCTCAGAAAGACTTAACAGTCTTTGGGCAAAGACTCAGTTCATTGGGCACTACTGTCTGCATGTGGCAGCGGGATGTACAGTCCCATCTTGAGATCAGGAAGCAAGACTGTGTCAAGGGGACAGACCAGCAAAAGCCTAGGATGGCAGAGCAGAAAGCTGGAAAGCTCTGGCTCCTCCACAGTGAGCTGCAAAAGCCACTGAGCTTGCAACCACTTTTCTCCAGTTGTCTTAAGTGAGATAAAAAGATTTTCTCATTTTGTAGAGAAGAAGTAAAATAAAATACAAGCAAGAGGAAGGGGAATATTTAATAAGTAGGTGGGTTTTTTAATGTACCTAAATGTACAATTCAAAAAAGAAACCAACTAGTATTTGAAAAATGGAAAGGATGTATCAGGAGATTTAAATAAAAATGACAAAAGAAAACCACAAACTCACTAATTACCAACTATTACCACTTTGTGTTGTGATCTGGAGAACCAGTGCAGGTGTGAGGAAACTGATGATGGCATTGTAAGTTAGTAATGAGCTTTCTGAAAAGATTTTGTGAAGATGTTCCAGTAGTCATAAAAATGTTCATGCCTCTGAGCCCACAAATCCCATTCCTGGGAATCTCTCCTAAAGAAATGAACTAGAACTTGCAAAGATTCACTGCAACTTTATTTATAGTATGAATAATAGGAAGAAACCAATGTATTCAACAGTATAAAAATTATGTAAATGAAAATTTTCATCTGAACTTCTTTTTAGTTGTAATTTAAAACGATGCAAAAAATATGCATGTGGAAAATAAAAAGGAGGGGAAATCCAAACTGATTATCATAGTTATGTTGGGATGGTGGATATAGGAATTTTCTCTCTCCTTTTCTAGTTTTTAAACTTTCTATATTGATATGGTTGGTACCACCACAGTCATAACATTTTATTATAGTAAATTAAAGCATTCATTTGTTTTTCCTTGAAACATAATTTGTTTTCAGTCTTTTATTGTTCAAGTAAAACCTGCCAGTTTTGTACATGCTGTAAATTGTATACATTTTCCAGAGTGGCATTCTGACTTGGCATACGAGGTACATTTCTCTACTGAAAGTTGACATTTAATACTTAAATAACACTGTAGTTCAGATGACTTCAGGAACTCCTTTTGACTTTGGGCCCGTGTTTAAAGATCAAGCGTAAAATAAAGTCTCTGATATCCAGCAATTTCACTTTTTTTTAAAAACATGTTGAGAAAGAAAAAAATATATCAGACTAGAAATAGAAAGGCTCAAGAAGCTCTTAGAATTGTTTAGGGGTGAGCGAAGGGAATATGTAAGGGCTTGCGTCCTGGCAGAGGCAGTGGCCAGTAATGAGAGGTGGATGAAACAAGAAACGTTACAAAGAGCAGTAAAGCTGGAGCTCTGAAACCTGGATGGGAGTGACAGCGGGTGCTTGTAGTACAGGGGTGTGTAACTGGCGGGGTTTGAGGTGACAGCAGCATATCTGTGGGATATGGCTGCATGGGGACTAGAAATTAGGAGATGTAAAGAGTAGAAACAGATTTAAGAGTCATACAGAGGCAACGGTTAAAGCCAGGGAGCCTCAGAAGAGGAAAAGCCGCTTTGGGGCTGCCCACATGGGAGGGATGGAGAGGTTGAGTACAGTCCTCAGGAAGGGCTCACAGGTTTATCTCATGAGCGTTGTCTGTTGGAGATTACAAACTTCTAGTGGACAGAACCCATGTTGTCTGTCATATAGGGATTTCCACGGCATTAAGTGCATGTGTCTACCATGATTTTTAGTCTTCTTTAATTTTCGGTTCTTTATACAAAAGATAATTGTATAGATTTTTTTAATGTTTTCTTATTTATCAAATAATCAGCTGAAAGTTTGTCAGATTTTATGAAAATTTGTCAGATATGATAAAAATCAATTTTTGAGCCTTGCTTTGGACACATTTTTCAGGATCCTTTGAGATTTTCAAAATCCTGTGCATGTCAGTTCAACTTCTGAATTTGATTCTTAGTAGTAAAACATTAATGACATCATTGTCTGCAATTCAGCCCTAAAGAGTAGTGTTAAGGACATGAAGTGCTTTCTAGCCACTTGAATACATTATTCCAGCTGTTAGGATATTCTGAACTACGATCCTGACTGCTATAATTGAATGATCTGCCTTAGAGCTGTAGGGACCATGAGATTAGCTTTCTTAAGTTACTGGAGACATCGGTATGCACTTTGCTCAAGAGCATTTTTGTCATGTTTGTGTCAGGGGATAATTTACTTTAAAACCTGAGAACACATTTTGATAATAATCACATTGGGTTAATTCATTTAGAGTTGGTATTTTAATTCTTAAATTTGTAGGCTGTGGCAAAATGAGGTGGTTTTTTGGTCATAAAAAAAATGCATGGGGAGTAAGAAGTATATTTAATATATGCTACTCTCCACTGCACAAAATAACCAATAGTGCATATAAGGTTATCCTGTTTCAGCCTGGCAAGTCACCAGACACTTACGTTATCCTCTAGTAATTATCTGCTGCAGACTCCCAGCTTCACACTAAGAAATACCATGCTTTTAGATTCCCTTCACTCTGGGTGACTGGTATTTTATGTAGCTGAAAAGCATCCTAGGCTCCACATGGGTAAAGAGTATTAGAGCTTCTTGATAATGCATTCTTCTACATTAGCTTCGCATCATCTTGTCATGTATTTGAGAAGAAATACTGCTTTGTCCTTCAGATTTGAGTGCAAATCAAGTAAATAAGAATCTTGCAGATGTTCTCGAAGATTACAAACATTTGTGCCTATTAAGAGAAATGTTATCTGTACTTACTAATGTTAATCTAACGTTTTATTCGTTTCTGTTAAGCTTATTTTTGAAAAATTACTTGATAAGCATTTTATATTCAGATGACTACCCTTAGCACTTACCTCTGCCTAATGCCTGGATGAGCTCTCCTCCACAGGGGATGGCCTAGTGAAGAGATTGTTTAACAGCACTACTTTCTGAAGCTTAACAGGAAGCAGGAATTGCTCTCTGGGGTGTGGAGAGGAGATTCGGCCCAGATTTAATACATGCTGTTTCAAGATAATGGAAGTAGAATGCAGGAAACAGCCTCATAAGGTTAACTGAAATACCAGTCCTCACAACAAAAATTAAATCACATAAGTGAATTAAAACTGGTAGGGCACTTTGTAAAAGTTCCAGAGAAAGCAGGAGGAGTTGGGTGAGAGTGGGAGGGGGGGTGGCCAGGAGGAAAACCGGTTATCTGGAATCCTGACAGTTTGAATGACAGCGGCAGGAAAGATGCAGGCCAGTTCTCCAGGGCCACACCTCAGCACTCAGTTTTCTTTGTCCTTTGAAAATGTACTGGTTAGGATCCAGTAATGTTGATTAGATCACTTTGTCAAACGTCAATTTTTAGTTATTCATGTGAATAGTACAGCCAAATAACATGTTTTTCAAACTCTTTATGATAAGCAGATATATTGAATCATTCATTTTCTTCAGCTGATTATTTTCAAGTACTTAATCCCTCTCTTTCTGGTTACATTTTCTAAATTTTAGAATTCTATAGATCAGTTGCCCTATTCATTTGAATACTGCTCCTGAAATTTTTTTTTTAATTTTTTAAAAATTAAAGAGAGAAAGATCACGAGCAAGGGGGTGGGGTAGAGAGCAGGAAGCCCCATGCAGGTCTTGATCCTGGGACTCTGGGATCATGACCTGAGCTGAAGGCAGATCCTTCACTGACTGACTGAACCACCCAGGCGCCCCCGAAAGTGTTTTATAAACCACCAAACACTATATGGATTGTAAATAATTTTAAATAATATTTCTGCTCCATTCAAGAAACTTTCATAGATTTAAAATGTTCTGATAACCAAATACAAATGCTCTTAAAGTGAAAAACCTGTAGTACATAGTTGTCTTTTGTCATTAACTCATTGCAGTTCTTGGAGACGCATCATTGCACTTCTTGGCATGCTTTTTCCAGGGTGCAGTTCTCCTTTTTGTGTCAGCTTTTTCCTCATCCTGGCTCTCTTCTGAGTCTCAAAATGGCTCGAGTATCAAATGCTTCCTCAGTCATGTTTGGAGGAATGCAGGAGCCTCCCTCACCATCATGTAAGAGCTGCTTTACTTAGGATCCGACTGGACGTTCCTGGGTCCCCTCCAATGGTGAGAGAGAAGGCCTGCACACGTTAGCTCGGACCTGTCACTGAGCAGGGCTGGAGTGGAGTCCGCTCACCCCGACCACGTGGCTGCTACCCCCGAGGAGGACTAGAAGGACTGCAGCCTCTGTGAAAATAGGAATGGTCTTTCACTTTGATCTCTTAGCTCAGCTGACGCCCAGAAGGGCTGCACATAGAGAACATCACCACTGTGTACCCACGTCCTCACTTCCTCTGAGAGAGAGCCTGCTCTTTTAGGAAAGTTGAAAACCAGGAATAAGATGATTAAAGTCAGACAGACCACAAATACTTAACGAAGACCTTACTGGCAGCCAGCTTATCCGATCTCCATTACCTTGCTCCCCAGTAGGACATGCCCTGTTAGAAAAGGATCTTGTGTTTTAAATATCTCTCAGTAGGTCCAAGCAGTAAGACTGGAAGCAAGTGGAATAAGTCTTAAGTTTTATGTGTGTTTCAAACTTGGGTTGATATTTTTGCTTCTTTTTAAAATATTCAGAGATACACGTGGTCAGCTGCTAATGAGTTTTGTGACAAAATTTATTTGAAACTAGAACTAGGGAAAACTTGTTTCCTATTTCTACCAATGTGTTTTAACAACTCTTTTCATATTAATGAATGGTATTTCCTTTTTCCAGGGAATGGATTCGTAAACTCAAGAGCTTCTCCAAATTTGATTGGAACTACTGGTGCAAATAGTTTAGGCAAAGTTATGCCTACAAAGTCTCCCCCTCCTCCAGGTGGTGGCAATCTTGGAATGAACAGTCGAAAACCAGATCTTCGAGTTGTCATCCCTCCTTCCAGCAAGGGCATGATGCCTCCACTGGTACGTTAAATTTCTCTTCAGCCTCATTCCTCAAAATACAGTCTGTGTTTTTCTTTGGAATTTTTTGTACTTCCATTGAATCTAGACCCTTAATATTTCTGTTTGAAGTCAGCATTTGAAGACACAGGTCTATTTTAAATACACAGAAATCAGATTGTAGAAAAACAGGATGTAAATATGCTTAGTGGTTATTTAAAATTAAAGCTAAATGAGGAGAGGTTGTTAGGCTTAATTTTAATTTTAACAGGCTGGGATCTTAGCTCAGAGATTCCATGACCAAATTCATAAACCTGACTTAAGTATTTCTTCTATCTCTACTTTGCATACTTTCAGTAATCGATTACACATGCTTTCTGTAGGAGAAACACTGTATTAGTTGTTAGAAAATTCTACATGCATACCAAAGAGAACCACTGTAGAATAAGGGACAAGGCATCAAAACTTGAATGAGTTCGTCTCCACGTAGTCTTTGTTTATTCCTTCTCAGCTAACCTTCCCATTGAATACTATAGAGAATACAGGTCTCCCCACACTAGCCCTTGGCAATGTCTTCATAGTTCCAGGGTCATATGCTTTTGAATCCTGTGTTTATGAAGAGGCGAGTATGTTTATCTCCCCGCGCTTCTTATAGGAAAAAAAATCAGAATATGTATGCAAGTTTTGAAACCATTCCTTATACAGCATGGCTTGACTAACATGCAGTGTGATATGCAAGGCGTTCTCTCTCCAGTGCAGCACTGTTTGGTTTTTTGCTAAGTAAAAGTTGATGCCATCAGGCTTTAGATAATCTACATATGTATAATGCTTTATCGATTCCCAAACATCTTCATATGCCTTGTCACATTTGATTGTCAATTATGTTGTAATCTTGGCTGGGTAGAGATGAGGAAACTGAGGGAGAAGTTAGTACTTGTCCAAGGTAATATAAAAGAGAGCCAGGACCAAAACCTTTTAAGGCAAGAAACAAAACAATTTTTCATTTGGAGATGATAGAAAGCTGGAAACTGTGTTGCTCCCAGCCTTACAAGGAAAACGAGTTGGACAAACAAGTTCACAGTTCTCCTTGAATAGATCATGGTGCTGAGATTTCATGGCATCCAAGTGGCCCAAACTTAAGGAAGAGACAGATACTGTAGGGAGAGGACATTCGAGCACTGATTTGTCTGGGTAGGACACAGGTAATGAGAGGTTCAGCTCAGATGCTTGGGGAATTGCTGGAGGCCAAGTGTTCACTGGCAGGACCATGTAAACCCCTAGTACTCTGACGTAGGTGAAGTCCAAGTTCTTTTGGAGGCTTTTTCTTCACAACCCTACTGGGTGCTCACAGAAGAGATTGGGAACATCCTGAAGATGTCTCCACTATGATGTACGGCTGAGAAAAGGGAAGAGCAGCCCCTGTAATAGGGACAAAATGTGCTGCCTGGACCCTTCTCCCCTTTCTGTCCTATGGACCAGAAGTGTTCATCTGTGAGGGGATGAATGACAGAAAGTGTCACCCTCCAGGCCCTTTGGCGACCTCCCATTGTATCTTGAGAAATGGAAAAGGAAAAACATCTGAAGCCAGGGCGGAGGTGCAGGAACAATGTGAACGCCAAGAGCATGGCAGATGCCCAAGAGGCCCCAGCCCGGGGCGCAGCACCAAGAGGGGAAGGCCGCAGACTGAGAATGGATCACACACTGGAGAAAAACCGGCTTCCGGCAAACCAGCCTCACTTCCTGCTGCAGGGATTCGGGGCCCATGGTGGCAGCACCGAGAGTGATGACTGCACCCGTGAGCTCCAACTCAGCCCAATTCCTAACTAAATGAACTCAAACCAAGCGCTAAAGACCTATTGGTCTGTAGGTCAGTAAAGTTAACTCAAACTGCAAAACAAAGAGAAAGAAGGGTGAAAATAAAACAAAGAGCAGAACAAATCTTCCAAGAGCTGTGGACTTCTATCAGGTGGTTTAACATATTTGTCATTGGAATTCCAAAAAGAGGGGAGAGAGAACAGAGCAGAAGAAATATTTGAAGAAACAGTAACACCAAGTAGGACAAATACACATTTCAGATTGCTAAAAGCAAAGGACAACAAGGAGAAAATCTTAAAGGCAGCCAGAGGAAAGAGAAGGAAAAAGAAAATATATACCATACTTCTCTTCAGAACCTATGGAAGCTATAAAACCGCGGAGTAACCTGCGGTGCTGGAATTCAAAACAAGAAACCCTCAACCTGGAATTCTGTATCCAGCAAAGTTGTCTTTCAGAAATGAAAGAGAAATAAAAACTTTCTCAAACAAAAAATCTGGGGAATTTATTGCTGGGAGATCTGTTCTGCAAAAAATGCTGAAGGAAGTCCTTCTGCAAAGGGACTGTGATGCCAGCAAAAACTTGGATCTACACAGAGAAATATAGAACAATGGAAATGAAATAAATGAAGATAAAATAAAACACAATTTATTTTCCCCTACATTTTGTAAACATTTTAGATTACAAAGATAGTACAGAAAGTTCTCCTAATGCTTCATACCAGTTTCTCCGATTATTAACATCTTGCATTAGTATAGTACAATAGTACTGTAGTACTGCATAGTACTAAAAGGTCAGTATTGATACATTATTATTCACAGAACTTTTGTACTTTATTCAGATTTCTTTAGTTTTTAAACCACATAGCTTGTGTTCTGGGACCCCATCCAAGACACCACATTACACTTAGTAGGCTGTTTCCTCAGACTCCTCTTGGTTGTGATAGTTTCTAAGTCTTTCCTTGCTTTAATGACCTTGACAGTTTTGAGAAGTACTAGTAAGGTATTTTGTAGAATGTCCTTCCATTGGGACTTTTTTCCTCACGTTTTACTCATGATTAGACTGGGGTTATGGGTTTCAGGGAGGAAGGCCACAACTCAAGTGTGCCATTTTTATCACCTCATACAAAGGGTACATAGTATCATTATGAGTAATTACTGTTGTTGTCAACCTTGGTCACCTTGCTGATGCAGTGTTGCATGGGTTTCTGTGCTGCAAAGTTACACTTCTTCCTTTGCGTACTGTCCTCTTTGGAAAGAAGTCCTATGCAAGGTCCATACTTAAGGAGTGGGGAATTAGGCTCTACCTCCTTGAGGGCAGAATATCTGCATAAATTATTTGGAGTTCTTCTGAACAGGTGATTTATCTGTTTGCTTTTATTATTTAATGATTTACATTAATACAGACTTATGGATATTTATACTACTAAATTCTGCTAACATATAGTTCTACCAATACTGTTTCATTCTGTTGCTCATATTCCAGCTTTAGCTGTCGAGGACTTTTCACTTGGTTCCAGTTCCTCTGAAAATACACCCTCATCCTTGTGGGGTTATTTTTGGCAGGGAGGGGATAATGAAGGTTACTTTAAAATTTTTCAGTTACGACGAAGTGTTCCAGGCTCATCTTGTATATTACCTGCCCCAGTCCCAGAATCAGTCATTTCTCTAAGGAACCTGGTTCCTTATTATTGGAGACTGGTATTAGAAACCGGAATTCAGGCATCTCTCTCTTTTTAATTGTTCTAAAAGATCACTACTTTCTAAAGCAAAAATAGCGGGAATGAAGTTGGTGCTTATAATACATGTAGAAATAAAGTGTAGGACAACAAAAGACAGGAAGCAAAGTTGTAAACACACTGTTTGAAGCCATTACTCTACACCTAATATGATATCTACTTGACGGTAAACTCTAGTTAACTAAAGATGTATGTTATAAAACCTAGTGCAACTACAGAAAACAATTTAAAAAGAGGTATAAAAAGTCAATAGAGGAGATAGAATGGAATTATAAAAAAATGCTCGAATAGCCCAAGATATGGGAGAAAACAGAAAAATACAACAAAGAGACAATGAGACAAATAAATACAGCTAACAACATTGTAGATTTTAATCCAACCATACAAGTAATCACACTGAATGTGGTCGTAAACATCAGTTAAAAGACAAAATGTCAGATTGTTTAAGAAAAGGAAGGTCATGGCGATTCACAAACCTGTACCCCTGGGGATAAAAATACATCATATGTTTATTTATTTATTTATTTATTTTTTAAGATTTTATTTATTTGACAGACAGAGATCACAAGTAGGCAGAGAGGCAGGCAGAGAGAGAGGAGGAAGCAGGCTCCCTGCTGAGCAGAGAACCCGATGCGGGGCTCGATCCCAGGTCGCTGAGATCATGACCTGAGCCGAAGACAGAGGCTTTAACCCACTGAGCCACACAGGCACCCCCATTATATGTTTATTTAAAAAATTAATTAATTAATTAAAAAAAAAAGGAAGGTCATACTATACACAGTCTATAGAAACCCTACTTTAAATATAAAGGCATAGGTTAGCAGATAGAAAAAACATACTATGCAAATGTTAACCACAAGAAGGCTAGTGTAGCAATATTAATTTCAGACAATATGGGCTTCACAATAAGGAATATTATCAAGAATAAAGAAGGACTTCACACAGTCCATTTTCCAAGAAATAAGTATCTTTAATGTATACACACGTAACAGCCTGCCTTCAAAATTTGTAAGCCAAAAACTGATGGAACTAAAAGGTGAAATAGAAAAATCCACAACTGTAGCTGGAAACTTAAACATTCTTCTCTCCGTAATCGGCAGAACAAGCAGGCAGAAAAATCTGTAAGGATCTGGACAACCTGAGCAATACTCAGCCAGCCTCACCAGTACTCTAACAGACTTTTATGGGACACTTCACAACAGCAGAGCATAACATTTTTCTTAAGGGCCCTTGGAACATTCACCAAGATAGACCATTACCTGTGCCATAAAGTAAATCTCAACAAATATCAAAGAATTAAAATCATCTAGATTATATTCTCTGATCATAATGAAATCATAACAGAAAGGAAAAATCCTGATATATTGAGAAATTAACACACTTTTAAATAATCTCTGGGTCAAAGCGGAAATCTCAGGAGAAATTATAAAATATGTATGTGTGTATGTGTATGTGTGTATGTATGTATATGAGAGAGGGAAACTTACAGCATTTGATGTTTATATTAGAAAAGAGAAGGTACTAAATCAGTAAACATTTGTTAAAACTCATAAACTCAAGAAAGAAGAGCAAAAACTTAACCCAAAGCAATCAAAAGAAAAAATTCAGAAATAAATGAAATTTAAAACGAAAGCAATAGAGAAAAGCAATCAAGCAAAGCCTAGTTTTTTGATTGCTAAACTTCTGGCCAAGCTGACCAAATTAAAAGAGAAGGCACAGGTTATCAATATCAAGAATGAAAGAGGTACTGGCAGAAAGGTGGGCGCCAGTGGACAAAACAGAGAGCCCAGAAAATAGACCTACACAAATATATTCTGTTGTATTTTGACAAAGGCAGTAAAGCAGTTCAGCCGAGAAAGGATAGCTGGTCCAACCGACTCTCCTGGAACAGTTCACCATCCATATGCAAAAATAAAACCTCAAAATACAAATCATACCTTATGCAAAAATTAACTAAAAACGCATCATAGACTCAAGCATAAAATACAAAACTCTGAAACTTTTAGAAGAAAATTTTGGAAGAAACAATACACCAAAAACATGATCCATAAAGAAAATTCTGATATATTGATGCTATCAAAACAGTTTCACTATCAAAATGTTTTACTCTGTAAACGGTCCTACCCAGAGAATAAAAAGACAGCCTACAGATAAGAAACTGCTTGCAAATCACATACCTTGTAAAGGACCTGCTTCTATGATGATACAACTGTACATCTATTAGGATGACTAAGATTTAAAAAATAGAATCAGTGGTACTGTGATAGCATTGTATGGGAACAGATGGAAAAGCTACACTTGTGAGCACAGCATACTGTATGGAGTTGGGGAACTGCTGTGTTGTACACCTGAAAAAATGTAACATCATGTGTCAGCTTTACTCGGGTGCCTGGTTGGCTCAGTCGGGTAAGTGTCCAGCTCTTGATTTCAGCTCAGGTTTTGATAGCAGAGTTCAAGACCCGCTGATATCAGAGTTCAAGGCGAGTTCAAGACCCGATGAGGCCTACTTAAAAACAAAACAAAAACCCAGCATTCTAAAATGCCAAGTTCTGACAAGGATGCAGAGCAACAAGAACCCTCGTATATTCATGCTTAGAATGCAAAGTCACACACCACTTGGGAAAACAGATCAACAACGTCTTACAAAGTTAAATATATACTTGTCATACTACCCAACAGTCCTCTCCTAGAGAATTTACACAAGTGAACTGAGAACTGTGCTTATAGAAATCTGTATTTTTCACAGTTGCCAAAAACTGAGAACAACCTAGATGTCCTTCCAACAGAAGAATGGATGGATATACACACTGTGGTACATCCAGACAAAGGAGTACTGCTCAGCAATAAAAAGGGATGAGCCACTTATTCACAGCAGTATAGATGATCTTAAATGAGTTTTGCTAAGTGAAAGAAGCTGGATCCGAAAGACTACATAGCATGTGATTCCATTTATATTTCATTCTGCAAAATGCAGAACAGATCAGTAGTTGCCAGGGATGGAGAGAGGAGTTGACTGCAAAGGGTACTTGAGGTGAATTTTTGAGGCGATGGAACTCTTCAGTGATCCTGTGCTGGTGAGTGTGCATATGAGTCTATGCCTCTGTTAAAACTCATAAAACTGTACAAAGAGTGGTTTTACTATATGCAGTTAAAAATCAACCAGGATTCCAGGGGAACTGCAGATGGAATACAGACTGTGACACATGAATATGGCTGTAGTACAAGTCTGTGACAGGATGATCTGGAAGGGGACGGGGGGGAAGGAGCTCTCAGTAACTTTGGAAACGGTTTTAACTCTAGATAGAGAAAACAAAAAAATGAGGAAGTCGTTGTGCTCAAGATGGTACATTTGTTAGACAACACTCAAACAGTGAATACATTGTAGATAAAGCCAGGTTTTTCATTGTTTGGGGGGAAAAAACTTACAAATAAGCAAGGTGGTTGGGGTTGGGGAAGGAAGGCTACAGTGAAGACTGTGTTTCTGGGCTATTGTTGGAAGTTTCAGTATGAACTTACTTTCTTAACATAGATAGAGAAATATCAATGTATATACACATGAATAGTGTACCTTATATATTTCCTAGCTCTACCGACAGACCCTTCAGATAATGGCACCTGATAACTGAATACACCTAGTACTCAGATCTGCGTTTCTAAACATTCTCCAATAAAAGGAATCAGGATTCCTTGGAGAAATGATTGATTATAGAGTGGGGGCAATGAAAATACAGGATGAGTCGGAGGTGCCAGAGGATAAGGAAGTGCAGGTGAAATGCTTACAGGAACCAGCCTCTCCGAAGAGCTCCAGTGGCCCAAACTAGAACAATTTAAGCAACAAAATAAGTAACAATAGTATTGGATTAGTACCCAAGGAATACAAAATACCAAGTCTGTTATTGATAAAAATGATGAAAGAAACAGCTCTTCCTTAGAGAAGAGTTCTAATTATTACATGTAGAAAGAATGAGAGAAATAGCAAATCATCACTGTCATTACCACAGTACAGAGATCATGGCCAGACAGGGTCAATGGATGCTAAAATGAGTGAGCGAAAGTTTAAGGAAAAACAGGGTGTTTGCATAGCCTCAAAATGTCTCTCCCCAAATAACTGACAAAGGGAACATAGTAATTTTGTAGTAGGGAGTCCTCGAAGACACGACTTTCACCAGCAATCGAGTTTAACATCACCAATAATGGAATGACATACCTTCTGGTATGTGCTAAGAGGGTCACATCACCTCTTTGGTACTCTTCCAAAAATCCATGCTCTCTATCCAAGAAAATTCAAGACCCAAATTACGGGACGTTCCATGAGATATCCACCCAGTACTCTGCAGTTTTTAAGGTCATGCAAAATGAGGAAAGATGGAGGGAGCGGTCACAGACCAGAGGAGACGAAGGGTGTGTGACCGGTAAGGGCATGTGGGATGCAGCATCCAGTCCTGGAGTAGAAAAAGGACATCGGTGAAAGACGGGTGAAATCCAGGTGAAGTCCTGTAGCCTCAGTTATTGCTGGTTCCTCTGTCAGTTTGACAGTTGTCTCGTGCTTCTTTGAGAGGCAGACCCGGGTGGGGTGGTGCTGGGGTGTGTGCTGTGATGGTGTGCTCTCTTCACAGCCGCTCTCTACGGGTAAAATTATTGCAGGATACCGAGTTAAAGATACACACAGGTGTAACAGGTAACCCCGAAAAGAAAAACATGTGGGCATTCAGGGTAGTCATTTGGCTCACCTTTTAGGAACAGGATGTCGAACACCTGCCCCTGTCTTTCAGAGAGGCTACAGAAAGTTTCATTTAAGGCTCAGTCAACTGCAGAAGGTAAGGGTAGACCTGCATGGAGGCCTTCAGCAGCTGGTCAGGACTATCTCTGTCTGGTCTTTCTTTCAGAGATCATGAAGCAGCTCTTAGAAGACTCAGAATTTGCCATATAAACTATTTTACACCCTTGGCCTGGCAGGTGCAAGTGGAAACCACACAGCACTTACGTGCGGTATTTGCACGCGGGTCCTGTGGTTGGAGGCCTGTGAAGATCTGTGTAACTCCGCCGCTGAAGGGCCTCTCGCCCACATTTGAGACAGCAGCTGTAGGCTGGGCGCTTGTTTTTCAGAGTCGGCAACCAGCCTGCCTGTGTTACCGTTTGTTTGCAGGTTGGCTGGCTTTTGGATCCGGGTCTCCTCCATCACTGATGCTTACAAAGACTTCCGTAGATTGACAGAGAAACTTGACTCCTTCAAGTAAAATAAGAAAGCACTAGCTAGCAGATTATTTCTAGCCTGTTAGTATTTTCTAAATGCTTAGGAGAAGAGCAAATATGTGTCCTTCATCTCTTTTCTGGACGTGATTTATCAGTTCAGTTCTCTTCCGGTCTCATTAGCCTCATACATGTTACTGTTTTTCCGCAGCGAAATTATACACACGAAAGCTGTATTTGCATCCAAATCCGTGTTATCCAAGACTGTTATGAACTACTGTTGGAGTTCTTCTTGTTTTGTAACACTATGCTAGCTGCAGTGGGAAATTAGAAAACAAAAAACTCCTGCTGACCGAAAAGCATACATCTAGGAGATAAATAATGGACGTGTGTGACCAGGTCGGCTAGGGATGCGAGGACGAAGTACTCTCAGGGTTTCAGGTATAAACCCGTGTCATGATGAGGAACTCTTTAAACACAGTGGCGGTAGCCCGGCGGTATGTGGGTGAGGCCGACACAGGAGTGGACGAAGCCAGGGAGCGGGGGCAGCTTTAAAGCCTGGCCTGCAAGAATCTGAAGAATCTTTCTTCTGAAAGCAGCTACTAGTGGAGATACGATAAATAATTTATATTTGTATTCACTGCTTATATTTAATCATCTCTTTAGAGTTCCAAGCAACTGCTAGTGTCCGAATAACGTGTTTTTCTAAAGAAATATTTTATTTTTGAGTATCAACAGTCTTAGTAACTCTCGTATCCCTCTCATGTGCTGAGTGCAGTCGGAGGAAGAGGAATTGGAGTTGGTGAGTGTGCGTTTCTGCTTGAAGGGAGTTGCAAAAGATCTGGAAAGTACTAATTCTCTTAAGTGTTTATATCTAACCAGTGTTCCCTTTGTTACACAGTTTTTCTTGCTGTTATTAAACACTATCCAAGCACTTTTAATAACAGAACCAATCTAGTACTACTGAGTCCATCCCGTTTTTCTGCTTATAGTTGTATATCTTGACCCATTTTGTTTGTTGGAGGGAACATTGGAACAGAGCCTTTAAAAACAATAGCTGTCAATGATCACAAGACACTTGCTAAAGATTTTTTTTAAGGAAAGATATAAAATACCTTATATAGTTCCCCAAATTATTAACATATTTTTAGAAAATGACTTCACCCTCAAAGTTCCTCAGATTGTAACACATGGTCTTGTGTTATTTCTCTTTCTTTCAAAAAGATTACATCATTTTTGGTGAGGTCACTTTTTTCAGAGTTGGAATTATTTCATACTGCATGAGATGATCTGAACCATAAGGGGGGTTCCCTGTTTGCTAAAAGGAATGTCTGTAATTTAATATACACAAATTTACCTTTTTCTATCAGGACATACTCTGTTGTTAAAAGTTTTTCTAAAATAAATGATTTCTTTTTTCTAAAATAAATGATTTCTATTGGCTTCTCTTCTAGAAAATAAATTTGACTAAAAATAACTTTTATCTCTTCTTTGGGAACTAAAACCCAAAATTCACAGAAATCATATAAAGTCAGTCAGTTGCTAATTAGTGACCTTAAGGGAGAAAAACTTGAAAATGTTTAGTTTGTAGCATGGACAAGGGTTCAGATTGCATGAGAGCATGGGGGGAAGGCATCTGTTGGTTTTATTTATATCTTATTATTACATATATATGCATGCTGGTGTGTTTTGCACAGTTTGTGTCTTTTTAGATAAGGTTGTCTGTGTTCTGTCCTTAAACTAAGGGATCATACTTTAATTTCGTGATCACTCACAGTTTTAGATGTGGTTTTGTATTCAGTAAACTAAAATATACTAGTGTGCCATCAATTGTGGTGTTGGATTATATCATGTGCAGATTTAGACTTTCTTCTGGGGAAATACTTTATTTAGTGATATGGTAATAATTAGAAAATGGAAGTTTATAATTAAAGATAAAATGATTTGTCTTCGACTGTTTACCCTTAGGAAGTTAGTTGTCACAAGTGTTTCCTTTCAATTCTGTAGCAGTATGTTGCCCTCTAGTGGTCCCACAAGTCTCTTACTCAGAAAAATCAATGCCTTGGAGATTCGGAGCTTTGATGCATCCGGGCGATATATTGGCATTCACTGTTACACACACACACACACACACACACACATACACACCACCTCTTCTTGAGGTCATGCCTGGAGATTGCCATGGAGTTGAAGCCCTGGCATGGATAGAGTTAGGCCAAACTGGGTCATGCTGTGTTCTTTCGCCTACTGTCTGACTCTTTGAGTTTCCAGATTAAGTCCAAAGTATATCTCTACCTCAAAAACTCATTAAAATTATTAACTTGATGCTGAGATGAACATGTGTTCCCACTTACCATACACTGACTTCCAGCCACTTAAAGTTCACTCCCCAGTTACAGAATCTCAAAGATAAATTTCTAAATCTTTGAAAACCACAAGGTGAAGAAAGACTCTCATGGTGAGAGCCGGGCTGCTGAGATGCCTTGAGAAGCCTTGCTGTTCTAAACAACCTCGCTTTGTGGTATCTCCAGGGGTCTTACCTGTGGATCTGAAGTGACGTAGAAATGTGGGCCAGAGGGTTTCTCAGGAGAGTCATTTAAGGATACTGTCTTACATCTGGGTGGTACTCCAGTCACCAGAGCACTTCCCACCTCTTGGCTCATTAGAGCTTCCCAGTAGTGCCCAAGGCCGGCAGCACAAAGATCACTGTCTTCCCTACTGTGCAAACAGAGAGGTTCAGAAAAGTGAAATGATTCCCCCCTCCCCAAGCTTAGGAAGTCGGGAATTGGAGAGAAAAACGTAGGTGATGTCTCTATATTAAAAGCCCTGGGCTAGTTGTGCTTTGGCCTTCTTGGGTGCTGAACCCATGGATCATGGAGTCTGTTCTCTTTCTCTGATCCTGCTTTTGGAGCATTCCCGGAAGCCCCTGTCGTGAGAAAGTGCTGTCACCCCCGAAATGTAGAGTGGCCATGTCAGGCTGACTTGATTATTCAGTAGTTGGGTTTTTTCACTCCCGGTACAGATAGGATACGGTGTAGATGGAGTCGGTCAGCGAGCATTTAGTGTTGCCCCATTCGCCGTCTCACGAGAAGTGGCGCTAGTCACAAGCTCTCCACGCAAAGCCTCTCCTTTCAGAAGTGTCAGGAGCCTGAGCAGGGATGTGTATTGGAACCTGCTGCCAAGAAATAGGTCACTGGGGGGGGGGGGTGACAGTAGGGGAGGCTGAGCATGTATGGGGGTGGGGGACCGGGGGATGTGGGGGGCACGGGGCGGGGGGTGGTGTGGGTGTAGCAACTGTAGGAGCGCAGGACAGGAAAACTGGAAGCAAACTGTACTTCAGGAAGCCAGGACCTCACAGCACACTAACATGGGAATGCTGCCGGTGCAAGTGGTTTCGATCCCTAAACTTACTTACACTCTCAGGATACAAAAGACTTTTGGCTCTCCTCGGCTCGAAAACCTAGATGTTTGATTTGGGGCAGCCTGGAGGTATTTTAGTGCCAACAAGTCCTCATTTATGGTAACACATCAAAGCATTCTCACCCAGAGTGCAGGTTTCTGTTTTAAGGATATATCCTTGCCACCGATAAACACTATGAAAGACCAGGGAAAATGAATAATTAATGTAAAACTATGTCCCTTGAAATTAAATATTTAGTTCACATTAGTATTTCTAAGGTTTTTTTTCACATCATCACTGCTTTAAGACATAATGACGTTCACATCATAAAACTGTGAAAAATGTCACTTTTAAATAGAATGTTATTTTTAAAATACTAAGGCTGAATATAAATACTCAAATAATGACCCTTTTTTCTACTCTCTCACAGAATACCCAAAGGATAAGCAGTTCTCAAGCCACTCAGCCTCTAGCTACCCCAGTCGTGCCTGTGACCACCCCGAGCTTGCCTCCGCAGGGACTCGTGTACTCAGCCATGCCGACCGCCTACAACACTGGTAAGCCTGCTCTCTTGCCTTCTGTGGCTCCTACTTCTTTGTTTGGTGATCACCATGTGCTTCTGTGATTTTTTTTTTTTTTTACAAGTATATTGATTGAAATCAATTATCTCCAGTTCTTTAGAGTCACATTTGGGCGTATTAAAAGACAAAGGTTAGCTTTGAAAAACGTACAAAAAAATACATTGTGGAATGATTTCCCAGTGTCCGCTTTTACTTACCCTGACAAAGAAACAGCTGTTCCCAGAATCCCGGCCTGTGACCAGACAGGACGAGAGTGCCGCTTGGCATTTTCTCTGGTGCGTCTCGCTGCAGTCCTCCAGGCTGGCAGGTGTTGACCTGCTGGGGGGAGCACGGCCTCCGCCTGGACTCGGGACTCCGGAAGGGGACACGTGCGTGGCTGCGCCAGGCAGCTGGTGTATTCCTCTGTGTAACTACCTTTTTTAGTTTCTGTCCCTTGTGCCTCAGGAGCAAAACCAGGACATTTCTTGTTTCTCCTCAGAGCCAGTCAGTCATTCCACCCTTCTGAGAGGAGCTTCTCACTCATTTATGTTTACTTAGACGTTTCATCTTAAAACACCTATTGCGGTGGTCTGTAAGGCAAAGTCAGCACTGCTGAGTGATCAGAGAGGTGCCGTGGGCCATGCAGGCTGTCCACAGAGGCCTGGCGCGTGGCAGATTTCTTCTAGATCAGCCGTTCTGGGGAGAGGCAGAAGGTTGGTGGGTGTGGTTTCGCCTTCTTACCCGCTGAGCCAAACACCTGATGCTTCAAAGGAAGAAGGAAAGAAGGAAATAGTTAAGTGATACCTTGTCAGCTTTCAGACTGCGGTGCAGGGTATTCATCCTTTCAGGATTCTTATAAGCAGACTGTAATAAAAACCATCTAATTTTAGCCTTCAGAGTAAATGCTTTAGCACGGTACTTTCACACTGCTGTCTGACGCTCCCTGTGGCCATTGATACATTTGCTTGTCACTTTAATGCTGTGTAGTTCATTTAAAACAGAATTTGAAAAGGTTTTGTTGAAAAAAGAAAGCCTCTTAGGAGAATGTCCACTACCTTTTCTAACAATCAATATGAAAAAAAAGCCCAAACATATTAAGTGCAAATTTAGAGTGGAGCGAGAGATAACACGTTCTTAGAAATTCTGTGTCCTGGCGGTGATCGCCAGCTGTAGGCGCGCCCATATGCCAGGGACAGAGCTTCTGTCCCAGGTTCGTGCCAGCTCGGGATACAGGCTGGAGCTGAGGTCAAAGAGGCTGAGGTTAGTAGTTTGTGCTCTGAGACCTGAGAATGTGAGGAAAGAGGGGGGAAAGCACGACCTGAAAGGTTCAGAGGTGCTCCAGCGGTGAAGGTGGCACTTGAACTGGTTCGGAGCGAGAGCAGTTTCTTGAGCTTTCATGACAGGTTTTCCAGGATACGTCCCTCTGCCACTGTGCGTGCTTAAGAAATGCTGTTGGATTAGCAAGAAGTTGTTTTTTAAAAATCCAGAAGGAATTAACAAAACATAAAAACAGAGTCTGATTCTCTCAAAGCCATCAATCACTTGGCCTCAGTCTCATTCCTTCTTTTAACTGTGACTCAGTCTCTGTGCTCATTTTCAGAGCATGTGTGCAGCTTAATCTTAAAAAACATCATTTTTACTCTGTCTCGTTGCCCTTTTTAAACACCTCCACCTTCATCTTTCTGTAGTTTGGCAGCTGCCTTTCTGTGCAGAGTCAGACTCGTGCCAAATGATCAGGAAAGGGATGAAGGTGGGATCAACATTTCCAAAAGTGCAAGTTTTTATGTGGAAGAGCCCCGGTGCTTCATCCGGTCATGCCCCTCATAAGGTCCCTCCGCAGCCCTGCTCGTGTGTCCATTCAGCACACGCCTGCTGAACACTCGCTGGGTGGCAGCTGTGGGGCTGGGCATGCGGGAGTGTATGGTTCACAGCGGAACTTGGGACAGACCGCTGTGAGAATCAGGTACCACAGTCGTGTTAAGAGCTACGGAGAAGCCTCGCTAGAGGGGCACCCGTGACTCAGCGGGGCGGGGCAGGGAGATTGTTCCGGGGAGAAGGGAGCACGGTGGGATCCGGATGGCGCAGGGTGTGAAGGGTGGAAACTCTAGAGGTAGGTCACAATTTCTAGGCCATGTTGAAGATTTTGGATGTTGAGAGCACAGGGAAGCCAGAAAGTCGTAGGCAGAGAGGTATCGTGAGCCCATTTGTTACTTTAAGATCACTTTGGCTAGTGTTCCTGGGGCAAGGCTGCGTGCTAGGAGACCGTCCGGAGGCTCGCATGGTGGCCCAGGTAGTGGATCCTGATGGCTTAGAGGAGAGCGGTGGCAGGAGAGCTGGTGAAACAGGAGGTTTGAGAGACAACACAGAGAACTGACGGGCCTTGGTGGTTGGCGCTGGAAGTCGGAGAGAAGTATCAAGAACACCCACAGGTTTCTGGCACGACCGAGGTGAATATCGGTGCCGTTTATTAAGATAAGGAGCAGGTTTGGAGGAGACAAGTCCAGTCGGGTGTCAGATTTGAGGGGTTTGGAGAGACATCCAAATGAACATACCAAGGAGGTAGCTGGGTGGACCTAGAGGTCGAGAGCTGGGGGCTGCAGGGGGCACCGGTGTGCATGCGGGACCCCTGCCCACCTCGGCGGGGAGTGGCTGAGGCGGTCGGAGAGCGTGGCGGGAGCAGAGTGTGGAGGCCGGCAGGATCCCAAGCAGCAGCTACGTTCTTTCCTCTGAGTCCCTTTTTTTATGAATGTTAATGCACTAGGAAGATGGGCTTCCTTAAATACCTCCCTTGAGACGGGAAAAAACAGTTAAAAGTAGAAGGGTTTTTGCCACCTCTCTTTGAAAGTAAATGGAAAAAACAAGTGTTAATGAAGAACTGAAATAGCTCGATGTGTGAACGATACCTAATGTCCTGGGTCTTGGCCAGAGTGATTATGATTGAGGCTTTCTGAGAAAATGAGCCGCATTCTCTGTTACACTCTTGTCACACGTAAGTTTTTCATGAACTTGAAGCTGTGTTGCGCACAGTCAGCGATCTCCGACAGCCGCGGGCCGCGAGCGACCACTGCTCACCCGCTGTGTGCCGGCGTCCTTCACTTGGCCGCGGAGCTGGCCCCACACGAGGGCTGTTGTGTCCTTCCTGCTCCCCTCTTCTCGGGAAGAGAAGAGCTGCTGCTCTAGGCTCCGTCCGGTCTGTCGCTGCTTTTCCCAGGGGGTAGCGATGCGCACGTGTAAGGCGACCGCTGCGTGCGCACGTTCCTTAGCAAGGGCCCTGCCATTATTTCTATTTACAAGTCTGGAGAAAGGATCTCAACCTTTTGTGAGACAGGAGACTGTAAACACGTAGCACAGAGTTGAGGCTGACTTTATCGAGATAATCCCAGACAAGCAAATGCAGCTAGGACCTGCCGAAAGAAAAACTGTTGTCGGTTTAGACGTGTGTGTTTTACGTTAGGAAGTACCTGGCTTCTCGCAGTCAGGGTAACCGGCTTGTGCTTGGGCCTTCTCTCTCTCACATGAGTGATACTTCTCTCCTTGTCCTAGATTACTCACTGACTAGCGCGGACCTGTCGGCCCTGCAGGGCTTCAACTCCCCAGGCATGCTGTCTCTGGGACAGGTGTCGGCCTGGCAGCAGCACCATTTAGGACAAGCCGCCCTCAGCTCTCTGGTGTGAATAACTGGAAATTGTCTCCGAATCTCTCCTCCCGGCCCTTGCACTTTATTTTTCTATCAGTTACAGTCTTTGGTGCTGTTGACTGTCACGTGACGGTCCTAGGATGACTTCTTCTTTATGTGGTACAAGTGTTTGGAGAAAATATTTCCTTTACGTGCTTCTGGATAATAGCTTGGGTCCTGCTCAAACTAGGCGTTCCCTGAAGAGATTCGGGAGGCAAGGCTTCTCTTCTCTGGAGATGGTGACCAAGGGGTACTGAGGCACAGGCGGCCCCCACATTCTCCCTGCTACTAGGGCTTTCGGATACCCCTGGGCCCCACCGTAAGCTTTTGTCACGCCTGTCCCCTCACCCTGCCCAGAACGAATGTTCTCTGCATTGAACTCTTCTCCGTGAGGGACGGTGTGGGCAGTGGGCTGGGATCATCTGCATGAAACCCAGTAGCTAGCTGGCTCCACACACAAGATGCCCACCCCCTACTGTTCCTCCCGTCCTGTCCATGGAGAAAGCCAAGGTGGTTTTCCTTGCATTTCTTCACCCGTTGGCCCTTGGGGGTCTGTTCATCCTAAATGAACACACCATGAGCCGAAAGGGTCGCTCAGCTCGGGGGAGAAGCCTGTACACACTCTCCGCTACTCTGAGTCGGCCTGTCTGAGGCGGTGCCCTCCCCTGGAAGACAGGGTCTGGTGACGGCCTTGCAGGTACTGTGCGAGCAGTGAGCGGTGCCTCTCCCAGGGCTGGAGCAGAGGGGAAGCCGAAGGCTTCCTCTCCCGTTCTGGTCCACGCACAGCAGCAGTAGACACACAGTTTCGACTCCTTCATCTGCAGAAGGACCAAGGGCTTGGGTAGGAGAACTAGCCACCCCGATTTTGTTTTCCTCCCATGGAGAGGTCATTAAAACCAGTCTGGGCATTCGGACAGGCTCTGTCGGGTGGAGGCTGCAGTATCACTCCGGTCATGCAGATGCACTCACCAACCTTCTAACATCTTGTCTTTCCTTCAGTGCTGGAGGGCAGTTATCTCAGGGTTCGAATTTATCCATTAATACCAACCAAAACATCAACATTAAGTCAGAACCAGTTTCACCTCCCCGGGATCGAATGACCCCATCAGGCTTCCAGCAGCAGCAGCAGCAGCCACCGCCGCAGCCGCCGCCGCCACAGCCCCCCCAGCCCCCCCAGCCCCGGCAGGAAATGGGGCGCTCCCCTGTGGACAGTCTGAGCAGCTCGAGCAGCTCCTATGATGGGAGTGACCGGGAGGATCCACGGGGCGACTTCCATTCTCCAATCGTGCTTGGCCGACCCCCCACCACGGAGGACAGAGAAAGCCCTTCCGTCAAGCGAATGAGGATGGACGCATGGGTGACCTAAGGCTCCTGGGCTGGTGTTCGTACTTCGTGATCCCGCAGCGAACTGCCCTACATATCTACATCGGTAAATAAGGACATGAGTTAACTATATTTATATGTACATACATACATATATATCCCTTTATATATATATATATGTATGTGGGTGTGAGTGTGTGTGTGTGTGTGTGTGTGTGTGTGTATGTGTGTGTGTTACATACAGAATCGGGCACTTACCTGCCTCGTAGATCTGCAGATGTACGTCCCGTGGCAAACAAAGCGCCCTGTAGGCAGATTCTAGTCTGGCACTTCCTTGGACTACTTGTTTCATAAGATAACCAGTTTTTGCAGAAAAAACGTGTACCCATATATAATTCTCCCACACTAGCTTGCAGAAACCTAGAGGGCCCCTACTTGTTTTATTTAACTGTGCAGTGACTGTAGTTACTTAAGAAAAATGCTTTGTAGAACAGAGCAGTAGAAAAGCAGGAACCAAGAAAGCAATACTGTACATAAAATGTCATTTATATTAATTACCCAGCCTGGCATGGGTCTCTGTTGCAGAGGGGTGCATGGGAAGGGCTGTTGATATTTTAAAACAAAACAAAAAAGCCCCACACATAACTGTTTTGCACGTGCAAAAAATGTATTGGGTCAAACAAGTGATCTTTAGCTAATAAAAAAGAGAGAGAGTAGAAAACACGCATGAGATATTCAGAAAATACTAGCCTAGAAATATAGAGCATTAACAAAATAAATTAATATATTAAGTTATAATTGGACTATGTCAGAAGTTTCTTTTTACATTCATATCTTAAAGAAACTGATTTTAGCTCATGTATATTTTATATGAAAGAAAACACCCTTATGAATTGATGACTATATATAAAATTATATTCACTACTTTTGAACACATTCTGCTATGAATTATTTATATAAGCCAAAGCTGTATGTTGTAACTTTTTTTTTTTTTAAGAGAATAGCTTTATCTTGTTTTAACTTTTTAGTTTTATTTTAAGAGGGGAAAAAAAAAATATCTTGCAAGCAGAACCTTGGAAAAAAAAGCCATGAACACTTATTATTCTATATGTAAATTAAAAGTTGAGCCAAACTCTTTTGTGTATATAGCATCTTAAATATATTATCACCTTTGATGTAAGTACCTATGTATTGTATGGTCACCAGATTAAAAAGTATATTTTTGTGGATTGCCGCCAATTTGGGGGGAAAAGGCGAGATCCTTATTAAGTAGAGTATTCACTGTTTAATATTTACTATTTTGTTAAATATACTGTACTTTGGATTTTAATTATTAGCCCAGTCTTTTCAGAGGATTGTATAAAGGGGTTTCTCCCCTCACTGGTGGTGAATGTGTGATGTTACGTTGTAATCTTTGTGCTGTATGGGTTGAACACCATAATATATTTTATATGTGTACATAAATAGCAAAGTGGCAAAAAAAAACTGGTGTTAAGTTCATCTTGCATAAATATAAAATGTGTTGTAACACATTTAAGGCATTATTTAAAACTTGCCTTTTGTGAGGAAAAAAATATAGTAGAAAAAGCTGACCTAATTTAATATTAGAGAACATGGCAAAATAGTAGACCAGCACAAAGGTTTTATAAGTGGTAAATGATTAGGGAAAAATACTTGTGGGGAAAGGGATCTTTCTTCCTGGCCCCTCTAAAATAGAATGATGCAGCTGGTTACAAAATACTACCATTCTGAGCTCTCTGTGCATCGAAATGGCACTTCGGTGTGGGGAGAAATTCTCTCACGGGCACACCGCTGGCTGGCACGGAGCACCGTCCTCCTGAAACCCGGGCCGCGCCCCGCTACGCCTCCGAGCGCCGCCTCCCTCTTACCGAGACAGCGGGGCTGCGAGGGCAGGTTCGTCCATTTCCTGGGCTTGTGCCACAAACAAAATTCAAAGTCCTGTATATCTTTCATCATAGATTTTTAAATACTCCCTTTCCTGAGAAACTCAAAATAAGGGTTTAAAAATTGCTGCTATTTTGTATTTTAAACTTAATGTTGAGCAGCTACCTACAATTTTTTACTTAGGTTTTGCTTTTCCCCCTAAATTGCCTTCCTTCTGACATTTTCCTCATATGCTATTTGTGACAAATCATCAGCCAGACTTCCTGACTGACACATAGGTATTAGGTACAGGGGAAACCTGTGGTGTTCACAGCTACAAAATGGAATTCGGTTTTAGTAACAGTTCGGGCAGTAAATTTTGAGAGGCCAAAAAAAGGGAGGGAGACGTGCTGTCTCCTCTCAGCAGGATGGCCCTTGCGCTCTTGTTCAGAAAGGATTAGTTTCTCTTTCAAACGTACTTACTTTACTGAACTGCATACCGGCACGTTTCTTAGTAAGGTCACACCTGATTGAGACAAGACAGTCTCCCGACACTGAATTTCCAAGATAATCCTTACCACTTTGTAAACCATTTATAGCTTTGAAAGTGTTAAGTGATTCTTTCGTTACTCTTCATGCACGTTCATGAACTTCTGCTGTACATTGGAATAGGAGTTACCACATTCGCATTTACTGTCTATTTTCTTGTGTGCCTTATGAGATGGCTTTTCTGACTGTATCTCAATAGTCTTTCTTTCTATGCAGGTTTATAATCAGTACAACTACTGTTTTCTAAAATACTATTACACGAGGCTCGGAGTTTGTATTTCAATTACACTGACCAAGTAACAATGTATTCCGTTTTCAGGAAGTGAATATTTGACTGTTAACCCTTTTCCTGTCTGCCCAGTGTGACCTGGAGCGTGTGGACTTGACAGACACCCTCACCCAGACTCCATGTACAAACACCACATACACATGCACATCTCCTGGTGGAAACCAACTCAGAGTGGGGAAGACACGAATGGTGTTTCTTTAGAACTGACTTTTCTTACCGTTTTAGACTCGTGTGTTTTGTATGACACCATCACCAGAAAATTTTATCCTTCAGATGAAGTATTTTATTACTAAAAGACAAAAACAAAAAAAGCTTAGAGGACGCCGCACTGGCTCAAGTACGGTTTCCAACAGCTGTCCTTCCCTCAGTGCGCAAACCGTCCTGCATTGAGTGAGAGTCACCATTGTATGTCTGCAGATGGTCCCGATCAAAACTCCATCTTTTGAGCCCTAATTATGTCCATTGTGTTAGAGACTAAATCAGGGGTTTGTTCGAAAAGAACAATATATGTTTTACCATTTCCTTTAACTGTAAGGACAACTAATAAAGCATTAACCTATTTTCTGTATTAACCATCATGCGCACAAGAAATACATAGTAAATAAGGAACCAGAAAACTCCTGGCATTGGATCATAAGAAGCTAGATGATTAGAATGTGAAAAAGATTTTACAAATGTAAAACTTTTATTTCTCTGTAGAAACTTTCTTCACTTTGCTGTGCAAGAAGACACTGCTTTGCTATATTTAAAATGGCTTTTTTAAAAAGAGATTTATGTATTTGGTAAATGTTTGTAGTCAACAGTTCACACAAGAAGCTGTACACGGTTTGATCATGTAAAACCGTTTGGCGGCACAAGCTGGACTTTGTTGCCATCCTTGAGATGAACCTTTTAAGAAAAATAAGTTAATCTCAATTTTTCCCTGAATGTGTTGTTTTTTCTTCATTATACAATAAATATTATAGTGAACTTTTTATCAAATGGTTAAGAAAATGCTAGAGGTTGTTGTAAACTATTTGTATCCTGCACTCACTACAGTAAAGACGGACTGGCTTTTCCTGTGTACTCCAGACTCTGTCATGTTTGCCGCCAGTCGTCCCCTGGCCCCGCCCCCAGATGCGTCTCCTGTCCCTTCCCCTCACAGGCCTCTTCCTGCCCGAGATCCCCTTTACCTACTTTGAGGCTTGGTCAAGGAAGCGGCGGCCGCAGCTCACCAGCCTCGTCCACAGCTGCTCCTGAGGCTTCCCTTCCTGGGCTGCCCGGGTCCCTGCAGGAGGCAGTGGGCGATCCAGGGCCCAGCTCGGCCAGCCTGGCCCATCACTGCAGCCAGCGTGGATGGGGCCGGCCCTCGCAGGCGCTGCCGCACTGCCCGCAGGATATACCGGCGGGGGGAGAGGGCGAGTTACTGCTAAACAGGCTCTGAGGATAGCGACTCGGTCTACCCAAAATGCACACCCAATACTGAGCGAGCGGCAGCAGAGGACAGATTTACTGAATGAGTTAGTTTCAAAAATGACAGGTGTGAAAACTTATCTTAAACTTGGCAGTGGCAAGCGCTATCTTCCTTGGATTTGCCTTTTAAGCCAGCTCGTAACGGAGCACATTCTTGCTGTCAGTTAGATTAAAAGCTAAATTTTTGTGCTGGTTTTACTCGCTGGCTCCAGTGAGGCTCCTATTAGCAGGTTTTGAAAGCTGCTTGAGTCCCGTGGCTAAAAATAGTCGGATCACAGCTGCAGCTGCTTAAAATCAATTCATCGTGATTTCCAAGCTCGCTCCCACGGGCGCCCTCCGCTAGCCTGGAGCCTGCTTTTAAGCTGATGCTGCCTGGCACCTGCCTCGAAGAGGAGTTTTCGTTTGGAACCCTCCGCCAGCCCAGTGGCCCCGGCCTGCTCTCATGTGCCCGGCCAGTCGCTCCGCAGGGGTCAAAGCACTACCTAGGCATGGGACCGAGGAAACCGGTTGTGTTTTCCTGTCCTCCACAGAAAGGGGGTTCCGGAGAGGTGCCTGGAACATTAAGGAGAGGGACTCCTCAGGGGCCCGTGGACTCGCGCCATCACACCGCAGACAACGCTGAGCCGAGTGTGGGAGAGGTGAGCCCTGGGCCCCAGCTGGCACAGGGTGTGAGCTGAGGACATGCTCTTCTCAGCCAGCCCCCAGCCAATGACTGCACACAGCTGGGCTACGCCCCTTCCCTCCTGCAAGGAATCATCTGCACTCCCAACTCCCATCTGCTTCTGCTTCCAGACGACCCAGACTGACACGAGCTCACCCAGCTTTAGAGAATGCTTAGACTTCAGTCACTTCCTGACATCATCTGCCTGCTCACTCTCTACCAAAGCAGCTGAAGGCAGCTGGGGAAGAAAATAAAAATCACAGTTGTACTAATTGGTTTCACTGTAAACTACCCCCCCACCCCGTCCCACTCCCCTTTTTAAGCTTTTTTTAAACTTTACTTTGAACTTACTTCTAACTTACAGAAAAGCTGCAGAAATCATCGTTTCCATATATCCTGCACCCACCTTCCCGACAGTTAACATTGACATAACTGTCGTCCCACTATCAGAACCAGGAAGCTGATGCTCTTCCAGGACTACTAAGCCTGCCTTCCGGTGCAGGCCAGCATCAGCACGCCACCTGTAACTAGCTCCTCCAGTGTGCATGCCCCCAGCACAGCCACTGGGGAGCCCTGCCTCCCATTACTGGCCAGCACCACCATGCCCACTTGCAGCTAGAGTGAGTCCCTCTGGCCAAGGGCGTGCATGCCCTCCACCTCCTTTTCTGCAGCCTGACACCTGTCACCGACCTCCACTGCAATATGCACACCCAGGGGTAGAGGGTCAAGTTCTAGGGCAGCACACGGACACTCGGGTCCTCTGCCAATGCCAGGGAGCCCCCAGTTGGCCCTAGCCCTTGCTACCTGCCCTGACCCCATCACGACAACTTTATTAGCAAGTGACCTCTGCCACTACCAAGGGGCCTATAGCTGGCCCCTCACAGTCAAGTGTGTGCACACCACTGGCCCTAGCCACCAATGCTGCCTGCTCTGGTCCCTAGCTACTAACTGGTTCTAGAGGCTGAGAAGCCCAATAGCCCTTACAGGTGCTGCAGACACCTGCAGTGATCACCAAGAACACTGATACCAACAGTGTGGACCCCAGTGGCTTGAGCCAAAGAGCCATCATGCCCCAATTGGACCTACTGCTACTGCACACTCCTGCACCTGTTGCCCCGCACCACTAGACCTGGTCACAACGCGATCCGCGCTCCCCTATCTGCAAGTGAAAGTCTTCTCTAACCAAAAGCAATCCATAAAGTCTGGAAGACGTGAGGGAAACTTGTCTCTACCAAAGGAAGAGTCCAGTAACGGGACCCAAAGAAACAGATGCAGGTATTGCCCATCACAGGATTCAAAATAATTGTAGTACAAATGCTCAGAGCTACAAGAGAACACATAAATGATTCAACAGTATGAGGGAAACCATACAAGAACAAAAGGAGCAGCTAGACAAAGAGAAAAGAACCGAATTTGGGAGCTGAAGAATAAAATGAACTGAAGAATTCAATAGTTTGAACAGCGTAGTTGAACAGAAGAGAGAGGCAGTGAGCAAGAAGGCAGATCAGTTGAATTTAAACAATTAGAAAAAATAATGAAAAGGCACGGAGCCTACAGGAGTCAAGAGACACAATCAAAAGAAACAATGTACATATTACTGGAGTCCCAGAACAGAGGGAGAAAGGAATGAAAAGCTTATTTAAAGAAATAATGACTGAGAATTTCTCAGACATGGGAAGAGAACTAGATATCCAAGTTCATGAAGCTTGGTCACCACAAACCTTCAACCCAAAATGTTCTCCAAGATATATAATAATGAAATGGTCTAAAAATCAAAGACAGAATTTTAAAAGCTAGAAGAGAAAAAAAAATTCTCTCACACAAGGAAACCCCCATAAGGCTCTTAGAGGATTTCTCATCCGATAACTTACAGGCAAAGAGAGAGTGGGATGATAAATTCAAAGTGCTGAGAGAAAAACTGCCAACCAAAATACTTTACCCAGCAAAGCTGTCCATCAGAAATGAAAGTGAAATAATAAAATCTTTCCCTAAAAAACAAACCTGCTAAACTCTTGCCAGTAAACTACATTATAAGAAATGCTAAATAATAATAAACATACAATAATAATAATACACATATAAAAATAAATAATAAAATCTTCCCCTAATAAAAGGTGCTAAACTTTTGCCACTAAACTACACAAGAAATGCTGAAAGTGGGGGGTACCTAGGTGGCTTAGTCGATTAAGTGTTTGACTTGATCTCAGCTTGGGCCTCGATCTCAGTGTTGTGAGTTCAAGCCCTATGTTGAGCTCCTTTCCCAAATTAAAATAAATAGTATTTATTTTATATTAGATCATAAAATAGTAATGAGCCCACTTTAAATAGAATTTTTTTAAAAATTAAAAAAATGCTAAAAGGATTTCCTCAAGCTGAAACAAAAGGACACTAATTAGTAGCTTGAAAACATAGAAATATATGACACACTGGTGTAGAGTCAGACTTAGAATACCTTAACACTGTTAATATGGCATTGTGCTAGGTAAAGATTCACCTAAAGATTAAAAGCCAAAGGTATGAAACCTAGGTATAGCTTTGACAGTTTGTTAATGGATACACCATTAACAATGTAAATAGTGTCATCAAAAATATAAAATGGGGGAGAAAAGGATAGATTTTTTTAATATGCAATCAAATTATTATTAGCATAAAATACACTCTGATATCTATAAGATTTGTTATGTAAACCTCATGGGAACTCCAAAACAAAAAACTACAACAGATACACATAAGATAAGAAGGGAATCAAAGTATACTGATACCAAAAATCTCTTATTTACACAGGGAGGCAACAAGAGGAAAAGGAAAATGGAACTACATACAGCCAGAAGATAATAAAGTGGCATTCGTAAGTCCTTACCTGCCAATAATTACTGTAAATGTTAAGGGACCAAATTCTCCAATCAAAAGGCAGACTTACTGCCAGGATTTTAAAAAATAATACCCTATTATATGCTACCAGGGACTCACTTCAGCTCTAAGGACACATAAAATCAAAGGAATGGCAAAAGCTACCCCATGCAAACAGAAGCCAAAAGAACACGGGTAGTTATACTAATACCAGACAAAACTGACAATAAGCCAAAAACAGTTAAAAGTGACAACGATGGTCACTGCATAGTGAGTGATAAGGGGGTCAATTCATCAAGATACAAAAATCATCAACTATATGCACCCAACTTTAGAGCACCTGAATTACATTAAGCAAATTCTAACAGATTTGAAGGAAAAAACAGATAACACAATAATAGAAAGGAAACTCAGTACCCTACCTATCAACACTAGATCATCCAGATAGAAAATCGGTGAGAAAGCACTGCACTTGAACTATACTTTAGATCAAATGGACCTAACACGTATAAACAGGCCAACTAACAGCAGCAGAATACACATTCTTCTCAAGTGCATACAGAACATTTTCCAGAATACATCACATGTAGGTCATTAAAAAAAAAAAAAAAAGTCTTAGCAAATTTTAAAAGATTGAAAAAAACCCAAGTATCTTTTCTGACTATAGTGGTATGGAACCAGAAATTAATAAATAACAGGAGGAAATATAGAAATATAACAAATATATGGAGACTACAAAACATGCTCCTGAATATAGGCCAAAGAAGAAATCAAATGAAAAATCAAGAAGTATCTTGAAACAAATGGGAATGGAAGCACAACATATCAAAAGCTATGGGACGCTGCAAGAGTAGTTCTAAGAGGGAAGTTTATAAAAAAAAATCTACAACAGATACACATAAGATGAGAAGGGAATCAAAGGGTACTGCTACAGGAAAAATTCACAAATACCTACATCAAAACACAAGAAAGCATCAACCACCTCAATTTACAGGTCAAGGCACTAGAGAAAGAACTAAGCCCAAATTCAGTAAAAGGAAGAAAATTTAAAAATAGATGAAATAAAGACAAGAAAAATAATTAAAAAGATCAATGAAACTAAGAGCTGTTTAAAAAAATGTGAAGAATTTGAAAATCTGAGCAGACAAGTATCACGTAAAGAGATTGAATCAGTAATCAAAATGTCCCAACACACACACACACACACACACACACACACACACTTCCTACCTCCCAACACAGAAAAGTATAGGATCAGATACTTTCACTAATGAATTCTACCAAATATTTATTATAATTTTTTAATTTTTTTTTATAAACATATGATATATTATTAGCCCCAGGGGTACAGGCCTGTGAATGGCCAGGTTTCCATACTTCACAGCACTCACCATAGCACATACCCTCCCCAATGTCCATAACCCCACCACCCTCTCCCTACCTCCCTCCCCCGCAGCAACCCTTAGTTTGTTTTGTGACATTAAGAGTCTCTTATGGTTTGTCTCCCTCCTGATCCCATCTTGTTTCATTTATTCTTTTCCTACCTCCCAAACCCCTTCACGTTGCATCTCTACTTCCTCATATCAGGGAGATCATGTGATAGTTGTCTTTCTCCGATTGACTTATTTCACTAAGCATAATACTCTCTAGTTGCATCCACATTGTCGCAAATTCTACCAAATATTTAAAGAAGAGTCAGTGATGGTCTTTCTCAAACTATCCAAAAATTAAAAAGAAGGAACTCCCAAACTTATTTTACATTACCTGATACCAGAGCCAAATAAGGAGCCTATAAGACAAGAAAATTACAAACAAATATACTTGATTAATATAGATGCAAAAATCCTCAGCAAAATATTAGCAAACCAAATTAATTAGCACATAGCACATTAAAGAACCACTCACCATCCAGTGGGATCTGTCCCTGGAATGCAAGGCAGTTCAACACACACATATCAATGGGTGACTGTGAGACACAGTAACAGAAAGAGAAAAAAAAAAATCATATGATCATATCAACAGGTGGAAAAAAGGCATTTTATAAATACAACAACCTTTCATGATAAAAATGCTCAACTAATTAAGTGTAGGAGAAAGACACCTTAACACAACAAAGGCCACATATGACAAACCCATAGCCAACATCATAATGGTGAAAGCTGGAAGCTTTTCCTCTAAGGTCAGGAACAACACAATGATACCTACTGTCACCACTCATAGCCAATCAGTTAAAAAAAGTAAAAGGCATCCAAATAAGAAAAGAAGGGAAACTGCCTTTGCTTATGACTGATATGATCTTATATACACAAAATCTTAAAGACACAACCAAAAAACTGCCAGAACGGACAAATTCAGTAAAGTTGCAGGATACAAAATAAACATAGAGAAAACAGTTTTTAGCATTAACAACAAAATATCTGAAAAAAAACAAAATAATCCTATTTATATTAGCATTTAAAACAATACTTAGGAATAAATCTAACCAAAATGTAAAAGTTTTATATGGTGAAAACTATGACTTTGATGCAAGAAACTGAAGAAGACACAAGGAAATGTAACAGTAACCTGTGTTCATGGATGGGAAGGACATTGTTAAAATGTCCATACGACCCAAAGCCATTTATAGATCCAGTGTAAACTGTAAAAAAACATCCCCATGACATTTTCAAAGAAATAGAAAAAACAGTCCTGAAGTCTATATGGATCCACAAAAGACCTTGAAAAGCCAAACCAATTCTGAGAAAGAACAAACCTGCAGGCATCACATTTCCTGATTTCAACCTATTCTCCAAGCCATCATCATCAAAATAACAGGCATATAGGTCAACAGAACAGAACTGAGAGCCCAGAGGAAGGAAAAAACAAAACAAAAACCTCCTGCATATAGAGTTAACAACTATTGACAAGGGAGCCAGGAATACTGGGGAAAGGACAGAAAGAAGATCTGTGGGGAAAACTGGATGACCACATGCGGAAGAATGACAGTGTGTCTCTATCTTACACGTTCACAAAAATTGACTCAAAATGGATCAGACTTAAACATAAGACCTGATACCATAAAACTTCTACAAATAAACACAGGGAAAAAGCTCCTTAAAATTGGTCTTGGCAATGAGTTTTTGGATTTGACACCAAAAGCACAAACGTCAAAAGCCACAATCAACAAGTGGGACAACATCAAACTAAAAAGCAAAAGAAACAACAAAATGAAATGGGAATACGAATGGGAGAAGATATTTGCAAACCACATAGCTGATAAGGGGTTAATAATCAAAATACATAAAAACACATACAGTTCAATAGTATAAAAACAAGCCATCTGATTTAAAAATGGGCAGAGGATCTAAGTAGACATTTTCCTAAAGAAGACATAAGGATGACAAACGGGTACATGAAAAGATGCTCAACATCACTACTCATCAGGAAAACGTAAATCAAAACCAAAATGAGGTATCATCTCACCTTCAGCAAAAAGAGGTAACAAGCGTAAGGGTGTGGAAAAAAGAGAACCCTTATGCTCTGTTGGTGGGAGCATAAGTTGTTTCAGTCATTATGGAAAATGGCATGGAGGTTCCTCGAAAAATTAAAAATAAAACTACCATATGACCCAGCAATCCCA
The DNA here is from genome assembly GCF_009829155.1 of Mustela erminea. Classification (NCBI taxonomy): domain Eukaryota; kingdom Metazoa; phylum Chordata; class Mammalia; order Carnivora; family Mustelidae; genus Mustela; species Mustela erminea. The sequence continues at coordinate 19,055,205 of NC_045618.1, forward strand.
TTTCTAAGTATATATCAAAAGAAAATGAAGACAAGATATCGAAAGATAGCTCCCCCGCCTCCGACTTCAGGTGTCACCTAAGGAAATGCCATCTTCTCTAGAAAACCTTTCTTGTTTTATCCACCATGAATCATCTTATCTTCTTACCTTCTCACGGTGCCCAGCACTTTTTACCACATCAGCGCCCTTAATATAAATTTTACCTTTCCCCCCAGATTAGAAGCACCTTGAGGGCAGGGCCAATGCCTTGCTTTCACATAGCCTCTTGGCATATAATAGGTGCTCTGAAAGTTTGTGAATGAATGAATGAATGGTAACACATGTTCCTTACTCCGGGTGGCCAGTGGGATTCAAAATAACAGTATTTCCTAAAGTTCTGGGAAGGTCTCCCTGTGATTAGAGCCCCCCCAGAGCACTGCTGTAGTTGTCCCTTGGGACTCCTGCAGAAAGGAGGGAGGGATGGAAGAGGGCCCAGGGCCCAGGTAGGATCTGCACATCACCGCCATGCCAATCCTTCCCAGGGCTGTGGGGCCTGACCATGCAGGGGGCAGGGAGGGTGGCCCATCTCTCCTCAGAAGCTGTCGTACCCAGGTGGCTCCCGGAGAACAGACAAAAATGGATCCTGTACCTTCCCCCTCTCACCACTCCCCATGCCCTACTGGCCCTCCTCTCTGAAAATAAGCTTCGAGGAACCTTGTCCCAAGGTGTTAAGTATTTCGGGGAAATGGCTAAGTTTCGGGGAAGTTTCCTTTACTGACACAAAGGAGGTTTATTTCTCAGAGTCAAGGAGCCTGGCTCACTGGCACCACCCAGGAAATAGGCAGGTAAATTCTGATTCCACAGTTCTCCCTCAGGTGAAGGCAGGGATCTAACGTCTTAACAGGTGTGGCCAGTAGCACATTGGGGACCAGAGATATTTTCTCAGTTCTTCTCTTGCTTCTCTTCTCTCAATTCTGCCTCCTCCTAAAACCCTGTTTTGGGAGGCAGAGAGCAGCAAAGTCCCAAGCAAAGGGGTTCAAGACCCCAGGGTCCCAAGCCAGTCAGCCTGGGTGGGACTCCCACATCCCCATTTGCAAGTTACATGATCTTAGCTTCATTTTTCCGTTAACAAAACAGGAAGAGTAAGTGCCAACCTCCCGAGGACACCGTAAGGAAGTGAGTTGGTGATAAAGCTCTTAGAGCATCATCTACCATCTCGGGAGTGCCATGGTTTAAATGAGGATTATTATTTTTTTTTAAGATTTTATTTATTCATTTGACACAGAGAGATCACAAGTAGGCAGAGAGGCAGGCAGAGAGTGAGAGAGGAGGAAGCAGGCTCCCCGCGGAGCAGAGAACCCGATGCGGGACTCGATCCCAGGACCCTGAGATCATGACCTGAGCCGAAGGCAGCGGCTTAACCCACTGAGCCACCCAGGGGATTATTTTTATTCTGCACTGCATCCCAGTCTTTTCCCAAAGAGAAATCTTCACATCTGTTTGGGTCCTTCCTATAGCCAAGCTCAGGCTCCTGCCTTGCCAACCCAAGTGGCTACTGTCTCAGTTCAGGAACTTGAGTTCTTCTTCCACTTCTCCCCTCCACACTCCAGCCACGGCAGCCTAGGCCTTACATGGAGCTGTGACCATCCCCCAGCTGGTATCTTCCAGGCAAACCTTCCTCAACTCTCAGCACCACCCCAGCCAGCACCCGGCTGGTGCAGGGCTCCAAGTACGCTGCTTTAATAAACGGATACATTAGTCTACTAGGAGGTCATCCCATCGTCTTCTCTGCCACTCCCTCTAGGCACCAGGTATGGGGGAGTGGAGAACCTGCCAAAGCACAGGGACAGATACCCTGATCTCCTGCTAGGGAAAGCAAACACTTTAAAACCCCATCTCATATACAAATGTTGTAACTTTTTAAGACACACATTTCCGCTAAGAACTCCTGGCTTATGTCAGGAAAAGGCTTTCAAGGAATGGTAGAAGACAGGCCAGGAGAGGGAAGCTTCTTTGCTCATTTAAAAAGCAACATGAGGGGCACCTGGGTGGCTCAGTCAGTTAAGCTGCTCACTTTGGCTCAGGGTGGTGGGATCAAGCCCAGTGTCAGGCTCTGTGTTCAGTGGGGACCCTGCTTCTCCCTCTGCCCCTCTCCCTACTTGTGCACATGCACTCTCTCAGGTAAATAAAATCTTTCAAAAATAAATAAACAATAACAAAAAAATTAAAATAAAAAGCAACATGAAAGCTATGGTCGTAGCTGGGGAAAAACCCACAGGGAACAGGCAGCATTGCCCCCTGCATTGTACCTACAAGTGGGTAGCAAACCCTTTTAAGAAGAGCTTCCTGGAGCAACTGTGTGGCTCAGTCCATTGAGCATCTATCCCTTGATTTCAGCTCAGGTCATGATCTCAGAGTACTGGGATCCAGCCCTGCATCAGGCTCCGTGCCCAGCAGGGAGTCTGCGTGAGGATTCTCTCTCTCTCCCTCCTTCCCTCGGCCCATCCTCAAGATGACAACATATATCAATCCTGACTTTACTCCTTCCCACCCCCAAGAACAATAACAATTATTCATGGACAAGACACCACTGAGAGAATCCTAGAATATGGAGGTGAGGTTGAAGCACCACAGAGACCAAGACAGATCACATTAGAAAGGTAGAGAATTAGCTACACATCGACTACATTGCCCCTCACTCAGGCTGGCGAAGTAGCACACCAATAGCCTACTGTTCCTCTGGAAGGAAAAGAGAGACCAGGGTGGACATCCAGCTCCCTCAGCATTGTGGGCCCCTCCCTGAGAGCATCCACGCTTGCCCCATGGTGACTATGGGGGAGTTTGCAGGGCTTGACCACCTGTAAAGTCTAGAACCTGTAAAGAAAACTTTTCAAATGTGTATACACCAATGTCAGTAATCAAGAATTACAAAGTATCAGATACAGGTGACACTGCCAAAGGAAACTAATAAAGCTCCAATAACTGACCCTAAAGAATGAAAATCTATTAACTGTCAAAGAATTCAGAATGATCCCCTTAAATTCCTCTTTAAAAAGTTTAGTGAACTATAAGAATACACAGACAACTAAACCAAATTAAGAAAACAATGCATGAACAGAACAGTTCAACAAAGAAAAAGAAACTATTAAAAAAAAGAGATCTTAAAGTTGAAAAAAATACAATGACTGAAGAATTTAATAGAGAGCTTCAAAACAGACTTGACAAGGCCAAAGAATCAATGATCTAGAAGAGAGGATATTTGAAATTATCCAGAGAAAAGAAAAGAAAAATGAGGAAGAGTGAAGAAAGCATACAAGACTTAAGGAACACAAATGGAGAAGAAAAAGGGAGAAGAGAAAGAGAAAAGGACAGAAAGTATACTTAAAACAATAATGGCTGCTAACTTCCCAAACCTGGAAAGAGAGATGGGCATCCAGATCCACGAGGCCAAAAGGACTGTAAATAGGTTGAACCTGAATAGGGCTACACTGCGACACATCGTAATTAAAATGTCAAAAGTCAAAGACAAAGAACTTTGAAAGCAGCAACAAAAAAGAGAGAAGTTACACACAAGGTAATTCCCATAAGACTACCATCAGATTTCTCAACAGGAACATTTCAGGCCAGGGATGATATATTCATAATATTCAAAGAAAAAGAAAACTGTCAGCCAAGAGTTCTATACCCAGCAAGTTGTCCTCCAGAAATGAAGGAGAGCTATACTTTCCAAAACAAACAAAAGCAGAGGGATTTCATCACCACTAAACTTGCCTTCCAAGAAATGTTAAAGGGAGTTCTTTAGTGGAATTAAAAGGATGCTGATTAAGGTCATAAAAACATAAGAAAGTAACATAAAACTATCTGGTAACAGTAAATACGTAGTCAAAATTAGATTCTAGGGGCGCCTGGGTGGCTCAGTGGGTTAAGCCTCTGCCTTCAGCTCAGGTCATGATCTCAGGGTCCTGAGATCAAGCCCCGCATCGGGCTCTCTGCTCAGCAGGGAGCCTGCTTCCCCCTCCCTCTCTGCCTGCCTCTCTGCCTACTTGTGATCTCTTTCCATCAAATGAATAAATAAAAAAATTAAAAAAAAATTAGATTCTATAAAACAGTAATTGTGATGCATAATTCATTTATAGCTCTAATTTAAAAGATAAAAAATAGGGCACCTGGGTGACTCGGACGGTGAAGAATCTGCCTTAGGCTCAGGTCATGATCCCAGGGTCCTGGGATCAAGTCCCGCATCAGGGTCCTGGGATCGAGTCCCACATCAGGCTCCTTGCTCCTTGGGGAACCTGCCTCTCCCTCTGCCTCTGCTTCTCTCTCTCCCTCTGTCTCTCATGACTAAATAAATAAAATATTAAAATAAATAAATAAATAAATAATAAAAATAGTAGTAAAACAACCATAATTACAATGTTATTGTTTCACAATATAAAAAATATGTAAACTTTAACATCAATAACCTAAAATGTAAGGGAGAGCAGAAGTAAAAGCATAGTTTAGGAATGCTATAGAAATTGTTATCAGTTTAAAATACGCTGTCATAATTCTGATACTTTATGTTAGCCTCATGGTAACCATAAAGAGAAAATCTGTAGTTATCACAACAAAAAATAAAACAAAGAAATGATAAAGAATTCAAAGCATACTGATACCACAAGACACCAAAATACAAAACAAGACAGTAGGAGAAGAAACAAGGAGCAATGGATCTACAAAACAGCCAGAAAACAATGAAATGGCAACAGTAAGTCCTTACCTATCAATAGTTACTTTAAACATAAATGGATTAAATTTTTCAGTCAAAAGACATAAAATAGATGAACAGATTGAAAAAAAAAAAAAGAAAAACCACAAGACCCAATGATATGTTGCCTACCAGAAACTCACTTTGGCCTCAAAGATACACAGACTGTGAGTGAAGAGATGGGTAACGATATTTCAAGCAAACAGTAACCAAACAAAAACAACCAAACAGGGGTAGCTGTACTTAGACCAAGCAGAACAGATTTTAAACTAAAAATGGTAAGAGACACAGGTCATTACACACAGATAAAGGGGTCAATCCATCAAAAAGATATAAAATGTAAGTATTTATGCATTCAACATTAGAGCACCTGAATAAAACAAAGGATAAAGGAAAAACAAACAGCAATACAATAATTATTGGAGACTTTAATACCTCACTTTCAACAATGGATATATCATTCAGAGAATCAATTAAAAAAAAAGTGGATTTGAACAGTATAGACCAAATGGACCTAACAGATATACAGAGAGCATTATTATCCTACAACAGAATATACATTATTATCAAGTGCCTATGAAACATTTTCTAGGACAGACATACATTAGGCCACAAAACGAGTCAAAGAAAATTCAAGGTTAAAATCATATCATGTATCTTCTCTGAACACAATGATATGAAACTGGAAATCAGTAACAGGAAGAAAACAGGAAAATTCATGGAGAAATGGAAATTAAACACCACTCTATCTTTTTTTTTTTTTTTTTTTTTTGACAGAGAGAGAGATCACAAGTAGGCAGAGAGGCAGGCAGAGAGAGAGAGGGAAGCAGGCTCCCTGCTGAGCAGAGAGCCCAATGCAGGGCTCAATCTCAGGACCCTGAGACCATGACCTGAGCCAAAGGCAGAGGCTTAACCAACTGAGCCCCCAGGCACCCCTAAACACCACTCTTTTAAACAACAGATCGATCAAAGAGGAAATTAAAGAGGGAAATAAAAAACTCTCCTGTGACAAACTAAAATGGAAACACAACATACCAAAACTTACGTAATATGTGCAGAAAGCAGTTAAAAGAAGAAAATTCATAGCAATAAGCACTTACATTAAGAAACAAGAAAGATCTTAAATAAGCAATCTAACATTTTAAGAAACTAGAAAAAGAAGAATGAAGTAAACCCAACATTAGCAGAAAGAAGGAAACAACAGATTAGAGCAGATAAATCAAATAGAGAATAGGAAAACAATAGAAAAGATTAATAAAACTAACAGCTGGTTCTTTGAAAAGATAAACAAAACTGATAAACCTTTAGCTTGACTAAGCAAGGAAAAAAGAGAGAAGACCCAAGTCAACAAAATTATAAAAGAAAAAGGAGACATCACAACTGATACCACAAATACACAAAGGATCATAAGAGACTACTGTGAACAACTATTCACCTACAAACTGGACAATCTAGAATAAATACAAAAATTTTTAAAAATATATAATCTACCAAGACTGAATCAGGAAGAAACAGAAAATCAGAATGGATCCATACTAGTAAAAAGATTGAATCAGTAATCAAAAATCTGCCCAAAAAGAAAAACCCAGGACCAGATGGTTTCACGGTGGCTTTTACCAAACATTTAAAGAAGAATTAATGCCAATACTTTTCCCAAACTTAAAAAAAAAGGAAACATTTCCAAACTTATTTTATGAGGCCTGACCAAAGGTAGAAAAGTATCAGGCACTACCTGATACCAAAGCCGGGAAAGAACACTATAAGCCAATTCTCAAATTCTCAATAAAATACCAGCAAACCAAATTCAGCAGCACATTACAGAGATCATTCACCATGACCAAGTGGGATTTATCTCAGGGTCAGAAGGTGGTTTAACATATGCAATCAATGTGATGCACCTTATTAACAAAATGAAGGACAAAAATCATATGATCCTCTCAATAGATGGAGAAAAAACATTTGACAAAATTCAAAATCTATTCATGATAAAAACTCTTTTAACAAATTAGGTGTAGAAGGAATGTCCTCAACATTACAATGGCTATGTATGACAAGGCCACAGCTAAGATTATGCTTGATGATGAAGGGGTGAAATCTTTTTCTCTAAGATCAGTAACAAAAACAAGCTCACTCTCACTGCTCTTATTCAACACAGTCCTGGAAGCCCTAGCCAGAGTGATCAGGCAAGAAAAAAAAAATAAAAAGCAGGAAATTGGAAAAAAAAAAAAAAAGTAAGTAAAATTGTCTCTATTTGTAGATGACATGATTTTATGTATACAAAATCCTAAAGACTCCATTAAAAAAAACAAAAAACAAAAAACAAAAACTAGATCTTAGCAATGAATTTGGTAAAGTTCCAGGATACAAAATTAACATACAACAATCAGTAGCATGTCTATACACTAACAATGAATGACCTGAAAAGAAATAAAATGATTCCATTTGCAGTAACATCAGAAACAAATAGTTAAGAATAAATTTAACCAAGGAGGTGAAAGAATACTGGACACTACAAAAAGACACTGATGAAAAAAGATAAAAATAAATGGAAAGGTATCCTGTGTTCATGGGCTGAAAAACTGAATACTGTTTACCGTTCCATATTACTTAAAACCGTCTATAGATTCAATGCTATCCCTATCAAGATTTCAATGGCAAATTTTACAGAAGTAGAAAAAAATCCTAAAATTTATATGGAAGCACAAAAGACTGAATAGCCAAAGGAATCCTGAGAAATAAGTACAAAGCAGGGGCATAACACGTTCCGATTTCAAGCTATATTATAAAGCTATAGTAATCAAAACCATGTGGTAATGGCATTAAAACAGATACAGACCAGCAGAACAGAAGTGAGAACCCAGAAATACATCGATCGGTGCCTATACAGTCATACTGAGAAGGGAGCCAAGAAAACTCAATGGAGAAGAGTCTCCTCAATAAATGGTGCCGAGAAAATGGGTTTTCAGGTGTACAAAAATGAAAGACCTCTATCTTTTTCCACTCCCCAAAATTAACTCAAAATGGATTAACAACTTGAATGTAAGCTCCTTTATGGTAAACTCCTTGACACTTGTCTTGGCAATGATTTTCTGGATAGGACACCAAAAGCACAAGTAACAGAAGCAAAAATAAACAAGCGAGACTAAATCAAACTAAAAACCTTCATAGCAAAAGAAACAATCAACGAAATGAAGACAACCTACGGAATGGGAAAAAATATTTGCAAACCATATATCCAATAAAGAGTTAACAGCCCAAATACATCAGGAACTCACACAACTGAGCAGTGAAAAGAAAGAAATGTAACAATTTTAAAAAATGGCAAAGCACCTGAATAGATATTTTCCCAAAGAAGTTATACAAAGGGCCAACAGGTACATGGGAAGGTGCTCAACATCACGAATCATTAGGGAAATGCAAATCAAAACCACAGTGAGATATCCCCTCATGTCTGTTAGAATAGCTATCATCAAAAAGACAAGAGATCACAAATGCTGGTAGGGATGTAGAGAAAAAAGAACCTTTACCATTCTTCTTCAACCCCAGGAAGACTTCATTATTAACAGAGGCAGTTTAAAGAACTACCTTCCCGAGGAAGGACTGTGGCATGGCCTTGACTGGGCAGTCCTGCTCAGGGTGACCCTGGACTTCGGCTTGGTCTCTGCAGCCTTGTCACTCCAGGGTAAAACGGGAGCATCATTTTCCTGATGACGTAGATTCCCCAGGTGTCCACAGTGTTGGGCACTACAGTTCAATGAAAAGACTGAACATTTCCTATCAAATCTAATTACTTCTTTAAAGATTTTATTTATTTGACAGAGATCACAAGTAGGCAGAGAGGCAGGCAGAGAGAGAGGAGGAAGCAGGCTCCCTGCTGAGCAGAGAGCCAATGTGATGCGGTGTTCGATCCCAGGACCCTGGGATCATGACCTGAGCCAAAGGCAGAGGCTTTAACCCACTGAGCCACCCAGGCACCCCTCTAATTACTTCTTTAAAACATTAACTCCCAAGACACTATAAATGTAGTAAAATGTGTAGAAAACAAGCTTCATGGTAGCTCTTATGTATACTAAACAAAACCACTTTAAAGCACTTTGTACAGACCAATCAGTGAGACCCTGCTGGTTTACCACTTCTGTTCTTCACCTGTTCGACCTTGAGCAGCACAAGTCCTGGGGGGACACCCCTGGACAGGGGCACCTCCATGTTCTCCAACATTGTCACACATCTTTTAATTCTGAATTACCACCCCAGTTGAAAAAAAAAAAAAGAATCCTCAATTTTTCTTCACAGAAGAAATTATTTTATTCCATTTTTTTAAAGTAAGAGATACATATATTTATTCTTTGCCCAGCAAAAGCCATTTCCCCATGGGTCTCTAGGCTCTGCCTGGTGAAGTTAATGATACATTAGAGAAACCTGCAGCCTCCAGGGGCACAGTGAGCACACACTTCTGGCTGGAAAAACAATCACATGATCAAAGCAGTTCCTGTAGCAAAGATCCACAAGTTCATTCTATCCTGAAGACCATTTTGGTTTTGAAGAAAGGATTTCCTTCTGAAGATACTTTAAGTTTACCAACCAACTGAACCCAGGGCAAATCGTTCCCCACACAGCTGAGAGGAGAAAAATGAGAAGCCCATTTCAAGCACTCTTGCCACCACACTCCCTTCCTCTTACTTGAAGAAATCTTCCCAGTTCATCTCTAGGCCTGATGTGTCCAGGGACATAAACCACCTCCAAGCTCAGCATTTGTGCAGTCTTCCTCCCTGAAGGCAGGCTCCTCCGAACCATGTAAGCCCATTTCCACCCTTCCATGGGACCAAGATGGGCTCCAGCCAAACAGGCCTTCACCCTCACCTCGTGTACCCCTGCTCCACCTGCGAGGCCTGAGGCTGACCCAGGCCTCCCTTGAGCCTCCAGCATGTTGCAGCAGACACCTGCTGTGTAGACGGGAAAACCTCCGGCTGATGGGAGCTTGTGGTTTGGTCTTTTAACATTATGAGCTACACTATATAAAGTGTATTTAGACAAAGAAAACACTGAGCCTGATTCTGGGGCAATGGCTCTAGACTTCCCAAGATTAGAGTCAGGGAAGCAGCAGGAAGCACACCCATTCTCCCTGTATCACCCTTCCAAGTGTCTCAAGGGGCTGCTGCTCTCAGCAATGCCAGACTGGTGACTGGCATTGACTGTTTGGCCTTAGATGTGTCACATGTTGAGACCTTGGCGATAGGCACTCCTCTTTCTCTCTGCACCTACTCAGCTCCAGGCACTGGGCAGCACGAATCCTTCCCAAGAATGCTAACTTGGGTAATCTGATTAGCCACCGCAGTGGGGATGCTCTTCAGAAGAAACTGAGCAAAAGCTCCAAATGATCTAGCCAGGAAGTGCTGGCCATACCATGCAGCAGCTTAAAGCAGGCCTGTGTACCCCTAAGTAGTTCTAGAAGTACAAGGTACACACCTGCCATTTATTCAGTATTAGAGCAATTCGGATTCAGGACTTTTTTGATCCTAGAAGTGACGTTGCCTCAAAAAGGCTAACTGGTGGGACAAATATGAAATAGAGCTAATTATAATTCGGTCATACTCCAAAACAGGGTGATATTCACCACTGCTGGACAGCACCTTTGCCAGGGAGACAAAGAGCACCACGTGTCACGGCAGAGGACACTGCAAACAGCAAAGTGACCAAAGCTGACCTCAGAGGCTCCCACAGTGAAGGTCCAATGCTGCTCCTCAACTTCCAAACACTTCCAACTTGGGGGCCCATGCAGTGCCAGTCCACTATATACCTTCAAGAAATGGCATGTGTCACATGCAAATGTCTCTTCCTGTACCTCTGGATGTAGGGGGATGGCAGGGGGGGCGCATGTTTTGGCTCCCACAGCCTTGGATTAGGTCAGCCTATTCCTCAGGGTCAAATGTTCTGGAGAATACAACGGCAGCTTCTGAGACATGTCCGTAGGTCATAGAAAAGGAAAGGCAGCACCCTAGGATATGACCGATGTCAGGTGATCCACATTAAGAGGCCAAATGCTAACACTGGCCTGATTATTTAGAAACAAGAGCTAGTTCCCTGCCTGGGTGGTTTGACTGAACTGGCTGTCTGCAGAGGGGACAGTTGGCACTGGAACTGCTAATCTGGGGGCTTGCCCTGGAACTGCACTCACGCTCATCGAGCCATTGGGGACAGCAGTTGTGTTCAAGCTACTGGGGATCTCGCCAGTAGCTTGTATTTTAAAATAGACCAAATAAAAAACTGGTAAAACAATCCCAATTAGAAGCATGATAAAAACGGCATTCCACCACTGAATTCCACAGTCGGCACCGTTCGTGGGGGTCTTTGGAGAAGTCGGGAGCAGTGGCTGATTGGAGGTCTCTGCCGAGTAACTTTCATTTAAAAAGATTTCTGACTGCACCGCGCGCTCAATATTCTGGTCAATGCCCTTAAAGAAGTCTGTCAGTGGGCTGGAGAGGGCACCGGCGCCTACAGCTGCTCTATCTGGGTCTGGCTGCTCCTCGAAGGTCACTCTGGTCTCTGAGGATGGGCTCAGGAGGGGTCTGAGTTCTCTGTGGGTCTCTGTAAGGATCCCATGATTTTTCACTGGAATCTTAATAGATTTCAAAGCATATAAGTCTTGTTCTCTGATGAAGTTGTTGACTTTCTTGATATCTGCAACCTAGGAAAGCCACGAAGACAAACAGCACAAAACATGTAAACTCCTTAGAATGAATATCCAAAAAGTAGCTCTTTCTGGAAGAGGATCCAAGCCCACCCCGCTTACGAATCTGATGAATATTGGAAAACCGCACCTAGGCACAAAATTAGTTTAGGCTGAATACAACTGTTTTTTGGCTTTAACTCAGCCGGAATGTATAGCTTAATCATCACATTTCCATACAGATTTACAAGTTTGAAAAACACAAGATCAGTTTTGGAAGAGTCTTTTGCTAATTCAAAGTGTGACCGCAACAAAATGTTTTTAGGTGAAACCCAACCACGGCCAACTTAAAAAGCTTATATCCCTTTCTACTTCTTCTAACTTTTGAGGCAACAGTGCCCCCATCTGGCTGACTTCCCTCCCACATCAGAACCCAATTCAGTAGCTGATTATATTAGGGATCCCCAAACACAAAGCCTCAGCCAGCTCCACACTCAACGTATTTTAACTGTTATAATACTTAAAGAGGTATGTCCTCATGATTCTACCATGTTTTCTTGCCCAGAAGTGCTGTATGGCATATAAATTTATTTTCTAAATAAAGGGACCTAGGGGTAATACACTTCGGAAGATTTCACACAATTGTGATAATTAGAAACATATAGAAAATCATGAATCAAGCTGGAAAGTATGGACTGAAATCTGTTGCAATTTTAGGACTGGAAGAGAAAGGAACAGCACTATGAGTTTTACAAAGTTCGGGACAAACTCCTTCCACAGTCGAATCTTAAGGGATGGTTGGTGCAGACCGTTAAGTCAAAGAGAAACCCTCCCTCAAGCTAATGTTTGAACTTAACTTGAAAGCATTAGAGGTGGACCTTAAGATTTGACTCATAAGCCCACTAACTAGAGTGTAAATACAGCCACAGACCTTTAGATAACACCTAATTCAAATCAATCATCTCTATTATTTCACTTATTGAGCAACTGTTTTCATCATCTAATTGAATTGAGGTGGCAGATATTTTTAACAGATCACACCTGGAAACTAAACCAGCTTGAGACCTGTTTGTCTTTGCCCTTAGTGAATTAACACCAAATTTATATTTACTTTACATTGGAAAATTGATTGCTTTTTGGAAGCATTATATGTAACATCTTCACAGATGTATTAGACATCAGTATTCCAGGAAGCCCACTGCATCCACTCAGTGTGGGGTTGGATTCATTGTCAGCCCATGTTCCATAAACCACACTGTATGCCTACAGAAAATTCTCAGTACAACTGAGAGACCACAGTAAGTCCCTAGAGACCAGCCTCTTTATTTCTTCTGGGAAATACAGCATCCTATACAATGTGTTTAACCATTTGAACCTTGTTAGATAAATGACAAGAAACTAAGGAGGAAAAGGTTTCTAAAATATATTGGTTAGATAGCCTTAGGGGAGGCCACAGAAAGTTGTAACAGTGTCATTAGCGAAATGAAATAAATCGTTTCAATCTAGGAGAAAATGCAGCAATTCCATAAATACTTTCCTACTTACTTTGCCATGTTAATCACTCTGAATGCTAAAAACATAATTAAAGAGAGAAACAGGGTTATACAGATACACAGCGTACAAAGGCTAGATCATGCAGTTCTAAGAGAGGACATAAAACTTGACCAAATAAGCTATAAGCAACAAGAAAGGGTCAGAAAAAGTGAAGCAGCTAAAAAAGCAAGCCTACCAAACAAATCTTGGATAAATTCTGCTGGCATCTTTGGCCCTAGTAGGTCTTAAAATGTGCCTGGGGGGGAAAAAAAAAAAAAAGGTGGGGGAGCCGGAGGGGGACATCTGGGTGGCTCAGTTCCCTGAGCATCTGACTTTTTTTTTTTTTTTAAAGATTTTATTTATTTGAGAGAAAGACAGAAAGCACAAGCCAGGGGGAAGGGTAGAGGGAGAGGAAGCAGCAGATCCCCGCTGGGGCTCGATCCCAAGACCCTGGGATCATGACCTGCGCTGAAGGTAGGGCCCTAACTGACTGAGCCACCCAGGTGCCCCTAAGCATCTGGCTCCTGATCTCAGCCCAGGTCTTGATCTCAGGATTTTGAGTTTAAGCCCCCCACATTGGTCTCCACACTGGGTGTGGAGCCTACTTAAAAAAAAAAAAAAAAAAAAAAAGTTTCCGAAATTCAGTTTGGAGGGGCAGGGAGAGAAGTACTTTGCAGAGAGGGAACTGCTCCAACACGTGAGATTCCTAACCCTCACTTTTCATGATCTCAAGGTTCAGAATTGAAAGTACTTCCACCTGCCTTCCATCTCTGGCTAGATTGGAGAGTCCCTTCCGGCTACAAGAGGCCTCTCCAAACCACCTCTGGGGGGTCAGGAAGGGGCAGCAATGGCCTCCACCCTTCAGGGCATTGCTCTGTTCCTCCGAGCACGCAGGAGCCGAGGGACAGATGGCACCTTCACCTGCGGGGTTTCTTACTTTGCAGCCATACTGAAGAGCGAGCTTGTTGAGGCTGTCCTCCTGGGCCAGCTCCCGCTGCAGCAGCACCACGTCCCCTGCTCCTGGCTGGTGAGGGTGGTGGTCACCCTTCTTCTGGCGCTCCTTGCCCCGGGGCCGCAGAGCCACACGGTGGGACTCTTCCTCAGAGGAGTCCCCGGAGTCCCCACCACCGTTCTCAAACATGTAAACGTGGCTGGTTGGAGTCCTACAGACAATGGCTGGGCCTTGAAAGGTCTTGGTTAACACTTCCTTCTGCCTCATTTTCTTAACTGAAAACCAAACCCCATGGTTAATTCCACATAAGGCACATTCATTCCTCTGCGGCTACATTAAAGAGAAGTGTCTTGTTAGAGATTACGCTTTTCCCTGATCATTGCAGAGACACCATCAGTACAAAAAACAATGTGTTGTACACTGAGATGGGTTGAGAGGGAGGTGTGTAAAAAATAGCATTTTCCCCTTAACTGCATCCCTTTTGCATAGAGAATGAAAGAATCCTTCCTTTCCCCCTTATTTGGGGGTGGTGCCCCCCCAAATCCACGCAGATAAAGAAATTTCTCTTTTTGGTCTCAGGGGTAAAGACGCTGCTGGGACCCTTGCAATGAGAGCGAAGGGCTGTTCCAGCTTCCTTGCTTTGAGGATCCTAACTCGGAACTTTTGTACAGAACAATTCTGGTTCACTACTTCACACACTCCAGAGTCCCCTCGCCAAGAAGGTCAAGACTAAGGGCACTTGCTTATGAGAACTAGGAGAATAAAAGACTTTGATTTCCAATACCGAAGGCTTGAATTACGTTGTATGTGGGCCAAGATGGGCAGAAAATTCCTGTCGAACTACGAAATTCGTCCAGTTTCTCACAGCTGCCCTTGCCTTCATTACATCCCACGCCTGGTTTTATTTTCACCTCCCGCCCAGTGCAAAAGCCACGCCACCTGCTTTCCCCTCTCGGAGCGGTCCGAGCGAGGTTCCAGAAACGAGAGCTCAAATGCGGTGAATGACAGCCTCCGACCTGCCGGCGTGGGGCCCTTCGGAGCCCAGGGGAGCGGCGCCTTCGGGGACAGCTAGGGCCCCCCGGCGCGACCGTGCCGCCCACCGCCTCCTGCCCGCGCCCTACGGACCCGCCGGCCCGGAGGAGGGAGGCGGCGGCTCCCAAAATGAGCTCAAGAGCTCAAGGCCCGCCAGGGACCCCGGCGGCTCCAAGGCCTCAGTTTCCCTCTGAGCCCTTTCCGTGCAAGGAGGGCGGTCCCCACACAGGCGCTGACGAAAAGAAAACGGGGCGCGGCCCGCTCCTGGGCTTAGATGGGCGGGACCCCAACATTCCACACAGGCACGACCTCCAACCTCTGCCCTCCACCCCAACCACCTCCGGCCAGCCGCAGACGGTGGCGGTCGCCGCCCCTCCGGAAGCAGGAGGGCGGCTCGTACCCGAGGCAGAAGCGCGGCCCACCCCCCTGAGCCGCGGCGCCGCTGAGGGCCCGCGCGCTTCCCCTTCCAGGACCGCGGCCCCTCCTGCCAGCCCCGGTACCTCAGCGCCCCGGATCCTCCGAGACTCGCCGCCGCCGCCGCCGCCGCCGCGCCTGCTGATTGGGCCCGAAAATCAGCAGGTCTCCAGGGGGCGGGGACAGCGAGGCAGCCAATGAAATCAGCGGTGGGGCGCTCTGGAATGAGCCTGGCTGTGCCAAGGTCAGTGCAGGAAACGCGGCTGGGGGGCGTGGCCGGGGAGGGGCGGGGCCGGGGAGGGGCTCCAGCTCCCCGACCGCTCCTCCCTTCGCCCCGCCCCCCGGCCTGCCACCACGGCACCAGCTCGTCCCAGCTGCAGTTTTCGCTTCGGATGTAGGCTTACCGCTGATTCCCAGCTTTCTGCGGAATCTCAGCTTTCTCGCCTGTACAAGAGGCCTTTAGCCCCGCCCTCTGTGTCAATTGTGTAACGAGGCGGCAGATTCCTAGGAGAGTGGGGGCTACCTGCCGAGGCGTCCCGCTGGGACCCAGGGGTCTCCACATCCTGAGCCCTTACCACCGCAGGATGAGTTTGTTCCTCTCCGCACACGAAGATGGAAAAATTCCCCAGTGTAAACCATGGAACCACGACAACACGGACCACAAGCAACACAATTCACCCAACGTCGATGGCGGGGGACTCCTTAAGCTTAATAGTGGTGGGGGAACACTCTAACACACTAAAGTACAAAGGTTTAAAAGGTCCACGCCCCAAAAGAAACGAAAATTAAAAAGCAAACCGTAACCAGGGGAAAATAAATGCAACAAACACCGCAAAAGATTAAAATCCTTAATTGAGACAAACCTCATCGAATTAATGAGAAAGTCACTAACCGCCCAGTGGGTGGGGCGCATGAGCTGACAATCCACCAAAGTATGCAAATGGATAATGGGGGGGGGTGGAATGACATCTCAGTAGTTATCAAATTAAACCACAAAGCAAAAAGAGTAAAACAGTAAGATCTCTCCCTTTTATGGCTTTCCATCCTACTTAAAAGTTGAATTCTTTATCTTGGCTGACAAAGGCCAGGGCATTCTCTGCCATTTACTCACTCCTTTTATCCACTCTCCCCTTTTTTCTGGCTTTTAAACACCCAGCTCTCCCACACCTGGCCCTTCATAGGAACATACTTCTCTCAGCTGCTGGCATGGCTGGACCTTCTGACCTCCAGGCCTCAGAGAAGTCCCTTTCTCAGTCCATATACCTAGATGTTCCCTCCATGCTTTGTCAGGACATTCTGTTTCTTCTTCCCACTTCTTATTTGATGGACTTGTTTTATTGCCAGAATCCACCTGTCCCTAATTATCGTCTGTTTTGCTCACCACAACCTCTGTCCAATTCAAAGCCTATACTCGGTAAATAGTGGCTCAACAGGCAAGACATTAAGTGACCTGACCCAGGGTACAGAGGAAGTGGCAGCATTAAAGTTCAAATCCTAATATGTCTGACTCCAAAAGCCCATCTGTCAGCCACAGCTGTCCTCCTGGACCAAAGGGCTTGGTCATGGCCTGGTGTATTTGACAAGTCTAGGCATCAGAATTTAAGAATGTGATTAAAAGGGAGAGGAGTCAGATCAGAATCTGCAAAGCTGAATTAATTTTTGATTAATTAGCCACTCTCTGATCTTTCATTCAGCATGTCCAATAAAAAACAAATCCAGATTAAGGAGAGACTTTATTCAAAAAGATTATTGCAGGGGAAGAAAAAGATTTGCCATGAGGAGAACCCTCTCTGACTATGAGGTCTGCAAGCACCTTAAGAGTTGGGCTCAGGGGCACCTGGGTGGCTCAGTGGGTTAAGCCTCTGCCTCCGGCTCAGGTCATGATCTCAGGGTCCTGGGATAGAGCCCCGAATCAGGCTCTCTGCTCTGCGGGGAGGCTGCTTCGCCC
Organism: Mustela erminea; assembly: GCF_009829155.1. Taxonomy (NCBI): domain Eukaryota; kingdom Metazoa; phylum Chordata; class Mammalia; order Carnivora; family Mustelidae; genus Mustela; species Mustela erminea. The sequence continues at coordinate 19,072,477 of NC_045618.1, forward strand.
TCTCTGCCTGCCTCTCTGCCTACTTGTGATCTCTCTCTCTCTCTGTCAAATATATATATATATATATATATATATATATATATATATATATATATATTTTTTTTTTTTTTTTAAGAGTTGGGCAGAAAGGGCTTTTCTTTTATAGAGAGGAGTAAGTAAGGCTAAAAAGAACCAGGTGTGGGGAAATAGGACAAAAGGGTGGCAGAATTGGATAACAGATACGAGAACGTTCTACCGAGGCCAGCCTGTTCTCAAGAGGGACTGTATGCTGCCTCAGGCTGAGGCTGGACTGAAGTCCATTCAGGGGCCTAGATGAAGGAGAGCAGCTCCGTGGAATGCTGGTTAACAAGCATTTTGTTCTGATTGATCAGTGGGGCAAGAGGCTCAGCTAACCATTCATGAGGCAGAGAAAGAGAATTTTGAAGGTTTGTGTCTGGCCTTGTCATAGGTAAACAAGGAGGGCATCCCTGAGTCTTATTTAAGCCATACAGGGAAGGAAGGGAGGTTCTTTGCAATAAGTCATTTTCCAGAACAGAGTGGATGGGTAGGGATGGGGAGGTCTTTTTTTTTTTTTTCCAAAGATTTTATTTATTTAACAGAGAGATCACAAGTAGGCAAAGAGGCAGGCAGAGAGAGAGGCTTTAGCCCACTGAGCCACCCAGGTGCCCGGGGATGGGGAGGTCTTAACCCTCACCATTTTCCAGGAACACAGGGCGTCAGTAAATCTTGACATTGTCAAGTTTCTGTCTATGGGTCTACCTCCACATGTCAAGAATTGGAGAACAGCAGTAAGCGCTCATGGGGTTTACACTCCTGAAGATGAGCCAAGACAAGTACAGACACAGAAAGGGCATTACAGATTATGCTAGATGTGGGGAAAATAACAACTAGGACATTATCTGTTAACAAAAATTATCCGTGGGGCGCCTGGGTGGCTCAGTGGGTTAAAGCCTCGGTCTTCGGCTCAGGTTGCAATCCCAGGGTCCTGAGATCGAGCCCCATATCGGGCTCTCTGCTCAGCAGGGAGCCTGTTTCCCTTCCTTTCTCTCTGCCTGCCTCTCTGCCTACTTGCAATCTCTGTCAAATAAATAAATAAAAATCTTTAAAAGTATTATCCAAACTTCATAAAGGCAAAAGGATTGGTTGTATGTTCTTTCAGTATTATGCTGGAGCTTGGTTAACAAGCCCATCTAAGGAAAATCTGATTCTCTAAGCAGCAGTTCTCAAAATGTGATCTTGGAGTCCTGGGGAGCCCTGAGTCCTTTTCATTGGGTCTGTTAGGTCAAATCTATCTTCATACCAGTGCCAACATCATTTTCCTTTTCCACTTCATTCTCTCTTCATAGACATAAGTTAGGTAACATAGATGATGTCTATATAGGGTACAAGGCAACACAATACTCCTGGAAGATAGGTATTGTCATAATCCCCAAATTGCAGACAGAAAAACTGAGTGTAACAGAAATTTCAAGATGCTTACCCAATATCCATTTGAAACTTTCACTTTGGAAAAGAACCCCAATATTATCTGGGGCAGCAATGTGCCAAGCTGAGACTATACTTCCCAGTCTTCCTTGCAATGAGGTGTATCCCTGTGAATAAGTTCCCGACAATATAAGAGGAAAATGTCGGTGGAACTTAAAAAATGTTTAAAAGGCAGACATCTGGAAAAGCTCTATAAAATATGTGTGTGTTCTGCTTATCCTCCCTCCTGATGCATGGAATGAAGATGTGATGGCTAGAGCACCTGCAACTCCTCTTGGACACGAGGCAGCCTTGGAGGTGGAATCCAAGTGCTAAGGATGGCAAAGCAGAAAGATGGAAAGTGAGCAGAGAAGAATTAAATGTTCCCATTGTTTAACAGGTTGAGATTCCTGTTAGTAGCAGCTATTGTAATTCCTAACTTAGATACCTGGGCACAGAGATTAAATTATTTGTCCTCGATGCCATAGCTAGTCAGTATAAGAGGCAGAATCCAACCTCAGACAGACGACAAAAGCCCACAGTCTTATAAAAGCCCCTGAGTAGAGCTCAGCTTTGCTTTCTCCACTGGCCCTGCTCAGCCAGGACACCCGCTAAAACTTGGTGAACAGTTCCTTCAGAAACATACCCTAGTTTTCTCTCCAGGCTGTTGGCTAGGCTGGCTGAGATGCAGTTCCTTGGGCTCAGGTGAGGTCAGAGAAGTGTTTGAGCAACATGACTCAATCTCTGAAGAATGTCAGAGTCACATCCACCAAGGACAGTCCCATCGCTTCAGTGCTGAGAAAGCTGCCATCAATCCTCCACAAGCCGACAAACCTACTTAGAGGCTCCTCTGACTCCCACCAAACCTAGAGCAGCCTCGCCCCTGTGTCAGCCTGCTATGAACTGAACTGTGTCCCCACTAAATTCATATGTTGAAATCCTAACCCCTAATGTGACAGAGGGGCTACAAGGAGGAGATTAAGGTTAAGTGAGGTCATAAGGGTGCAGTCCTGGTCCAGTAGAATTAGTGTCCTTTCAAGAAGTAGAAGAAGTGACAGCAGAGGGCTTGCTTTCACTCTCTCTCTTTCCCTGCTCAGCCTCAGAGGAAAGACCATGTGAAGATGCCGTGAAAAGGTGGCCATCTGGAAGTCTTCTGGGCCATGGTCACCTCCTGTATGGTACTGTTCCCTATACCTGAGATGGCCCTACATCCCTTCTGCCTGGAACATTTTCAGTCTATGTCTCCTGTCTTGGCACAACTATTAGGAACATGCCTTCCCTTTCCACAGTTTGGACACATCCTCTACCTCTCTGTGGCAGTTTGCAAGGCAAAGGCTCCCTGCCCACACCTTGACAAACGCTGCTAGTTAATCACAGAGGCCAAGACAGTTGTTAGACCTCTGTGTGGAGTTACCCAACGCAGCTCTAGTTGTTCATGGGAGTGTGGTAGGGGAAAAAGAAAAAAAAAAGGTTTAAAAAATATATTGCATTTAGCACAGGAAAAAACAATCATTAAGAAGTTAAAGAGCATAGAACAAACTGGGCAAAAATTTTGCTATCTTTGATATGTTAATATCCTTAATATATAAAAGGCATTCAGACCTCAATAAGAGAGAGAGAGAGAGAGAGAAACCCAAACACTCCATAGAAAAATTGGCTGGAGGGTGCATGGGTGACTCAGTGGGTTAAGCGTCTGCCTTCCGATCAGGTCATGATCCCAGGGTCCTGGATGGAGTCCCACATCAGGCTCTCTGCTCAGCGGGGAGCCTGCTTCCCCTACCCCTGCCTCTCTGCCTACTTGTGATCTCTGTCTGTCAAATAAATAAAATCTTAAAAAAAAAAGAAAGAAAGATAAAAGAAAAATTGGCCAAATGATGCAAACAATTCATTAGAGAAATGCATACAGAAAAAAGGTATTAGCTTGACAGATGGTCAAATCAATGGAAATTCTGATAAATTCAATAGCTGTAAGAAGCTGGAAAAAGTCAGCTCTGAAAAGATTATACGGCATGTGTTGCACAGGTGGGGAAAGGGTACTGTCAGGCCTTGTTGGTGGGAGTTTCAATTGGGACATTTGTAACATTATGTAGCAATAACGTTTACATTGCGCATGTGCTTTGATCGTGTCTCCCACGTTTAGGAATTTCCCAAAGAAATAAGTAGGACATGTAACAAGATTTGTTTCAAGGCTGTTCTTAATTGTGAGAGAAAAACCCCCACAATGTCTAACAAGAGGGGATTCAGTGGAATTCATATAGCTCATTTATGAAATAAAATAAAGCCCACTTGTGTAAAATGCATATTCACATGAAAGGATATTTAAGAATGACAAGCAGTGTTTTAAAAATCCCTAGAAATCAGGGGTGCCTGGGTGGCTCAGGCATTAAGGGTCTGCCTTAGGCTCAGGTCATGATCCCACGGTCCTGGGCAAGCCCCCGCATCTGGCTCTCCACTCAGCGGGAAGCCTGCTTCTCCCTCTCCCACTTCCCCTGCTTTCCCTCTCTCGCTGTGTCTCTCTGTCAAATAAATAAATGAATTCTTAAAAATCTCTAGAAATCAGAGAAAGGGATGTGTATCACCCCACACACATCTAAGGTTGAAAGGCAGAAGGCTCATAATGGTTTTTCCTGGGGGGCTTAACTGCCTTATTTATGTGTGCTTCCTTTTTTATTTTTATTTTAAAAAATATTTTATTTATTTGTCAGAGAGCGAGAGGGAGCACAAGCAGGGGGAGTGTCAAGCAGAGAGCCCAATGCGGGGCTCCATCCCAGGACCGTGGGATCATGACCTGAGCGGAAGGCAGACACTTCACCAACTGAGCCACCCGGGCTCTCCTGTGCTTCCGTTTCTGAGCTTGTCTCTGCCACACACATTTTTTCCAGTTATGAGGCGGTGGCATGGGGACAGTGGTTAACGTTACAGGTGCTGGGGCCAACTGTCTAACTTTGTTGCAGCCAAATGCTCTGCCCCTGAACTAGACCCCCTCCAATGTCCAGCTCAGAATCCAGCCCTTAGGACCTGTAGGAAAATTCCACCACCTCTGCGAGCCTCAGTTTTCTGGTCTATGAGACGACATCTAAAATTGGTCCTGCTATTCGCCAGGTGCTTGGCATACAGGGAACATTCGGGGAACATGGTTTTGACAGAGGAAACCATAAAGGGATAAAAGTCCATTTTTCTTTAAATTATGCATTCCCGCCCTAACTTAGGTCGCTGGAGGCAGTTCGTGAGGCTCAGATCTGCTCTGATTTAGGGACAGGTTTCTCAAATGAATTTTAAGCTCATTGGTCAGGGGTTTTATTTGTGTCAGAGTCAGTTTTTCCCTGGGGCAAACTATGAGGAGTTGCCCGAGAAGAGGAGCCTGATGAACCAGGCAAGCTGTCCTGGGCAGCAACAGCAGGGGCCACTGCCCTTCAGACCCCCTCAGTGGCTGGCCCACGGTCCCAGGTGATCCCCGTGGTGCTCACAGGTCATCCCTGGCTGACTTCTGCTTGTGTTCCCCTTCCCACTTGGAGGCTGGGGCTGCTCTGTCATTGCCACCTTGGTGGGGACCTCAGTGTCCAGTTTGGGTTTCCCTGAAGAGCTACCCCTTGGTGTATACAGCAGGGTTTCAAGTCTTCATAGACACATGTTACCTCCATTTTTTCCCTCTTGGGAACAAAACCTCAGCCACCTCTCTCCACCCAGCCCCTCTGGCCAACTTCCTAATTCCCTTGCTTATTCCTGTGCCAACCTTCAAGCTCAGGTCTGGCTTCCCTGGGCGTACCTGGGAATTATGCCCGGGTTCAGGAAGTCTGATGCAACACCTCTACGGTCCCCATCTCCTCCCAATCCCCTGGAATTGTGCAGGGAACAGATCTTTTATAATTTTTATAAGAATTGCCTGCTTACCTGCACCCGAATGTTCATAGCAGCAATGTCCACAATAGCCAGACTGTGGGAGGAACCAAGATGTCCTTCAACAGATGAATGGATAAAGAAGAAGTGGTTCGTATATACAATGGACTATTACTCAGCCGTCAGAAAGGATGAATGCCTGCCATTTATATCAACGTGGATGGAACTGGAGGGATTGTGCTAAGGGAAACAAGTCAGTCAGAGAAAGACAATTATCATATGGTTTCACTCATATGCGGAATATAAGAAATAGCACAGAGGATCATGCGGGGAGGGAGGGAAAACTGAATGGGAAGAAATCAGAGAGGAAGACAAACCATGAGAGACTCTTGACTCTGGGAAACAAACCAAGGGTTGCTGGAGGGGAGGCAGGTGAGGGGGGGGATGGGGTAACTGGGTGATGGGCATTAAGGAGGGCACATGATGTGATGAGCGCTGGGTGTTACACACAACTGATGAATTATTGAACCCTGCATCTGAACTCATGATGCACTATATGTTGTCTAATTGAATTTAAGTAATAAAAAAAAAGAATTGCCTGCTAAAACAATACTATTTTAGATATAGTAGGTTCCAGAAAATATTATTAAAATCAATTTTACCTTTTCTTTTGGCTTTTTTTAATGTGGCCACAAGAAGTTTTAAAATTACATCTGGTTCACTTATGTTCTTATTGGATGGCACAGCCTGAGGGTGCCTGAGAGCCTGTCTGGAGCCTGTCCTATCTGCAGGCTGTCTTGCTTGTTCTCTAAAAGGCCCCAATAAACTGAAAATATCCTGACCATCATCATCAGGTCCCGGCTTGGCCAGGGGGTTGACAGCCTGGGGGTTGGGGGATAAAGAGAATCAGGGATACCGCCAAAGAGACGCCTTTTGCCTCCCTACCGTCTGCCTTCCCAGACACTCCAGCCAGGACCCTTAGACCCGAAGTTTCCCCACAGGTGGTGTTGGGCCAGGAGCCCCAGGGTCCATTGAGCAGGTGGGGAATCTCTCACTGAAGGCTTGGGGGCACTGTCCCAGGGGAAGGTCCAAGAAGAAGCTGCTCCCAGTGATATTTCAGGGCGTAGAGGGTGAAAGCTGCATCCAGAGGGGCCAGGAGCAGGTGCTGGAAGCAGGAAGTGGCACCCGGGGCCAGGATCTGGGGAGTGAGTGAGGCTAGAGGCTACGGGCAGCCAAGGTGGGTTAAGGAGGGACCCTGGGCTCCTCAGCTTACCATCCCTCTAAGAAGACTCCTCACCATGCCCCAGTTGGCCTGTCAGGGTTTGCTGTCTGGAAGGATGTTTTGGTGAAGTTCTGTATCACTGAAGCTCAGGGTACAGATCTGTGAAATTGCAGGGACCTCTGGTAATGTCACTCACTGGGACTCTCAAGCTACAGAAGATTTGATCACATACAGGAGCATGTCTAGGTCCCTCAGGAAGACTGTTCTAGACTTAAAACAGACTTACAGCTGATGCATCCCATATGTACACAGTGGGTGTTCAGTATCGGGTTGTAAACATCTTGTTGACCCCATGCTTAGAACCCAGAAGGGTACGTTTGTCATGTCTCTAACCATTTCAGCATTATTTCCAGCCTCAAATCCTTTCAGGAAAAAGTACTGCTGTATCGGTCAGGATTTAACCAAGAAGACTTATACTTATATCAGAATACTTATATTGGAGGGGCCTGCATGCCAGGATTGGGATCACAGGTGATAGATAAGCAAATGGGGGGCATTAGAACCCAGAGATTAGCCACAATGGGGGGGTGGTCACCATCCCTCTAGGCTGGGACCAGAGGAAGGGGGTGGGGTCATGAGGGTCCAGGGAACCATTGGAGGCTTCAGTAGGAGCTGGAACCTCAGAGGAGACAGAAATGCTGTGGAGCTACCTTGTGAGGCAGGACGGAAGGGAGGAGGCATGCTCAGGCCTCTCACCTGCTTGGGCTCTACAAACTATGCCGCCACCTCCCATTGGCTGAGCCAGCAGGAAGCGGGCTAGCCTGTGAGCCTGGAAGTACAGCCCAGGGGCAGACTTGCTGCTGCTGCCTACAAAGCAAAATGAGAGAAAGCAAGGAATGGCTTGGGGTAGGCTGGCCCAAGACCAGTGCCACCTCCAACTGTCCTGATACCCTTTAAAAGACACTGTTATTGCGGAAATTGAAGAGCCTACATGTCACAGGCTGAGTTGTGTCTCCCATTAAATTTGTACATTGAAGTCCCAAACCCTAGTGGCTTAGAATGTGACCATCTTTGGATATAAGGTCTTTAAAAAGGTGATTCAGTTGAAAGGAGGTCATTAAGATGAATCCTAATCCAACCTGACCTGTATACTTGTAAGAAGAGGAAATTTGGACACACAGAGAAAGATGTGTACACAAAGGAAAGACCATGTGAGGTCACACACACACACACACACACACACACACACACACACAAAGTCAGCCATCTCCAAGCCAAAGAGAGAAGTCAGGAGAAACCAGTCCTGCTGACAACTTGATCTCAGAGTTTCAGTTTCCAGAACTATGAGGAGATAAATCTGTTCAGACCATCCTGTGTGTGGTGTTTGTCATGTCAGCATGGATAGACTAAAATTGCCCAAGATTGCCGGAGGAGTCACAATTCAGCACATATCTATCCCCACAGTGCAGAGAACCAACTTCTTCACTGACAGCAGTACAAAGATGCCACCCAGATATCCGGAGTCAGCCCTCCTGCCTCCCCCAGACTCATCCTTGCTGGGAGGAATGACAGACTGGTGTGGGGGGGGGGGCAGCTATTGGTAACTATGAATGCAGCTAAGCATCCTATGTTGCACAGGAATGGTCCTCCCACCCCCCACACCAAAAAAAGAATTATCCAGCTCAAAATGTTAATGATGCCAGGCCTAGAAACCTGCCCTACAGTAACACTCCTTGTCTACAATTCAACTGTGGGCTCACAACATCCAAGCAGGCTTCAGGTCTTTTACACTCAAAATGAACATAGATAATCATCAATTAACAGACATCTGAAGAAAGTCTCTGACATGAATGATAGTGATCAGAGCATGCAGAGGAAATGCAACTTGGGTAAAACATTACAGGGAGAAGAATATTAGAGGAATATTAAAGGAATGAAGGAAAGTAGAGAGGTAAAGAAAAAGAGAAACAGAAAGAAGGAAAGAAATAAAAGAAGATACCAGACCTATGAAGCAAGAATAGGATACTATTTTAAAAAACAATACTTTAAAACCAAACAAGAACTTTTAAAAAATTGAAAATACGAAAGCAGAAATAATGAACACTAAATAGTTTAGATATAAAGTTGAGAAATTCTTCCAGAAAGTAAAGCAAAAAATCAGAGATGGAAAATAAGAGGGAAAAAATGTAAGAAAACTAGTCTAATATCAAAGTAATGGCAGTTTCATAAACACAGGACAGAGAAAATGGAGGGGAAGAAATAATCAAAAACGCATTTCAAGAAAATCCTTTGATAAAGAACATGAGTATTCAGTTTGAAAAGACGAAATAGATCCAGGCATCTCCTGGAGGCATTTTCAAATACTAGTGGCAAAGTGTGATACTTTGATTGATAATAAAAAATATTATCAATGGGGTCTTCAACCCCATTCCTGGTTCATAGTTTCCTAAACCCTTAGAATATTTCAAGTGTTTTGAGTGAGAAATGTGTCTTTTGTTATGTTAATGAGGTGGGTTCTTTAAAAGCGCCTAAAGGTGGAACCTGGCTGCCAGGAGAACCAACCATGTGACTACAAGGTCAGGACTTTCAGTCCCTTTCTCCTGACCTCTGGGAAGAGGAGAGGGGCTGGAGATTGAATCAACAGCCAATGACCAATGATTTAATCAATCACGCCTATGTAACAAAGCTTCCATAAAACCCAAAAGAAGAGGGTTCATAGAGCTTCCATCTTGGTGAACATGGGGAAATCTGGGGACAGTGGTGGGCTGAAAGAGGGAATGAAAGCTCTGTGCCCATTTCCTCCACCTTGTCCTATGCACATCTCTTCCATCTGGCTATTCCTGAGTTATATCCTTTTATAATAAACTGATAATCTAGCAAGTAAAAAATTTCTCAGAGTTCTGTGAGCCACTCCAACAAGTTAACCTGAGGAGGGAACCTTCAAAACCTCTAATCTATAGCCAGTCAGACATACTGGACTTGCAACTGAAACCTGAAGTTCAAGGAGGAAGTCGTGAGAGTAGCTGGTCAGTCAGAAGCACAGGGAAGCACCTGGATTACAAGTGAGGGGAGCAATCTTGTAGGACTGAAGCCTTACCTGTGGAATCTGATGTTATCTCTGGGTAGATAGTGTCAGAGTCGAACTAAATTGTAGGGCACCCAGCTGGTATCCTGAGAATTGCTTGTTGGTGTGGGGACTGCCTCTCCTATGCTCCCCACCTCTTGCCCCCTCCATCCTTATACATTGAAATTGGGTCCAGGAACCTAATTTACAAAAAGACTATGCTACAAACCTCAAAAGGGCAGTGAAAAAATGAAAGAATGGGGAATGAGAACGACTTCAGGCTTCTCATGATCACACTGTAAATAAGACAATTACACTATGTCTTCAAAATTTTGAAGAGAAGTGGCTTTCAGTCTAGAATTTTTAGACCCAAAACACCCATGAAGTGAGAAGATGGAATAAAAGCATTTTGGGCAGGTAGGAGCCTCTAAAATTTACCTCCCATATGCCTTTTCTTAGGATGTTACTGAAGGATATGCTCCTATAAAACAAGGGAGTAAAAGAAAAAGCAGTGAAAGGGCATCCAGGAAACAGAGATTCTATCACAGGAGAAAGCGCTGTGGTGAAGGGTGTGTATGAGGTGTGGGAGGCAAGTCACCTGTGTCTGAATGTATTAAGAAAGCCTGGCAGTGAGTTTTGGATTAGATTATTAATAAAAACATAGGCAACTAAGCAAAAATGTAAAAACCTAACAATTATGACACCAGGATAAACAAAAACTAGAACAGAATCTAAAACTTAGAATGTTCTGCTAATATGACTCAGTTGGGAAGACCATGCTGCTCTAACCTAGTCATAACTCTATGGGAGGGTGTCTATGATACAGTGGGGCATGGGGGATGCCCATATTATACAACCTTACCTGCCTTTTGTGGCAGCCAATGGACAAGGTATGTTGTGGGTTGAAGTGTGTCTCCTACCTCTCTCCAAATATATATACTTTGAAGTCTGAACTCTCATAATTTCAAAATGTGGCCTTATTTGGAAATAAGGTCTTTCTAGGGATAACCAAGTTAAAAATGAGGTCATAGGGGTGGGCCCTAATCTAATATGACTGGTATCCTTACAAAAAAGGGGAGATGAGGACACAGAAGGAAGACAATGTGAAGAGACACAGGGAGAATATGGTTATTTACAAGGCAAAGAGAGAGCTTGAAACAGAACATTCCCTCATGGCCCTCAGAAAGAATCACCCTACTAACATCTTGATCTTGGATCTCCAGTTTCCAGAGCTGTGAGATGATAAATTTCTGTTGTTTAAACCCCCCAGTCTGTGGTGCTTTGTTCTAACAGTACAACAAAACGAATTCACAATATGAGTAAGGTAATCCACATCTTCTGAACTGAGAAGTTGCTATAGACTGAATGATTTTGTCCCCCCAAAATTTACATGTTGAAACCTAATCCCCAATAAAAGGGTATTTAGAGGTGGGGCCTTCGGGAAGTGATTAGGTCATGAGGGCAAATCCCTCATGAACGGGATTAGTGCCCTTGTAAGAAGGGATAGGAATCTATCTCTTTACCAGGTGAGGACAAGAAAGAAGGCATCTGTCCAGAAACCAAGAAGGCGGCTCCCACCAGGAACCAAATTGGTCAAGCACCTTGATCTTAGACTTCCCAGCCCCAAGAATGGTGAGAAATATGTGTATTTTTAAGCCTCCTAGTTGATGAAAATACCATCAACTAGGTATTGTTATAGCAGCCTGTGCTGACTAATACCCCACGCTGGTTCCCCACCCATGACATTGACAGTGTAGCATGGCAGCATGCCAGAGGCTACTAGTGTTCTACCACCCACCACTGATGAGGTCTTCACTGGTGGTCAGTAAGTGATTCATCTTCAAAATCTCAGAAAAAGAGATCCACCAGAATCTTGAAGGAGCTGTTCCTAGATGAAATGGATTTACTACACGAATCAAGTGGATCCAAGTGACACCAAGAGTGGACCGTGGTGGATGCTATGGCAAAATGTACCCTCCCAGCTGCCAGGATTGTTGGTCACTGATGGGTCGGAGCTGAGTCTTTCTCTGGAGACTGCCATCTGCCAGAGTTTAAGTCCCCAGGGAGGAGGCATCCCAATGATGGATTAACACAGAGGTGCAAAGGCTCGTCCCTTGAGCTAAATTCTGGAACATCTGGAAAGCCCATCAAGCTCCAGTTCTTCCAGGGTAGGCAGAGGCCTCCTTATAAGGTGACACCTGACAGCACTTCCTAATAACCCTCTTATTTGCCAATCTCAGCCTTAGAGTTCATCTCTCAGAGAAACAGACCTGAGAGAGTGTTGTTCAAGGTGTGAACGAAACATAATTCATTCAACCTGTTGATAGCATTCACTTTGTTTCCTCTTTTTCAAACATAAACCCTGCTACAGTTTACATCCATGTAAATACAACCTTACATACTTATGGGTCCTTTGATTACTCTGAGATAGAGTCACAGGAATGGGATGGCTGGATTGAAAAGTATAGATAGGTTTAATTTTACTAGGTGTTGCCAGGTTGCTTTCCAAAAAGAACCACAACAATTCTCATCTCAGTAACAATCTTCAGAGAGCCCCTTTCCCTGCACCTTTACCCACAATGCATATTAACACTTATATTGGTTTTAATCAGTCTATTGGGTATAAAGTGATCTGTTGGTTTCTTTCATGTAAGTTTTTCTAGCTACTCATAAAAAGGTTAGAACATTTTCTCAAGTTGATCATGTGAATGTATTCCTCTGGGAATTGCTGTGTTCATTGGGTTCAGTTCAGCAGCAGGTAGCAGAAAACCCCCAAATCACTGAGGTTTAAATTGGAGTTTGTGTATCTCCCATGAAAGGATTCTGGAAGTAGGAAGTGCAAGGTTGGTATTGTGACTTGCAAACTTGTTCAGTGATGCGGACGTCTTCCAGGTCTCCAATTTGTTCTCTCTCTGGAACAGCTGCCAGAGCACCAGCATCACATCTCAGTTCCAAGCAGCAAGAGAGGCAGGCACAAAGGCAGGGCACACTCCTCCACTCCTGTAAGGAGATGTTCTGGATTTAACATACACAATATTCCTGCTTGCCTATATAAGTGAGAACTTGGGCAGCTGGCTACACCTCGCTGCAGAGGAGGCTTAGAAATTCCGTTTCTGAGTTACTACTCTGAGTAAAAACAGGATTTTGTTTATAAGAAGGAGGGTGGAGGGGACACTACCCCCCCCTCAGTAGAGGGGGAGAGTAATTGGAGCAATTAGATCGCTCTGCAGCAAATGCCTTCTTTTTACCAATTTTTCCTGTTTGTCTGTTTCTCTTCTTTTCTTGTCCACACTGTAACAGGTTGAATTATATGACATGGTTGATACTTTACTATTTCACCAATAAAAACAACAACTTCACATGATCCAATCTAGTAGATAGAAACACTTTGCCTTAAAGGTGGGCACATCAACATGTCACACCCTTTTTCCAAAGTTGCTGTCTGTATGTCAGATCTGTATGTGGTCCCTTTTGCCAGCTAAAAATTTAAAAAATTTTAGAGAGTCGGGTGTCCTTTTTCTTTTTTCCCCCATAGCTTCTGGGTTGCCTGTTTGGCAGAGAAATTTTCATGTAGATCTTTATTTATTTTGGGGGGTAAGATTTGAATTGCATTACTTCTTTTTAAAAATATTTTATTTATTTATTTTAGAGAGGGAGAGAAAGAGTACAAGAAGGGGGAGGAACAGAGGGAGAGAATGAGAGAAAATCACAAACAGACTCTCCACTGAGTGCAGAGCCTGATGCAGGGCTCGATCTCACCACCCTGAAATCAGGACCTGAGCCAAAATCAAGAGTTGGATGCTCAACCTGACTGAACCACCCAGGCACCCCAGAATTGCATTACTTTAAAAACAAAACAAAAGTTGGGTATTCATCCTTTCTGATGGAGGCATAATACTCCATAGTGTATATGGACCACATCTTCCTTATCCATTCGTCCATTGAAGGGCGTCTTGGTTCTTTCCACAGTTTGGCGACTGTGGCCATTCCTGCTATAAACATTGGGGTACAGATGGCCCTTCTTTTCACTACATCTGTATCTTTGGGGTAAATATTTAAATCATTTGTTGTTCGGGAATTTATTTTTGTATGCAGTATAAAATAGTGTCAGGCTCCATAGTCTTCCAGTTACATGGCCAGCTATGCCAGATCCGTTCGTGAAACAGCTCACCCACGTCCCACTGAGCTGAAATTCCGTCTTTTGTGAGCATAAAAGTTATACACACAATGGGATCTATTTGGCAAATTTTTGGTAATATGAACTTTCAAACATCATGACTTAACTTGAAACACATGAGTTTCCCACCCTCCCTCTCTGCCTCTTAAAAGGGTGACTGGTATGTGACTAGTGACAGTCTGGAGAAGGTCAGATGGGAGGCCTGTGGCTATCTTCCTGAGTCACCCATGCTTTTCTTTTTGTATAGCCTGATACAAGTCCCTGGCCCTGAAGCAGGCCCAACATCAGTCTGGGCAATGAATGGCCCACTGATGAATGGGCCATTCCCACGTTCAAGTGGGTCATGGTCCAGCTTCCTTGCAATACCTGTGGGTAGGCACCTCTGGGCACCAGTGTTAAGAGCGTAGATGTTGGGTCTTGCCCACCCCACCCACACCCAGAGTGAAATGCACCAGTGTTCACCCGGCAGCAATGGTAGCCAGCACCAAATTCTTCTACTCTCATAACCGCCCCCGAGACTGTTGTTACGAGGTGCTCTTACTGGGATCTCCATGTTACAAGATGAGTCAATCGAGATCAGAAGGATGGAGTCCCCTGCCTGACCCCCCCAGCAGCAGAGCTGGACATCTGACTGCAGACCCCCAGCCACTAACCCCATGCTGGGTCTGTCCATTCACTAGAGTGTGGAGATAGACGGACAGCACGGGCATGTTTGTCCTGTGTGCTCCAAGAAGACTCAGACCCAGTCCGAGCTTGGATCAGGCTGCCACGGACAAAAGGAGGGGCAGAAGGGTCACAGAGCTCTGAAGAAGGCCCTGTATTGGTTTCTTGTGTCTGCATTGTGGATGAAAAGCGGGAGGAGTCAAATCCAACAGGGTGACCGGCCTTCCCCACAGCCAAGCTCAGCTCAGGCCAGCATCAGGTGAGATAGGAGACAGTGGCCCCAAATATCCTGGCTCTGAAGTGGCCAATTACAACTAAAAGTAAGGGGCTGGATGGCTCAGATGTTTAAGTGTCTGCCTTCAGCTCAGGTTACGATCCCAGGGTCCTGGGATCGAGCCCCATGTTGGGCTCCCTGCTTCTCTCTCTCTCTTCCCTGCTCATGCTTGCTCTCTTTCAGAGAAATAAAAGTAAATGTTAAGCTTTATTTACTGGTACAGAGAGCCCCTCCCTCCATGCCTCCAGTTCCTCCAGTCTTTTCTACCCTGATCTCAGCCCCTTTTAGGAAAAAGGTTAGTGTTCTGGGAAACTTCAGGGAGGGGAGGGAGCAATTCTTATGGCTCTGTTAGACAGAAGAGCTCACCTGACCATCCTACCCGGTCCTGTGGGCAACAGAGGTGCTATATTCACATATGGGAGTTTGGAGATCTCTGCATTAAGGAAAATGCCCTGTCCTAGTGTGGGCCTCCCAAGCATCTGAAATTTAACTGGTGCTGGATGTGCCATCCCTTGCCAGACTGCTCTGCCCATGATCCGATGGCTCTTCCTTTTCAACCTTGTCCATTGCCAACAGCCGATGATCGCCCAGCAATGGCACCTCTGTGTAGTAAAGGGTTAACTCATCAGGCTTGTCCAAACTCAACATAGCCCAAAGGTCTTCAGAAATGGCCCTTGACCAGCTCCTGGGGGATAACCTCCAAGTCTTTGACTACCCTGACTGAGGAGTGTCATTGATTACCTGGGGCCTTGAGCCACACCACATATTTGATACTAACAATGGAATTTATAGTGGGGGGCTGTATCGGTTTGACCTAAGGTCAGTCACATGGACATCCCGTGCCTACATAACTGGCCCCCGATAAAACCCCCAGACACCATGGTCAAGGTGAACTTCCTGTTGCATGCTTTTTTTTTTTTAAATTTCATTTATTTTTAAGTAATTTCTGCACCCAACACTGGGCTCAGACTCACAACCCCAAGATCAAGAGTCCCATGCTCTACAGACATCGCCAGCCAGGCCCCCCCCTCCTTTGCACATGTTGCCCATGTCATTGCTAGGAGAATTCAGCACTGTGCACGTGATTCCACTGGGTAAGGACTATAGGAAGTTCACACCTGGTTTCTCCTGGACTCTGCATTATGCACCTTTTCATTTGTTGATACTGATCTATATCCTTTTGCTGTAAAAACCTGTAGCCATTGGGGCGCCTGGGTGGCTCAGTGGGTTAAAGCCTCTGCCTTCGGCTCAGGTCATGATCCCAGGGTCCTGGGATCAAGCCCCGCATCGGGCTCTCTTCTCAACAGGGAGCCTGCTTCCCGCGCCACCCCCTCTGCCTGCCTCTCTGCCTACTTGTGATCTCTGTCAAATAAATAAATAAAATATTAAAAAAAAAAACACCCTGTAGCCATGAGTATAACAGCTTCTCTGAGTTCTGTGGGTCATTCTAGCAAATCACTGCCACCAAGGGTGGTCACGGGAATACCCTGCCACAACCCCTCACATTAGCTACCCCTGCTCTGGATGTCTCCCTTAGCCATTCATTCTGTGGGGTGGAAAAATGTCATCTGGCTGGTGGTGTAGACAAACAAGACACATAAGACAAGAGGCCTGAAGTAGTAATCCTTGCAAAAACAAGGCCTAGACTGAATTATTCCAATAGCTGAGAACTGGAGGTCCCATGTCAGATGCTCTGTCAACCTGTGTCGAGACTGATGGAGGTTTCACTCGGATTGTTTATAACAATTATAAACAAATTTTCTTTTCAGGAACACCATGCCTTGGAATCTTCCTTCTGGTGTGGAAGGCAGGAATTACCTTCTTCCTCCTCCTAAAACACTAGACCTTGCCTAGTGTTCATAAGACACCTCAGATATTTAAGGGAACATGACCAGTAGACCAGGTAGCCCTCCAATGACGTGGGAGATTTTCCAAAATGAGATGACCCTTGCTTACTCGGTTAATTTCCAAGGGGGGTAACTGACTCCCTATTTTGGGACAGCCTGTAGGCAGTCTTCTCTGCAAGGACGAGTCATCCAATAGAAAGGGGGGTACAAAATTTGTCCCTGACTTTAGCTGAAAGCTATCAGTGATGCTACCTTAGCTCTAAAAGTGTTCAGTCCCATTATTCATGCCTGGCATGGTTCTAAGTGATGGGCACCTTCTCACTGAATTGGCACTAAGGTCCTCATGTCCACACCAACCACCTAGATCCATTTTATTTTAAATTTATTTTTAATTGATTATTTATTTATTTAATTTATTTTTTGAGAGAGAGAGAGAGAGCCCATGTGTGCCAGCTGGGGGGAGAGAGGGCAGAGGGAGCCTATCAAGCAGACTCCCCAGCCACTCTCCAAATCTAGCTCCTTGTCCAGTGAATTCTTCCCTGGGGGTTGGCCTGGCTTCCTCCCTGGGGAGGTCCTGTATAGCCTTGCTTTTTTTTTTTTTGCCCCTAGGAGAAGTAATCCTTCCTTGTTTTTTCCCCTGGAGACCCAAACTCACTCCTTAATGGAAACTGAAGTATCTTGAAGTTCTTCCTGGCTTCTGCTTTATTACCCTAGGGTATATTGTTTTTAAGGATTTAAAAATCCTCAAAATCCTGATGCTGATCTGTTTTTAAGGAAGACCTTTCAGTTTTGTTTAAGGGCTGGAACCGGGTCCGAGCCCAATCCAGAATGATCTGGCCGCATCGGGATTGCTGCCAGACAAGAGTTTAGCCTTGGGAGGACACAGAAATGGCTGCCGCCCCCTTTGCGTTCTGTTGATAAAGGAAACTCAGTTCCTGTGTACGCTGTGCCTGACACAGTGGCTCCGATCTGAGTTTCTGGGACATGGAACTCATGTACTTTGGAGACAAGGATCCTCTTGGTAGAGAAAGAAATAAAGTCAGAAGCCTGGAATTTGATGCAAAGCCCTGGGGAGCCCTTGCACTTGAAGCTTTGGGTTCACGGTAAGCCGGCCTCTGCTGACATGACTGCTTCATATATTCCTCCAGATGCTTTCTCCACTCTCTATGACCATTTCATGACAACAAGAAGGGAAGCGTTTGCTGAAGGTCTTCCCCCTACGCTGGCACTTGGCCTGTTACCCTGTGTGATCTCCCTGCCACCAGGGAAGAAGGGGGCGATACCTCTGTTTTACAGCATCTGAAAGGAAGGATAGATCCTTCCTTTCCCCACTAGACAAAAGAAAAAAAGATCTCATCCTTCCCAGTAATTCCAGAAAAGTAATTTTCTCAGTGGCCTGTGCTGGGCCATGCTGAGCTGCCTTAACCCCATGGCTTGATGGTGGGGGTGACGGGTGGGAGGTTCCCCCAGGGAACCTTAGAGTGTTGTCATCAGAAGGGAGTGGCCACGGGGTGGGCAGAAACTGTGACTGGTCCCCAAGGGTCCCTGGCCATGATGCACTGCATGTGCTCTGGAGGACTGGATCACAAGAGGGTGCACAGGTGCTCAGCTGGGGTCTGGTTCAGATGCAGAAGAGCAGGAGTGGGGGCCAAGATAGTTCCAAATAATGCCATTGTCGATGGGGTGGACGGAGCCCTGGGTTCACCCCCACCACCCATGGGAACTTGAACAAATTTCTTAGTCTTTCTGATCCTCAATTTGCCTACCAGAGAAGTAGAGCTAGTAAAATCTGCAGGCCAAGGGACACCTGGGTGGCTCAGTGGGTTAAAGCCTCTGCCTTCGGCTCAGATCATGATCCCAGGGTCCTGAGATCGAGCCTCGCATCAGGTTCTCTGCTCAGCAGGGAGCCTGCTTCCCCCTCTTTCTCTCTGCCCGCCTCTCTGCCTCCTTGTGATCTCTGTCTGTCAAATAAATAAATAAAATCTTAAAAAAAAAAATCTGCAGGCCAGCAAGGGGGAGCTGAGGGCCCACCTTCCCAGCTTCTACTGCAGGGAATTCCTGCATAGTCTGACACCTGGCTTCTTGTCACTGTCCTCCCATCCTCCCCCACTGCCACCCAGGGACTCATCTCACGGATGAGTGTGGGGGAAGAAGTCAGGCCCGCTCAGTGTTGCCTCCCTCCTTCATTGACAAACGGCCTACCGGTCTCTCCGGACTCTAAACCTTACATAGGGACATCTGTCTCACTCTGGGACGTGGTACCAGGACCACCTGTTGGCAGATGTAATCCACATTTTACAACTACAGCTGTAAAAATTATACATGTAATTTGTAAATGTAAATGTAAAATGTAAAAAAAAGGTAAAATGTAAATGCAAAATGTAAAAAACGTCAAATGTAAAATGTAAAAAAAAAAAAAAAAAATTTTTTTTTTAAAATTTCCAGCTTGCAGGAGGTTCTAGGATGAGAGTTTCCCCTGCACCCCAGCTCCTCATGGGCCGTGGAAAGGGGCAAGCCCAGCACATAGCAGCTGCTCTGCAAATATTATCCTGCTGTATGCGGTCCCCCATGCAGGTCCCACTCTGGTGGAAGAAGGAGCTCTCCTTTCCTCCTCAGGGTCCCAGGTCACTTCTGGGGTCTTCCAGCTGGGAGGAAGTTCAAGGAGAGGCCCCTGCATGTCCCCTCCCATTGGCCTAAGAGAGCACGTGCGATGGGAGGGCCCTGGGTAGGGGTCTCCAGGGTCAGCAGGGCAGAGGGGCCTGGGGGAACCATGCGCCCCTCTCCAGCCAGCTGGGGTGAGCAGAGGGACCTTGAGTGACAGCTGTAAGAGGAAAGCAGACCAAGGTAGTCGCAGTCACCTGGCTCAGTATAGACAGGCCCCATGCAGTGAGTGCAGTGTGGGAATCCCCTTGGGGTACCTGTTAAGTGCAGCAGAGTGAGGGCAATGTATGTATTACCCAATGAGGTCACTGGGTCCTTCAGGTCGGCATTATTCTCCCCAGTTTATAGAAGAAGAAACAGGTTCAGTGGCTTGTTCCAACTCAGCTCCTCCATGGCTGTGCCTTTGGGCCCCAGACGAAGGCCTGGAGAAAGAAACGAGTGTCAGTGGTCAGGGCCCTTGTTGCATAATGCGTGGACACTGTTCCATCAGATGCTTTGTAAACACCCTCATCTGTTCCCAGAACTGGGGGTTTCCCAGAGAAAAGCCACTTGATGTGGATCCCCAGGTTTTATAACACCTTTTCTAATTCTGCTTAGGGCCCAGGGTATGGAATGTATGTCCAAAAGCCCATCTGTCCGGGATCTGGGTTCTCCTAATAGAGCGACCGCCCAGACCCTTCCACTGCCATGATGGACTGAATTGTGATCCTCAACAATGCATGTGTTGAAATCCTAACCCCTGGCGCGTCAGAATGTGGCCCTATTTGAAAACAGGCCTATTTGTAGATGTAGTAGGTTGAGTGGAATCATACCAGAAAAGGGTGGGCCCCTAATTCAATGTGACTGGTATCCCTTATAAAGAGGTAATTTGGACACAGAGACGGATATGCACAGAGGGAAAACAGTGTGTGAACACAAAGGCAGAGGTCAGGGCGATGCTCCTACAAGCTAAGGAGCTCCGGAGATGGCCAGCAAACTACCAGAAGGTAGGCGAGAGGCCTGGAATGGATTCTCCCTCCCAGTCCCTAGAAGGAACCAACCTTGCCAACACCTTGGTCCCAGACGTCCAGCCTCCAGAGCAGTGAGATAGGACATTTCTCTTGGGTAAGCCCGCCAGTCTGTGGTGCCAACAGAAGGAGATAAGAGACGTTTAATCCTAAGAGATGACTAATGATCTCTCCACACACTCAGTAGTCACAGAGGGCCTCCAGGTCCGCACAGGGGGCCCCTCTGCTGTGGACCCCAGGAAATGCCCTGTTGCTGCTCAAGGAGATCCTGACAAGGCCTCACAGGCTGCTTAATTAGTCTGTTGTTTGCTCTGGCTGACCTTCCCCCTTTCTTTTTTCCCAAAACAAACTTGGCCCTCAGTTGAGGCTCTTAATTTCTGTTTACAGAGAAGCTCAGCGTATACATGCCCTCCTAGCTGTTAACAGGGCTGCCTCTTTGACCTCAGGGTCTTTGAGTCAAGTTAAGGATCCACACCCTCCCTTTCCAAAGGACGGTTGGGCAGCATCAGTGAACAGCCAGCCCTCCCCGAGGGCCCAACAACGAGAGGGACTGGGAGGTGCCCTCGTCCAGAAGCTCAGAGAAGGCTGTGTTTCAGCAGGCAACTTTTTTTTTTTTTAAAGATTTTTATTTATTTATTTGACAGACAGAGATCACAAGTAGGCAGAGAGTTAGGCAGAGAGAGAGGAAGGGAAGCAGGCTCCCTGCAGAGCAGAAAGCCCGACGACGTGGGGCTGATCCCAGGACCCTGAGATCATGACCTGAGCCGAAGGCAGAGGCTTTAACCCACTGAGCCACCCAGGAGCCCCTTCAGCAGGTAACTTAGACAAGTGTCACTACTGCAAAGAGACCTGGCCTGGGAAGACTGAAACCACAAGTTTCCTGAAGTTTCAGACAGATCCAGAAGACCCTTCCCACAGGTGTCATCAGTCACAGCACACACAAGGCTGCTATGGATTAGTGTCCCTCTGGGGAGGCTGGTTTAATAAACTGTCCATCTGTGTGATGTTATCAGCTGAGGAAGGGTTTCAGGAGCAGATAAGGAAAGATCACCCCATGTAGTGCGAAATGAACAAACAGGGTATGAAACAATGGGCAGTGTAGGCTATGCTTGTAGGAGGAAGTTTCAAGGAAGGATTTGTATTTCCTTCTGTTTGTACACAGAAATAGGGAAAGGCCATACCAAAAATTCATAGGAGGGGCGCCTGGGTGGCTCAGTGGGTTAAAGCCTCTGCCTTTGGCTCAGGTTAGATCCTGGGGTCCTGGGATCGAGCCCCACATTGGGCTTTCTGCTCGGTGGGGAGCCTGCTTCCTCCTCTCTCTCTCTCTGCCTACTTGTGATCTCTCTCTGTCAAATAGATAAATAAAATCTTTAAAAAAAAATTCATAGGAGGGGCTGCAAAGGGTAAATTTACATTAACTTGGCTACCCCATGTAGTACCATGTAGTACCATGGGTACTCGGTCATTGGTTCAAATGCCAGTCTAGATATTGCTGTAAAGTCATTTTTTTAGACGAGATTAATAATTACAGAAGTAGACTTTGAGTAGAGAACCAGCCACAGTATGGGTGGGTCTCACCCAATCAGTTGAAGGCACAGAAAACAAAGGAGAGAAATGTCTGTGTCTGGACTGCCTTTTGACTTGAGCTGCAACTTCACCACTTCCCTGCGTCTCTAGGCCGCTGGTCCACCTTGCACCATTTGGACTTGCCAGGCACTACAGTTGCATGAGCCAATTCCTTATAATCAATCTCTCTGTCTCCTCCTCCTCTACTGGTTCATGTTTCTCTGGAAAACACTGACTAATACAAGGTTTCCCCGGGGCAAACTATTGAGATCTGGAAAAAAGTAGGAGATGTAGGAGGACAGGACTGGAACAAGATTGCCTGATGTATTATTTTGTATTTCATCATCAATATTTTATTTTTTTAAAGATGTATTTATTTTAGAGAGAGCGAGCATGTGTGAACAGGGAGGAGCAGAGTGGGAGGGAGAGAGAGAATCTCCAGCAGACTCCCTGCTGAGTGTGAAACCTGATGTGGGGCTCGATCTCACAAGCCTGAGATCATGACTGAGCCAAAATGAAGAGTCGGATGCTTAACCGACTGAGCAACCCATGTGCCCCTATGTCATTATTTTTGAAGCACGTGAAAGTATTATCTATTAAAATTTAATTATAAAAGAACTTCATAGATAAATGGATAAAGAAGATACACACAGAGGAATATTATTCAGCTATAAAAAGAAGGAAATCCTTCCGTACGGATGCAACTTGAGGGCATTGGGCTAAGTGAAATAAGTCAGACAGAAAAATCCAAGATCTCACTGTTATGTGGAATCTAAAGAACCAAATTCAGAGATACAGCAAACAGCTTGATGGCTGTCAGCGGTGGGGGTAGAGGGGTAGGGGCGTGTGGAATGGGTGAAGGTGGTCAAAAGGTACAAACTTCCAGTTATAAGATGAGTAAGTCCTGGGGACCTGATGTACAGCATAGTGACTGTAGTTAACAATGCTATATTGCTTATTTGAAAGTCTCTAAGCTAACAAAATTAAAAATTCTCATCACGAGAAAAAAACTAATTACATACAGTGATGGATATTAACTAAATGTATTGGGGTGATCATGTCACAAATGGTACATATATAAAATCATTGCACTGTACACCTGAAACAAATACAATATTATACGTCAATTATATCTCAATTGTTTTAAGAAGGCTCTGCACCCAACACGGAGCACAATGAGGGGAGGGGCTTGAACTCACCACCCAGAGATCAAGGCATGATGAGACCAAGAGCTGGATGCTTAACCAACCGAGCCACCCAGCGTGATCCTATCTCAATTTTCAAAAAAAAGCAAATAAAAAGAACTTAAAAAGGATAGGCACGTGGCTGGTTGAGGCAAAGTGGTTCAGGAACATGGGAGGAGGTGAGGCAGCTTTCCTTGCGGGATCCTACCTTCAGTTCTGTTTGTCAAAAGCGGCCCCACCTGCATGAACTTGGAAGATGGAGAAACCCCGCGGTGTGGCCTGGCTTACCTGGGACATCACACTGGCTCTTTCACCATCCATTTCGAGAATGCCAGACACGCCACCAAACATACACCCGTCTTGAGTGTCTGCAGAGATTTCCAAATTTCCAAACAATGGGGGATGACTTTGGCCAGCAGCCGGCCCAATGCGTTCTCCGACCCAGACCCACCATCAATGCACCAGGCTCTCCTGAGAAGCTGCCAGGGGCTGGGCACCACGCAAAGCCCAGGAACACATGGGCGACGAGAGAGATCACTTAGCCTCCCAGAGCTCACGCAGGAAAGGAGACAGGAGGTAACTGTGCTCTCAGAAGACAGAAGGCAGGCTGCCATGACCTTGGTAAGAGGGAGCTCTTTTATACAAGGGAGGTGGGGGCGGCTTACCCGAGTAGATGGCACGAGAGAAGGAGGAGAAGCCAGCTGGTGAGGAGTCTAAGAAGGAGTGACCCCACTGCTGCGTGCAGAGGAGATAAGGGCACAGCTCACCTGCTTTCTTTCTGCCTTCCATGTGCCTGGGGCACCGAGGAGGACACCAAGGCCAGGAGGGAGAAGTGAGCTGTTCAAGGCTTGCACACACAGCTGTGCGTGCTTCTAATCTCAGCCGGGGAGCGGTTCTCTGCTCACGTCCACTTGCAGCTTCTGGAAGTCGTCAGAAGCCGCAGCTGTGCGCCCTGGAGTGGCTAGGTGTGGGCTCCACTTCCTAACTGTGTGGCCTTGGGTCAGCTGTGGAACTTCCCTGGGCTTCAGTTTCTCCGCTTGAGGATTAGATATGCTGTTTTGGTAAGTGGTATGTAATGGGTCCTCTCTAGGTGGCAGTCCCTATATGCTTGGTTCATGTCATTTATGTAGAAAATAAAATGAAAAAAGAGAGGGAGTACATATGAGGGGAGGGCACAGGAGAGGTTTCATAGGCAGAATTGAAAAAAAAAATTTTTTTACTGATTTGAGGGAGACAGAGCATGCATGAGTTGGGGGAGGGGCAGAGGAAGAGGAAGAGGGAGACGCAGACTCCCCGATGAGTGTGTCTGTTGAAGGGCTCAATCCCAGGACCCTGAGATCATGACCTGAGCTGAAGGCAGATGCTTAACCAGCTGAGCCACCCAGGGCTCCCCCCAACCCTGGCAGAATTTTGCAGAGATCTCACCTGGTCCTTTTGAGCCTCTGTACTGGGGGGTTCTACTCCATGGACAGTCCCTGGGCCAGCATCCCAAACCTCAGCCCCACCTGGGAGCACTGACGGGAATCTGCATTCTGACATTCAGGGGTAGAGGTGTGCCTTATTTACAGCCAAGGGACACTGTTCTATGGCTGGGGCCACCACCCATGCCCCTCAGCCTCCCGCCACACTGGCTCCTGTGCCCTCCTTCCATGAAGCCAGCATCCCCAGCTTCATCTAAGGATCCCACCTGTGCTTTGCTTTGGTGTCACCTCATTCATGCTCTAATTCACCAGACACCTTCCTCTCCAAGCAATATTAAGTTGGAGAATAGGCAAAGAAGGAAGGACCCCAGCCACTGGGAACCATGGTGAGTGTGAGGAGACCTTTTCTTCCTCTCCTGCTGACAGGAGAGTGGAGGGAGATGTGTCCCCTGAAAGAGCCTATGGACAAAGAGACTCGGGCCCTCCTTGGTCTAGAGGCTTCTGTAAGGAGGTCCCTAGGGGGCTTATGCCCTTAGGGCTGAAGAAATGGGGCACACATGGCATGTCTGGGAAGGAAGCCCTCAGCAGGTACCAAAGGAGGAACCTCACAAAGGCTCCTCATGAAGAAACAGGTACCTCATGATGGAACTTGGGTAGGGGGACAGAAGCCAGAGGGCCCCTGGAGCAATGGGCACCTGCCTGGAGAGTTGTGTTGAGTTCCATACCTTGGCCAGGCCGAAGGGACACTTGGTGGGGGTGGTCCTTAGCATTGGAAGGGCTGGAGTAACACTACACTGCTCGCAGGAAAGCTCAATGTCCTCCAAGGGAGACGTCAGCAGAAGCCACCAGAATTGCTTCAAGGCAGCTCCCTGTGGACCCCTTGTCTCCCAGGACCCTTCCCCTGGACTCTAGGGGAGTGAGCCTCCAGAAGAGGGGAAACAGTAGCTCAGACAAAGCTTAGCCTCCTCCCCGGCTTCAGATGGCTGTGTCCTGGCTCTGGCTGGCACTGGGGGCACACAGAGGGGTTCTGTGTGGAGTTTGAGAGTAAAGATTTGACAAAGGAACAGGACACTGTAATTTGTAGAATGAGTAACCCCCAAAAGCCCAATAGTTATCATGTTTTAACAATATCTTGAGGAGCTGCTACCAAATGGGAAAAGGGGTTCTGCAGCAGGGGCCAGATGCTGGAGGATGTACACCATTTCATGTATGAACTCCAGGGAGTAGGGACTCCTCAACCACATGGATTTGTTGATGTGGGGTGAGCGTGGAATGGTGGATGGAGATTGAGGACCCTGTAACTAAATCAGTAAAGAGTCCTGCCCCCTCAGAGCAGTGTCCCCTCCTCTGGGCTCCTTCTTCTTGCTCACTCTTCTACCTGTCCACGTGGTCCTTTATTTCAGCCTGAAGAAAGGCTTTATCTTTCTACTGTTACTACACACATGCACACATGCACGCGCACACACATTATAAGGAATTGACTCACATAATTATGGTGGTGAACATTCCAAGTTTTGCCATCAGCAAGTGGAGACCCAGGAGAGCTGATGTTGTTGTTCCAGTATAAAGGCCAATGGATTTGAGACCTAGGAAGAACCAATGTTGTACTTTCTAAAGGTAGATAAAAACTCCTGATGTCTCAGCTCAAAGGTAGGCAGGAGGAATTCCCTCTCTTACTCATGGAAGGGTCAGCCTTTTTATTCTACTCAAACTTTCAACTGATTGGATTCAACAATTAGTGATTTCAAAACCTTCCACAAAGCTACAATAAACAAAACTGGTGTAAGAACAGATGTGCAGATCAATGGAACAGAATTTACAGTCCAGAAAATCCTGACATTAAAAGTCAAGTGATTTCTGACAAGGATGTCAAGACCATATTTAATGGACAAAAGAATAGTTCTTTCTATAAATGATGCTGGGACAACGGCATACCCACATTAAAAAATACGAATTTGCATATCTACTGCACACCATATACTCAAAATGGATCTGAAATCTAAATCTAATTTTTTAAAAATTTATTTATTTTCAGCATAACAGTATCATTATTTTTTCACCACACCCAGTGCTCCATGCAATCCGTGCCCTCTATAATACCCACCACCTGGTACCCCGACCTCCCACCCCCCGCCACTTCAAACCCCTCAGATTGTTTTTCGGAGTCCATAGTCTCTCATGGTTCACCTCCCCTTCCAATTTCTCCCAACTCCCTTCTCCTCTCTAACTCCCCATGTCCTCCATGCTTTTTGTTATGCTCCACAAATAAGTGAAACCATATGATAATTGACTCTCTCTGCTTGACTCTGAAATCTAAATCTAATTTAATCTAAATCTAAATCTAATTTAGATTTCGGATCCATTTTGAGTATATGATGTGCAGCAGATATGCAAATATCTACTATAGGTAAAACTATAAATAGTTTTACATAGGTAAAACTTAAAAGTGCTAAAAAGAAGGTATATGTTTAAAAATTTGTGATCTTGGATTAAGCAAAGTTTTCTTGGATGTAACACTAAAAGCATATGTAACCAAGGGAGAAATAGGCAAATTGGATTTCATAAAAACTAAAAACATTGTACCTCACATAACACTATCAAGAAAGTGAAAAGACAGCTCACACACTAAAAGAAAATGTTTGTAAATCATATATCTAAGTGTCTAACATCCAGAATGTATGAAGAATATATACAACTCAACCATAAAAAGACCAATAACTCACTTAAAAATAGACAAAGGATTTGAATGGGCATTTCTTCAAAGAATATATGCAAGTTACCAATAAGCATATGAAAAGATACTCAATATCACTAACTCATTAGGAAATGCAAATCACACCACATAAGATGCCACTTGACACCCACTTGGGTGACTATAAAAAAATGCTGATAAGGATGTGGAGCAATTGGAACTCTCCTACATTGCTGGTGGGAGTGTAAAATGGTGCAGCAGTTCTGAAAAAGTTTGGCAGTTCCTAAAAAAGTCAGACATATAGGCTCCATATGATCCAGCAATTCCATTTCTAGGAATATACCCAAGAGAATTTAAAACACATGTTTATGTGTATCTATACATATGGACAAAAATATGTATATGAATGCTCATCGAAGCTTATTCATAACAGCCAAAACAAAAAAAATCCAAATGTTCATCAACTGATGAATGTATAAACAAAATGTAGTAAACCCACAGAATAGAATATTATTCAGCCAGGAAAAGATACAAAGTACCCACACATGCTACAACTTCGATGAATCTTGGAAACATTATTGAAATGTTAGTGAAACAAAAATCATGCATTGTATGAGTTCCTCATATGAAATGTTCAGAATAGGCAAACCCATAGGGGTGTAAAGTAGATTAGTGGTTGGCAGAGGCTAGGAGGACTGTGGAACAGGAACTGACTTCTAATGGGTACAGGGTTTTGGGAGGGTGGTTATTAAAATTTCTGGAGTTATAAAAACCATGGGACTTTATCCTTTAAAATGGTGACTTTTATGCTATCTAGATTATGCACACAAAAAAGTCTGGAATTCAATCTAGGATCACACACTACCTTCACTTATCATGTCTCTTTAATCTTCTTTAATTTAAAAGCACTCTCTCTATACTCTTCTCTCTTTTTTTTCTCCACAACATTGACATTCTTGAAGAGTCTAGCTCAGGTATCTTGTAGAATGTCCTACAGTCTAGATTTGGCTTATTTCCTTATGATTATGTTTCCTTATGATTGGTTTGAGTTTAAACACTTTTGGGGGTAAGATTCTTATTGTCTTAATATTTATTATTGGTAATACAGAAATATAACTGACTTTTATAGTGATCTTGTGGCCAGTGACCTTGATGAATTCTTTCATTAATTTTAATGTCTTATCTGTTTTTGTGAAATTTTTATGCACAGAATCATGTCATTTGTAATTAATGACAGTTTTATTTCTTCCTTTCCAATCCTTACCTTTTAATTAATTTTCTTGCCTTATTGCAATAGATGTGTCCCCAATCTCTGAACACTAACAATAGGCAACCGTTAATTTGTTTTCCATCTCTGTACTTACATTATTTCAAGACTATTATATAGATTGAATCAAACAGTATAAAACCTTTGTTTTTGTTTTTTTTTTTTTCTTATCCAGCATACTTCCCTTGAGGTCTGTCCAAGTCCTTGCATCCAATATCCATATGATTTTAAGAGTCCCATTGCATAGATCTGAGGAGAACTGACATCTTTCAATCCATGAACATAATATATCTTGTAGTTTACCTATTTCTTTAAATTTGTCTCTCAATATTATCATAAGATTTTTATTTTTTTCTCTGCTAATGTAGAAAACAACTCTGATTTTAACTCCCTCTTTTCCTAAATTTTAAAAAATTCTGTTAAAGATTGTGATATTTTGGGGACACCTGGGTGGCTCAGTCAGCTAAGTATCTGCCTTCAGCTCAGGTTACAGTTCCACGGTGCTGGGATTGAACCTCAAATCTGGCTCTCTGCTCAGCAGGTGGTCTGCTTCTCCTTCTACCACTGCTCCTGTTCTCTCCCTCCCTCTCTCTCTCTCTCTGTAATCCACACTCTCTCTCTCTCTAATAAATAAATGAGATCTTTAAAAAAAGATTAGTGATATTTCTTTCTTAATTATTTCTGCATCTGGTTTGTGGGCAGTTTTTAATTAGAATATATATATTTTTAAGTTTCTACTGATAATGAGTTTCTCAGTTCTATTTGTCTTTCAGCCTCTCTATTTCTACTTCACTTTTTGAAGATATTCCCCTGAGTAAAGAATTCCAGTTTTCCAGCAGTTTTAAGATGCCATAAAATCTTAAAAAAAAAAAAAAAGATGCCATTCCTTGTTTCCTGGCTTCCATTGTTCCTGTTTCAAAGTCAGTTATCAGTTTAATGTTAATCCTCTAAAGGCATCTTGTTTCATGAATGCGTTCATGTTTTTGTCTTTGTTTTTCATCAGTTTATTGTCCCTAGATATGGTATGGCTTTCTTTTATTCTTCTTGGGAATTACAGTGCTGTTTTAATCTGTGGCTAGATGTTTTTTATCAGTTTTTGCAAATTCTCTGTTTTTGTTGTTTCAAATAGTACTTCTGCCCTACTCTGTCTTCTCCTTTCCTTCTGGGACTCCAAAATACAAATACACTAGATATTTTCACCGTGTCCTAGATACATCTTATATTCTTTTCTCTATTTTCCAAACTTTTGTCTTCCCATGCCTTTGTGTGGACATTTTCCTTCTGATCTATCTTCCAGTTCACTAATTCTTTCTTCAGTTGAATTCAAGCTCTCGTTAAACACATCAGTGGAGTTCATACTTTTGGTTATTTTTAGTTTAAGAATTTCTATTTTGAGCCCTTTTTTATGCTTTCTCATTTTCTGCTGAAATTGTGTTGTATTTTATTTTCTTAAACGAATTAATAATAGTGATAATGAGGTGTGTTTTGATAGCTTCAAATCCTGGATGCTCCCTTGTTCTGTTTATACTGTTCATTGATTGTTTTGAGTTTTGCTAATATCTTATCCTCTGTTATTCCTGGCTATTTCTTAGGACATTTTATTTATTTATTTTTAATTAATTCATTTATTTTTATTAACATATAATGTATTATTTGTTTCAAGGACACAGGTCTATGATTCATCAGTCTTACACAATTCATAGTGCTCATCATAGCACATACCTTCCCCAATGTCCCTCACCCAGAAACCCCATCCCTCCCAACCCTCTCCCCTCTACCAACCCTCAGTTTGCTTCCTGAGATTAAGAGTCTCTTATGGTTTATCTCCCTCTCAGTTTCATCTTGTTTCATTTTTTCCTCTCTTCCCCTATGATCTTCTGCCTTGTTTCTCAAATTCCATATATAAGTGAGCTTGTCTAGTTCCACCCACATCATTGCAAATGGCAAGATTTCATTTTTTGATGGCAGCATAATATTCCTGTGTGTGTGTGTGTGTGTGTGTGTGTGTGTGCATGTACCACATCTTCTTTATCTATTCATCTGTTGATGGACATCTAGGCTCTTTCCATAGAATAGAGAGCCCAGAAATGGACCCTCAACTCTATGGTCAACTAATCTTCAACAAAGTAGGAAAGAATGTCCAATGGAAAAAAGTCTCTTCAACAAATGGTGTTGGGAAAATTGGACAACCACACACAGAAGAATAAAACTGGACCATTTACTTATACCACATAAGAAATAGACTCAAAATGGATTAAAAACCTAAATGTGAGACAGGAGTCCATCAAAATCCTTGAGAAGAACACAGCAGCAACCACTTTGACCTCAACCACAGCTTCTTCCTAGACATATCACCAAAGGCAAAGGGAGTCAAGGGCAAAAATGAACTACTGGAACTTCATCAAGATAAAAAACTTTTGCACAGCAAAACCAAAAGACAAAACCAAAAGACAGCTGGCAGAATGGGAGAAGATATTTGCAAACAACATATCAGATAAAGGGTTAGTATCCAAAATCTATAAAGAATTTATCAAACTCAACATGCAAAGAACAAATAATCCAATCAAGATATAGGCAGAAGACATGAACAGGCATTTCTGCAAAGAAGACATCCAAATGGTCAACAGACACATGAAAAAGTCCTCGCTATTTCTGATTGAATACTGGACATCATAGGTAAAAAACTTAAGAGGTAATTTGAGGCTCTGCATTATTGCATCTACAATTTAAGAGGATTACTTTTTTTTTTTTTTTTTGGGTAGGCAGCTAGACTATAGCCACTGATGATTCCAATTCATCTTAATCTAATCAGGGATTCATATGATATTGAAGCTGGGTTTCAGTTCTTTTGAGGAGTGGTCTCTTTAATATTCTGTGGTCAAAATGGCCTCAAACTATGGACTAACTTCTCTGGGGTTTCCTTTCTTCCCCACAATTTCTCATTGACTTATTAGTCAGCTTTCCTGTTGTTAACAGGAGAATTGTGGTGTGATCCATTGGGTCATTACTGGGCAAAGAACCTACCTCACAGCAGCCTGTTTCTTTGCATGTTCTGTGACTCTTGATTATAAAGTCAGATCCTTATAACTATGTCTGAGAATTCTTTAAGGCCTAGGCTTAAGTCTTTCCCAGAGAATTCACATTTGCTTTTGGTAGGTGCCAGAAAGCACTACCAACTTCAAATCACTTTAAACTAAAATTCCCATTTGGAATTCCTTCAGTTTTCAAAGGGACTGTGAATCCTTATTACCTACCCTATTGACTACATACAAGTGGATAAATATTTTTCAGGAAGAATGCATTACTCCTTTTTTTTTTCCTGTGTTCATCCTATTTTCTGTGTTCATCCAATCTACTAAAGGTATTGATCTTCAAGAGTTCTTGCTTTATGCAGGGAACTCTGATCAGAATCCCCCCTCCCCCAATAACTAACCCCTTTCTTTTGTCTCCTGTACCTAACATGACTCAAGGTAACTGGGGCTTTAGGATAGCATAGGATTTGGAGTCAAAAGACCTAGGTTTGCCTCTCAGCACCACCATGAATAGTCAAATTGTTCCATGCAGGCATGTGCAGTTTTATCATCTGTAAAATGTATAATATAATCCACTAACTACAGGAAACTCTGAAGGATAAATCACATTACCAAATTGTAAAGTCCTTGAGTCAATAAATATTAATTGAGTACCTACTATGTATAAGGAACATTTCCAAGTGCTGGGAATACAACAAACATCTGTGTGCATATGTATAGCAACATAATAAAATAAGAAAAATTGAGTCAAATATATGATATTTTAGATGGTGATAAGTACTCTGCCAAAAAATAATGTAGATGAAGGAAAGGAGATAGGGATATGTGCGTGTGTGGTGGGGGAGTGCTCATTGGTTCAATATCCCAAACACCAGCCCAGGACCTGGCTTAGAGTAGAAGCTCAATAAACTTTGGACATGAATTAACAGCTTAGGAAACACCTATTACCATGTATGGCAAACAACAGTTAACTTTTGTTTTTAGAATGGATATAGTTGTTACTGGACTCTTTTCTTTATGCCCAGTTTATGGCAGGTTCAGGGATCCTTAGAGGCTCACAAAGCTGTGATTGGCCTCCAGAGTTATCCAAACGAAAACTGGGATAGAAAATCCACCTCCTTCCTCCTTCTCTGCACTGTATTTGCAAGTCTATTGCAGAGCCCCAGACATCTTTCCTTCCCATCTTTCCTTTCCTTCCCTGTCTTGTTGTCTGGGTTCTCCTTGTCCTCTAAAGAGAGACAGGGAGCCTCAACTCCAGGGTGAGTGCTGCTGAAACCATGCTGGGTGCTCAGGTGCCTGCCCAGGTATGTGACCAGGTGTGCGGAAGGGGGTGAGAGATAGGCAATGCAGCCTGCCCCTGTGAACAGACTGAGGACATCTGGCCGGCAGGGGGCACTGTGGCGTCACCTTGGGTCCAGTTTGGCAGAGCCTTCCTTCCCGTGGGCTTTTGTCCAAGATCGCACAGCTGTTGAGTGGTAGAGCTTGGTTTTAAACTCGCATCTCTTTGACACTGATGGTTATGGTTTTCTCACTGTCCATGGCTCAGTTTCCTCAAGTGCAGGCGGGAGCTTCTTACTCAGAGAGCCCAGAAGGCCTGGAGTTCTGGCACAGGCCTGGATTGTGAAAAACAGTATAAAAACTGACAGAAGAAGCTCCCCAGGGTTTTCCAGAGCTTCTATGCTCATCCCCCTGGGTTTCAGTACTAACCTGGGAACTTTAAAGAGATGTATGCCTCTGAGTTCTTGGATGTCCCCAGGGCCCATGCTGGTCAGAAGCTCCTGGGGCAGCACAGCCAGGTGGCAGTGCTGGAAGCCTCCAGGTTGAAGGTGGAACCATGGAGGGTTTTAAGGACAGCAGCTCCAAATACCTGGCATCCCACACTGTGGCCCTCCCCAACCCAAGAGACTGGACTTAAATATGAAATCTCCATTGTGGATCAGATGAGTCAGCCCTGACCCAGGGAGGCTTGTGATGTTGTGAAGCTCCCATGAGAAGAAGTAAGAGACTGGGGGGCATAATGGATGCTCTGCTAAGGGGTTCATCACATACTTTGCCCAAAGATCCACTTCTAAGTGTCCTGGGAACAGCCGTGGCAATGCCCTTGTTTGTTTGCAATTGCTGGTCTGGCTCTTTCTCTTTCTGTCCTTCCCTTTCTCTCTCCTCTCCCTTTCTGGGGAACAAGTTGCCCCCCCATCCACCAAACACCATCCTAGGCTCTTGGGTCCTGAATGTTGGAGAAGCCAGAGGTGGTTCAATTTAGCCACTCTCCCTAGGCAAATCACCTCACTTGGAATGCAGGTTCTTCATCTTTTCATCCTGGTCTGTTATATAGGCTACTGTCAGCATCAGATAAAGACTTGTGGGAAGGAGCAGGATTTGAATGCTTCTCTTGATGGCACACCCAGGGCTAGAGCTTGTCTCTCTTCTGGCCCAAATTGCCTAAGTCACCATCCCTGTCCACCCATCCTTGTTTAGGTGCCAAATCCCTGGCAGGGAGTCAGTGTAGGGGGATGGAAAAGTTTGAGGATGGGAATTCTGTCTACCAGGAAAGACCCTGGGCTAGAAGATGGCACAGGATGTCCATTCAGAAAGGGAAATGCCACCTTTCAGGAGATGAATGGTGAGAAGAGAGATCCTTGTTTTGTTCCTGACCTTAAGGAGAAAGCATTCAGTCTTTCTTCATTAAGTATGAAGCTACTTGTGTGTTTTCTTACGTGCCCTTTGTCAGGTTGAAGAAGTTCCCTTCTGTTGCTATTTTTTTGTGTGTTTTATCATGAAAGAGCATTGTGTTTTGTCAAATGCTTATTTTGAATCTATTGAGATGATTTTATAATTTTTTAACCTATTGATATTTAAATCTATCTGATTAACATCAATAATATTCTATTACTATATCATTAATATGTGGTATGCTAAATAATGACACCTCAAAAATGTTCAAGTCCTAATTTCTACGACCTATAAATAGGTGACAGTACTACCAACTCTACAAATAAAAAGGATTATAAGGAATATGATGAATAACTTAATGCCAAAAAGTTAAATAAACTAGATGAAATGGACACATTTTGAGAATGACACAAACTACCAAAACTAATTCAAGGAGAAGTAGAAAACCTGAATACATCTCTAAGTGAAGAGATGGAGCTAGTCATCAAAAAGTTCCACAAAGAAAAGGCCAGAACCAGATGGCTCCACTGGTTCATTCTACCAAATGTTTAAGAAAAATTAACACTACTCCTTCACAAAGTCTTTCAAAAAAAATAGAGAAGGATTGAAACATTTCCTAACTCATTCCATGAGGCCAGTATAACCTAGACATGAAAACCAGACAAAGACATCACAAGAAAAGAAAACTACAGATCAATATGCCTAGTGAATAGAGACCTCAACAAAACACTTAACAGTAGTATATTAAAAGAATGGTACACCATAGCCAACATACAAAAATCAGTCAGTGTAATTGTATTAGTTCCTATTGCTGCTATAACAAATTACCACAAACTTAATGATGTAAAACAATACAAACTGATTAGCATCTTCAAATATCTGTCTCTTTTCCATCATCCCAGCACACCTGACTTTAATCCTCTTACCCTCCTTCTATAAGGACCCTTGAGATTACACTGGTTCCAACAAAAGAATCCTGAAAATCTCATCTGAAGATCCTTGACCTAATCACATCTATAAATTCACTTTTGACCATGTAGGCAGGGAGTCTACTTCTTGCTCTCTTCCTGTCACTCTCCCTGCTTGTGCTCTCTTGCTGTCTCACTCAAATAAGTAAAATCTTTTTTAAAATTAAAAAAAAAAAAGATTTTATGGGGCGCCTGGGTGGCTCAGTGGGTTAAGCCTCTGCCTTCGGCTCAGGTCATGATCTCAGGGTCCTGGGATTGAGCCCTGCATCGGGCTCTCTGCTCAGCAGAGAGCCTGCTTCCTCCCCTCTCTCTGCCTGCCTCTCTGCCTACTTGTGATCTCTCTCTCTCTGTCAAATAAATAAATAAAATATTAAAAAAAAAGATTTTATTTATTTATTTGACAGAGATCACAAATAGGCAGAGAGGCAGGCAGGAAGAGAGAGAGGAGGAGCAGGCTCCCCACTGAGTGGAAAACTCCATGTGGGGCTCAATCCCAGGACCCTGAGATCATGACCTGAGCTGAAGGCAGAGACTTTAACCCATTGAGCCACGCAGGCACCCCAAAATCCTTTTTTTTTTTTTTAAAGATTTAGCTATAAATACTTCCTCTTTTTAAAAAAAGATTTTATTTATTTATTTGGGGAGAGAGAGAAGAGCGGGGGGAGGGACAAAGGAAGACGGAGAAGCAGACTCCCTGCTAAGCAGGGAGCCTGATGTAGGGCTCAGTCCTGGGATCATGACCAGAGATAAAGACAGATGTTTTACCCACTGAGCCACCCAGGCACCCCTGCATGGTGTATCTTTTGCTGTCTTTTTACTTTCATCTTATGTGTCTTTGAATCTAAAGTGAGTCTCCCGGGGCGCCTGGGTGGCTCAGTGGGTTGGGCCGCTGCCTTCTGCTCGGGTCATGATCTCAGGGTCCTGGGATCAAGCCCCGCCTTGGGCTCTCTGCTCAGCGGGGAGCCTGCTTCCCTTCCTCTCTCTCTGCCTGCCTCTCTGCCTACTTGTGATCTCTCACTGTCAAATAAATAAATAAAATCTTAAAAAAAAATAAAGTGAGTCTCCTATAGATAGTACATAGTTGGATAATTTTTTAAAATTCATTTCATTAACAATTGGAAATTTTAATCCATTTATGTTTAATGTAATTACTAATAGGGTAGGATTTATGTCTTCTATTTTGCTGTTTGTTTTCTACAGGTCTTAGGTCTTTTTGTTTCTCTGTTTCTGCATTACTGCCTCTTTTGTGTTACAATATACTTTCCAGTGTAGTGTATTCCTTTGTGTGTGTGTATGTATATATATATATATATATGTATGTATATATACATATATATATATATATAATCAGTGGTTGCCCTGGGTAGAAGTTGAAATAATACTGACTCAATTTTAATGATATACAAAATCTTTGGTTCTATATAGTTCTGTTCCCTCTTCCCTTCTTTAAGCTCATACTATCATAAATTATAATTCTCTACATTGTGCACCCATCAACAGACTTATCATTATTGTTTTATGCAGTTGCCTTATAAACCATCTTCTTAAATGTGTCTTCCATCAATCTTCTAGAAAAAAGGGGTTACAAACAAAAAGATCAAATTATACTATTATCTTACTTAATTTAGGCTGGTGTAATAAAATACCATAGATTGAATGGCTTAAACAACATTTAATTATTTCAGTTCTGGAGGTTGAGAAGAATAATATCAAGATGCTGGGATGGTTGAGTTTTATGTAATTACTAACAGGGTAGGATCTATGTCCCCTTTCTGTCTGCAGACAGCCACCTTCTTGCTGTTTCCTTATGTGGTGGAGGAAGAGATCTCCTGTCTCTTCTTCTTAAAAGTAAGTACATTAATCCTATCGTGAGGGCCCCATCCTCATGACCTAATCTGACCCTAATTACCTCCAAAAGCTCCACCTCCAAATTCCATCATGTTGGGCATTAGGGCTTTGATACATGAATTCTGGAAGGATACACTCATTCCATATTTACTGTCTTTTCAATTTACCTAGGTAGTTACCTTTACCAGTGCTCTTTGTTTCTCACACGAGTTCACATTTCTTTACTATCTACCTCTTCTGTGTTCCTGTTCATTCTTCTTCATTTTATAACTTATTTCTGTCCACCTACAGCTTTGAACATCCTTTTATTTCATTCTGTGTGCCTGCAAGAGTTTAACTTCCTATCTGTGCAACCATTGACTCCTGCCACTTTCCAAGGTCATGGTTCCCAAGCTGCCTTCTCCCTCTGCCCTTATCCTAAGTACAGTGTGAGGGCACCTATTTCCCAAGCTGTAGGAACATAATCTACTCGAGGAAAAACTGATCGACTTTCAAAAAATACTGTATATTCTATCTTGTTTCTGGAGACTGGGGCAGTAACCTCCATGTTGTCTATTCTACTGTAGCTGATTGCACATAATTAGCAATCATTAAATAAAGCGGTTGTCCCCTTGAGTAGATATGGGGCTCCAGTAGGGATGTTGTAAAACACAGGGTAGACTTAGTAATGGAGATCTGGTAGGAGCAGACCACCAGGGCTGGCCATTAACACCACATTATTCAGGGCCATTGTTAAAGGACTAATCAATTGTGAATTAGAGTTTGAGCCACATATAACTTAGTTGTAGTATGGTGTCACCATTAATCATGTTCTGGAATGCTGAGGAAAGACTGAAGTGAGCTAAAAGTCGAAGGTTTAAGGTTTCTTGAAACAAAGCTCATTTAATGATATTCATGAGTGAATGACGTATTGTGGTAACCAGTCTTTGGTATTAGTCCAATTCCATTGGTGATCCCAGGGGCTAGATAGCTGCCCAGATGCTGAGCTTTCTGGAAAACAGTGATTAGTATTCAGCATGTGTCTGGGGAGAAACCATATACAGCACATCTTGTATTTTCAAAGATCCAAATGGAGACCAAATGAGAAGGAGAGGTTTAAGATTTCCACATAAAATTCAACAGTTGTATTAGGCTGGAGAGAGGGGCCAGATTTCCATGCAGTTGGGGACTTCCTCAGAGTCCCCATAGGACTGGAAACATGACCTAAACATGAGAGTCAACTCTGGAGGGACAGGAAACAAAGTAAGCTTAGCACTGGGAAAACTGCTAAGATGCTTTTTAATGCTATTGATCCAGCTATTATTATTACTATGAACAACAATAAAACTTGTTGACCATATGTTTGGACCTACTGTGTACCAGGTTCTGTCTTAAGTGTTTCGTTGACACTGAAATACACAGTTCAATTTTCAGAACAATCTTTCATGGCATGTTGTATTATCTTTATTTTAAGAGGTGAACAATGAACCACATGTGCCTGTGGCATTGAGAACACAAATGCTCTGGAGTTGGGGTGTTCATGAATCATCTTATTGCTGCCTCTTCACTATTCCTATAAATCTATATTGTGAGGCTGGTTCTTCCCTTGGCCTTGGATGGAAACTTTGGCCCATGAATTTTCTGGTCTCTCCTAGGTAATAAAAACAGTTCTAGGGTCACGTTCTCAAGTCAAGTAAATCTGCAAAATATTATCTCAATTCAGTAATAAAAATATCTTGTTCCACTTAATAATCCAAATTCTGAACTTAGTTAAAGTTGAGATTACTCTTTGTCTTGCTTGGACTGGAAACCTGCTTGGAAGAGGGGTCTATGATAAGCCTCCTGAGTTTTTCTCACCAGAGCATTCTTCTTTTGTGAACGTGGGGAGGGTGGAAAGATCCCACTTGTCAGGTACTCATGTGGCTGCTGAGTATAAGCATTTTTTGGGACTCATGGGCACCAAAGGCTGACTTTCCTCCTAGAATAGTTTGAAGGGTTGCTTGGAGATATACACCCACTATTGGGATCTCTCATCTGTAGGGCTGTGTGGGAGACATTTTCCTCCAAGTGTGGCTGACTTGTGGCTCCTTCCTCAGCTCCTGGATGTGGGCAGGTTAGAGTTGGATTCTTGTGGGTCCCCTCACCACACAGTCTTCTTGGATAGGACTCAAGCTGCCCTACACTGGTTCTCTCTTACATGGAGCCCACACACTCCACACACTAGAAAAACAGGCTGATCCTGGTGTAGCCATCAACATATAAACCCCCATTTATATGTTGAACTCTTAAGCCCCTATGTGACTGTATTTGGAGATAGGGTCTGTAATTAAGGTTAAACGAGGTCATAAGAGTGGGGCCCTGATCCAATAGGATTAGTATCATTAAAGACAAGATACCAGGGCGCCTGGGTGGCTCAGTGGGTTAAGCCGCTGCCTTCGGCTCAGGTCATGATCTCAGGGTCCTGGGATCGAGTCCCACATCGGGCTCTCTGCTCAGTGGGGAGCCTGCTTCCTTCTCTCTCTCTGCCTGCCTCTCTGCCTACTTGTGATCTCTGTCTGTCAAATAAATAAATAAAATCTTTAAAAAAAAAAAAAAAGGCAAGATACCAGAGGCTTATTCTCTCTCTGCCTCCCTTTCTCTCTCCCTGTCTCCCCCGCCATTCCATACTAGAGTACTTTCAGAGGGAGGATCATGTGAGAGCAAAGCTTCGGTCCACAAGCCAGGAAGTGATTTCTCACCAGAAACCAAACACTGCTGGACCTTAACATGGAGGTTCCAGCTTCCAGAATTGTGAGTAAGACATCTTGCTTGTTTAAGTCACTCCATCTGTGATATTTTGTTATGGCAGTCAGGGTGGACTGATACGGTCCTCTCTCACATTTTCTGTTTCTCTGGTATGAGCTGGGCCCTAGGCCACTGTGCCACTCAAACTTCTGGATATGTGTTAAATCCTTGCCCCATGTAGCCCCTTTTCCCAGGTGCAAGGGCAGTAGGAGACACGGTCTCCCTCCACCCACTGGCAGGACCAGAGTGAGGCTCACAGCATACCATCATTGCTCCCCGAAGAAATCCATGAAGTGGGTGTGGGGTTTAAGAGATGGGTGGCTGGTTTTTCCACACAGTTTGACAATTTTGGTCAGGCACTATCTTGGGCACATAGTATCTCCTTGATAGCAATCCAAATGTTCACTTCAATGCCATTTAGTGCACAGATGGGAAGAAGGTACACCCATGTCTTCAATCCAGGGCTCTTGAAGATTTGTGGTCTTTCCACAAAACTATTTCACCAACCTTCTGAAATGGAGGGATTTCAGGCCACAGGCTCATGAGGGCAGGGCTCAGTCTGTCATATTTACCACCATGTCCTTTGACTTCTGACATGCTTAGCACAGACCCTACATTATTTGCAGGGGACAATTGTCACATGGACATCAGCTAGTACAGTGCCAGGCACATCACAAGGGCTCAGTAAATAATTGTTAAAATTGTTGAATGGAACTCCCTAGCCCCAGAAGAAGGGTTTGGGAATCAGGTAAAAATTCTGGGGTCTTTTGAAGGGTCCAAGGAAGTCTGTTCAGTGAAGGGAGGCAGCTCTGTGGGACATAGCCATGAAGTGTTACCATCTGAACATTTCCCCTGGGACTAGACCAGGCCCATTTCCATTCGGGTCTAGCTTCCACCTTGCCTTGCTTCCTTCAAGGGATCCATGAGCCATCTCCTCTCTGCTCAGGGGCTGCTGTTCCACCTGGCCCCCAAAGGGGACACTTATGGGAGGACAGAACCACAATGCTGTCAGGGTCAGAAGAAACGAGTATCTCAGCCACCCTGGAGAAGAGGAGTCCCCACTTGGTCCCAGACGCCAGATAAGGCTTCTGTCCATGGTTGGGTGGATCGTCTTTGGCCCTTGGTCAAAGCAAATGGAAAAAAAGAGAGGGAGAGGGAGGGAGAGAAGCCCAGTTTAGGACAGGGGCCAAGGGTCATTGTTGCTTTCCGTTTCACCCCAAAGTGCTGTGTGACGTTGGCGAAAATCATTACTCTCTGAACAGGCCAGGCACGGGGTGGGGGGATGGCGGGGAGATGGGCAGTCTGCTGGCTAATTCATCACATGTGTGTGTTGCAAGGAATAATGAAATAGGCTCCACGAAGCCTGTTTTGTCCTTGAGGGGCAAACGGTACAAACTATTTATTTTAGGAGCATGGCTTCACTAGTTCTTCCAGCTTAGCTCGGAAACACCCCTGGCCATCCTGGCACAGTCTCTCAGAAGCAGCAAAGTCTAATTAGGTGTCCTTTCTTGCCTGGAGCCCAGCTGGCCTGCTCTGAGCAGAAGGCAAATATGTGGTTAGTCAGGCAGCAAGGTCCTCTGTATCTGACCATGGCTGCCTCTTGTCCTCATTCACTGATCCTGTCTCTTCTTTGAGCTTTTCAAATGAACCAGGCCCAGGAGGTGCAAACATCTGGGTCTTCACACCTCTAGGTTCAACTCCTATCACTGCCATGGTGTGGCACTCCACGTTCCAGCCCCTCCATCCACCTCTGTCCCTTCCACCCGGAATGCCCTTTATTCGCCCCTGCCTGCCAAATCCTTGCTTCTCCATCAAGTATCCTCTCTGTGAGATTTTCATGGACTCCACTAAGTGGAGCAAGTCACTCTGTGTTCTTGTCACTGCGAGGGGCAAAGACAAGAGTGACTCGCTGGCTTCAGACTTCCTGGTGTTGAACATGGCCATGCCTTTTCTTTTCGAGCTAATGCATGGCCCAGGAAGCCAGTATTCCTTTAGATCTCTTGGGGGCGGTTTCTCGTTCTGATAAGGTAATGTGCTCTGATAAGGCTTACAGAAAGCTGGGGTCTGTGATGGGTAGATCAAAGGCTCAAAAGGCTCCTACCATCCAGGAAGCTTGCACGATAATGAGAAAAAAGATAAATATTTTGGTGTTTAATTTATTAGTGTTTTCTCTTTCCAAAGAGAGCCAGGAAGGGTCAGGCCCATTTTCCAACTTAAGAAGGTACAACAAGCGATGAGACAGTTGAAGTTGTGAGGGCTGAGCATGGTGGGGTGGTTGATGGCTGTTGACCACCTGCTTAAACACAACCTATTGACCCATCTACTCTCCTCCCGTGAAACCCACTCAGCTGGGCAAATAGGTCCCAGTGTGTCCACCTGTGGATCCTGCCTGAATCCCCCTGATATAATGTATTGATAGAATATTTAAGGTAGAGCATGGCCAGCAGACCAGGAGAGGAAAATGAACAGAGAGTATGTTGTTATTCACAGTTCCCAAAAGCGGGGCACAGGGCCCCATGGGGAGGCACTAGGGTCAGTCAGGAGGCAGCCGAAGCTGATGTAGACCAAAGCCTTTACTGTGGTTTTTGTGGGAATGGGTAAGGCAGGGGAAGCAGGTTTAGTATTGCCTCATTTGAATAATACCACTGGGCTCTGGAGTATAGGGGCTGTCCCTAGCTGTTTGAAAAGCTGGTCCTGAGGTGATTAGGGCAGGAGGAGAGTAGCGCAAAGTATTAGAGGGAGAGCGCCGCCGCAAAGAAGGGGGTTGCAGGTGTGGTATGGTGGTTAGGGATTGTTTGGTTTGCATGTGAAAAGCACACCCTTGGACAGACAGGACCCACTCTCCTGGGGTATCCAGATGAGGAATTGGGTAGCCCTGGGTAGGGGGAAGATTTGTCCATTTATTCAGCTCTGTCTTTGCAGTGCACAAGCAGGCATGCTTGTTTCAATAAAACTTTATTTATAACAATAGACAGTGGGAAAAGAGCTGGCTGG
Organism: Mustela erminea; assembly: GCF_009829155.1. NCBI lineage: Eukaryota > Metazoa > Chordata > Mammalia > Carnivora > Mustelidae > Mustela > Mustela erminea. The sequence goes on from NC_045618.1 coordinate 19,115,098, forward strand.
TGGGCCACAAGGTGCAGACTTCTGGCTGGGAGAGTTTGCTGTACATGGGGAAGCATGGGCAGGGATGGGAGGGGGATGGAGAGACAGGACTGGAGGGGCAGCAATGTTGCCTTGAGAGTGAGCTGGGTGTTGGGCTTCGAGTAGAGAAACAGTAAAGGGAGCCCCATTAGACTTCAAAGAGTTGCTTTGTTATTAGTATGGTGGCTGGAGGGGGCAAGACTAGTGAGGAGGCAATTGCAATGAGCCTAAAGCTAAACAGTGTCCTCTGGGGAAAGGGAAGAAGGTTGGACTGAAGGGAATTTGGAAGGCGGAAAGTGACAGCACTTGTGACTATCCTGTCTATGGGCTGGTTCGCAGGTTTCTGGCTTTTATAAGAATGGATGGATGGTGGGGCCACTCATTGTGATGAGCAGGCATGGGGAGGGGTCATGAACATGAGAATTGACCCCTACCCATTATAGGAGATTCTGGAGGGTTAAGATGAGCTTCCCCTGTATGTTCCATGAGGCACTAATAGGTGAACCAAGCCAAAGGAGGTATAGCTGCTCTGGGCCCTTAAAGATACTGTTCCATTTCCTTCTTGCACCTGCTGTCAGCTGTTATTCCTCTGGGGTTCTGTGCCTTTCCTCTTTGGTTGCTTCTTTTTTTTTTTTTTTTTTTTTAAAGATTTTATTTATTCATTTGACACAGAGAGATCACAAGTAGGCAGAGAGGCAGGCAGAGAGAGAGAGAGGAGGAAGCAGGCTCCCCGCGGAGCAGAGAACCCGATGCGGGACTCGATCCCAGGACCCTGAGATCATGACCTGAGCCGAAGGCAGCGGCTTAACCCACTGAGCCACCCAGGCGCCCTCTTTGGTTGCTTCTAAGATTTCCTGTTCATCCTTGATTTCTGCAGCTTTACTACAATGTGTGAGGTATAGCTTTATTTCTATTTTTCTGTTTAGTATTTGTGGCACCTTTTTGATATTAAAACTCAAGACTTTCATCAATTCTTGGCCATCCTAAGTATCTCTTTCAAATATGGCTTCTCTGCCATTTCTTCTACTCTCATCTTGGAAGCTCCTCTCAGATAAGAGTTGATACCTTAGTATTTTCACTCTTTTAATGATACTTTCATTTAAAAAAAAAAAAAACGAACCCAGAAAAACTTCATTTCTCAATACTGCCTTTTAGGTAAAATTCTTCAACCTTACCTTCTAATCACAAATACTCTAATTCCTTTGGTGCTAGAGTTTATCCTGTGTTCTGAGTTTTTCACTGTAACGACTTTGCTTGTTAATTAGGAGTCTTCTTATTGGCTTTTTTCCCTATCCTCTTGATTTTGTTACATGATTTTCTGTTCCTTTGAAAATATACGTTACTCCTTGATTTATCTGTTTGGGCATCCCAAGATAGCCATGTCAGAGTCTGGCTTCCATCAGCAACTGGCTGTGTACAGAGAGCTATGTCCATCCACCATGGCCAGGCGGCATGGTCTAGATGGAGCAAACTGCACAGGACCATCCAGTGTGGTCTGACCCATCTTTAGCTTGGAAAGCACAAGTCATGTCATTAGGAAGTGACACTGGTGATCAATGCAATGCTGGAGGCAGAGAAGTCATTTGACGGTGCTTACAAGGAAAGCACCCAAAGTTGGAGAACTTGGCTTTGCTGAATTACAACCATCTAAAGACAGCGGATCTGATTACTCTTGGGCAGAGGTTTGTTTATCCTAAATGCTGAGCCAATGGCCCTATTAGTTTTGAAATGAGTTATGTATTTTTCCACATTTGGGCAGAGTCACTATTTGCCAAGAGAAGGTAGTACGGCAACATGTTGTTATGATTCTTCAAGGACAGGGGACTGCATGTCATCACTCATGTCTCCCTCCACCTCACAGCCACCACACTGTTCCATAAAAGTATACTGACTTATGCTGTGAAATGGGCATTCAGCACAGAAATCACAATATGAACAAATTTGATACTCCATCATTTGTACACTGAGATGGGTGTTGCATTTGCCTTGGGAGCCTCTGAACTCATGAAGCCATGTGGCCACAGCTCCAGGGGACACAGAGATCCTTGCTGAAATTGCTCTAGGGCCATTATATAAGGCACAACAGAATGTCCCAATATAACCAACCCTGTGGTCACACTTCACATGTAGACATTATGTATATTCATGTATGTCCATTGGATGTACACAGAATACAAATGAAATATATTATAATGTAACATATATGGATATAATTATTTCATAAAAACAATATTGGCAAAAATGATTAACACATCAAACCAACATTGCTGAACATTTGCAACACTCTCTCTTCCCTTTACTGAATTCCAACTTAATAAAAGGGCATCTGGCTTCCATCGAAATTTCACAGATTTTCTGTATTTGATGGGTCAACAATTACAATAGTATGTTGACCTTGCAATATACTATTTTAATAATGTGTTAATACATAGCAATCTTTGGATGGAACTTCCAGAATTGCTGTTTTATAACCATCAGCAGGCATATTAAAACTAACCTCAGTGACAACAAAGCCAACTGCTGACGTGTATCATTAGCCGAAGGATTGTTGCACGTGTGATCGGCACACACAGAATGAAGCTGGAAGTGAGCACCCGGAGACTTCTAAAACTTCTAAAGAACAATTAGTTTGCAAGGATTCTGGGTGAGTGGTCTGGGAGTGAATTTTTAAATGTACTCGGTCATCTAAAGACTCCGTGGCAACTCAGTCCCTAGAGGAACTCACTCTTCCCTGGGGACCCATGAGTGGGCCATCAGTGAAAGTTTCTACATCAACCACGGGGCCAAAATCAAAGCGGACACTCATCTGAAACTGGAGGGACTGGTAAAATGTAGACAGTGATGAGGAAGAGAGGAGTGAAGGAGGGATGGGTAGAGGAAGGGACAGAGAATAAATACATGTAACCCAAGGAGACAGAAATTAAGATACAAAGATGGCAAGCATGGAGAAGAGAGAATTCTGAACAGAGGATGAAGATGAGAGAGATACTATGGAAGGAGCAGGGAGGGGCCTGTTGAGAGCCCAAGAACCCTTCTCCCTGAGCTTCATTTAGGCCAAACTACACATCTGTGCATGGAACTTCTGTGTGTTGAACCATAGGTAAGGGGTGGTCACTGAGGGGCGGGCGGCGAGGCAGCCCTGCTATGGGCTGATTTGCATCCTAATCGTTCTGCCAGAGAGGAGTTTTGTTTCATTTTTTTTTTTTTAAGATTTATTTAATTTATTTGACAGAGATCACAAGCAGGCAGAGAGGCAGGCAGAGAGAGAGGGAGGAAGCGGGCTTCCCGCTGAGCAGAGAGCCCGACGCGGGGCTCGATCCCAGGACCCTGAGATCATGACCCGAGCCGAAGGCAGAGGCTCAACCCACTGAGCCACCCAGGCACCCCTGGGCTTTATCTACCAAAAGACACTTACATTCACTGGGTCATTTACATTTTTCCTATAGAAGGACAGAGTCCCCCAGACCTGAGTAGCTAGTCTTTTCCAAGGGAAATCCTAGCATTCTCCTAAGGAATTCCAGGAGGAAAAACCTAATTTTTGGGTCATTTTTGAAAGTTAGCCCCTGAAATGCTGAAGCTGCTTGGGTTTTTTTTTTTTTTTTTTTTTTTTTTTTTTTTTTTTTTAAGATTTTATTTCAGTGAGCGAGCGAGTGGGGAGGGGCAGAGGAAGAGGGAGAGAGAAACCCAAACAGACTCCATGCTGAGTGCAAAGCCCAGCATGGGGCTCCATCTCACGACTCCAAGATCAGACCTGAGCTGAAAGCAAGAGTTGGATGCCCAACCAACTGGGCCACCAGTTGGCCTGAAGCTGCCTGGGCTCTAGAAGGGGTTGTTTTTTTGAGAAGGGCTTCAAAATCAAGGGGGTGACAGTTTCATAGCACATGGGGGAGTAACAAATGTCCCTCATCCAGGAAATCCCCCAGTGAGCACCCACATTGCAGGGCTTGCCCGCAGGCACAGATGCCCTTCTGGACAACTCCTGGAGCGTCAGGGTTAAACACGAGATGGTGGTGCCATGTCAAGCCCAAACCTCAGCCTCTTTGCTTCCCGAATCTGTCACTCTACTGTTCAAAGATAAGATGAAAAGGAGAAAAACAGCTTCTAGATCACCATGGCAACCATCTGGAAACACCTGTGTCTGTTGGCAAGGGGTGGCTGACAAGGGGGAGAATCAGAAAAACTGCAAACATCTTGTTTTCATTGACTTAAATAAAGCTAGTTGTCCAAATATTTATATCATTTAAGGTATAAGCAAAAAAAAAACCAAAACAAACAAACATTGAATTTAGAGTGCACTTCTTTCATCCACTGCAAATATCTTCTGGTACAATCCTGAACTTACCTGAAAATACTCTAAGTAATATAAGTTGTAATCAGCAAAGAGCTAAATGAGTTCACTGAGTGCGTTCACATCTTGGGCACGGGAGTCATGTGTTTTCTGCCCTGGTGGCACTTACATTCTAGATGAGCACACTTGCTAGCAAAACAGGTTAACAGACTAATGATAGGCTAAGACAAGCACTGAGGAGGGAATAAAGATGGCCGCCATGACTAGGCAGTGACTTCAGAGTTCAAGGAAAGTCTGTCCGAGGAATAACATTTCAGCTGAGACATGAGAGATGTAGATATTCAGCCATGGGAAGAACTGGGGCTGGGGGCATGTGGGAGCAGCACAGGCAATGGGACCAATAAAGGCCCCAAATGGGGAAGAAGGTGGAGAATTGTCAGACAGAAGGAGGTCGTGTGGTTGATGTGTGCATGACCATGTGGGAGGTGAGGACAGCAGGGGCATGATCACACAGGGCTGTGAGATGAGAAAACTCCAGGGGTGAGAAGCTACTGAAGGGTTTTAAATGGGAGAATGCCAGGATTTATGTTCAGGAGACATGGCTCTGACTGGTGTGCAGAGAATGTATTGGAAAGATCCAGAAAGGAGGAAGGGAGGTCGTTGGGAAGCTTCTGCAGTCCTGGTGGAGGTCTGTGACTTGGTGCACGGTGGTGGCAGAGACAGAAGGAGAAGCAGACAGATTAGAGGCATAATTTGGAGATAGAACCAGTGGTATTTATGCCTGCTTTGAACTGGGGATAGAAAGGGAAACCGAAGAAGCAAGGATGACCTTGAAATTTTGATGTGAGACATTAGTGGATAGTGGTGCCATTGACTGAGAGGAGGAAGTACTTGGAAGGAAAGGGTTTATAAGAGGGAGGAAATTGGGAATTTAATTTTGTAAGATCTAAGCTTGCGGCCTGCAGTGGGAGCTATGGTGTGCCACACAGATCTCCCTCCAAAACCTAGGTAGTGTTGGCTGACCAACAGCACCATCCCCAGGCCTTGCCCTCAGCACAAGGGAGCTAACTCTTAAGACTCCACCTTCTCCAGGGCAGCTGTCAGCCAGGGCCATCCACTTGCCTTAACAGGGGACAACTTCGAAGGGCCATTCCATCTCCAAAGCTCCCTATGGCACCAGCTGTCGTGACTGCACCAGAGTTTCATGTCTCCCTGTACCCAACCCTGACTCTCTCATGTCATCACAGTATTCCTGAGCACCCCTCCCCATGAACCTCCCCCCCAATAAAATCACCACCTCAGAGATGGTTCCCAAGAACCCAAACCAAAGCAGTTGGTGCCAGGAGTGATCCTAGGAAGCAGACCCTAGAATAGGATTTTGGAGCTACATCACCTGCCAGCTAGACCAAAGGACCTCATGCTCCTGGCATCGGTGTAGGGAAATGGTGAAAACTTTCAGGATGGCGTAATGTCTCAGTCATTTGAAAGATACAGGCAAAGAAATTCAGTAGCTGTTACTGGGTGTTACTGATGCATTGGAGAAAGATGATAAAAATGCTGAGGGTGATTAATTTTAACTATCAATCAGTTACATGCTGCACACCGGATCCAAGTTGACATTGCTGCTGGGGACCCAGAATCTTACCGTGGTTCCCTCTAAGAGTGAAGGGGGAATGGGGTTCAGATAATAAATGGAGTCTTGATCTAGGCTGGGTTCATAATGGGCCCAGTGGTTCCTTTTGGTCACCCAGTGATCATTTCTTCTGTCCCTGAAAGTGCACTTGGAACGGATGAACTTGGCCTGTGGAATAAGGCGCCACTGTTGTGGGGTAAGCCAAGTGGAAGCCCGAGAAACTGCCTCCCCCTCTCTAGGCTAGAAGGTAAGTCGATAGCAATATTGCAACCCGGGGAGGATGGCATATTTGAGTGTCATGCTGAAAGACCTGAAGAATGCAGGGGAGGTTATCCCATCATATCCCCATCAAAGTCATCAGACGGGCCCCTACAAAATTTAGATTTGGTCCTGTCTCATGACAGTGGACGACCACAGTCTTAACCACTGTGGTAGAATTAGCCACAAATGGATGGCTATGCCAGGTATATTTTTTCTAGAGCTGATCAACCAGGTTTAAGATACAAGGTATATGATGATGAAGCTAGGAAATGCCTTATATTCCATCTCTACAGGAGAGAAAGACCAGAGTAATTCACGATCATGTGTGACAGCCAGCAGTAGCCATCACGTACAGTCTCCTCTGAGGGCTATGTTAACACTCTGTTATAACATAGCCCCAGAAGGCTTGAACTGCACAGACCCTCCACAGAATCCACACTGACCCACCGTATCCATGGTATCCTGTTAACGAGACCAGACAAGCAAGAAGAGGCACGTAAATTGGAGGCCTTAGTGAGATACTTGTGCTCTAGCAGGTGGGAGATAATTACTGTGAATATTCAATGACACATGTCATCAGTGAAATGTTTAGAGTTCCACAGGTCTGGAGCATGCCAGGACATCCTCTCCAAAGGGAAGAGCACTTGATTGCATTTTGCTTCCCCTACAGTTAAGAATGAATCATGACAAACAACAAAGTGTTGCTGGCTTCTGGAGGCAGTCCCAGGAAAATCACTTGCCAGCAGTAGGGATGGGACTGAAGGATCTGGCCACAGGTGCCATGCTGGACTTTAGAACTGCTGTGGAGTAGCTGCCATGTGCCTCCCCTGCCCTTCCTTTTTATTTCTATATTTTTATTTTTAATTTTTTTTCAGCGTTCCAGAATTCATTGTTTATGCACCACACCCAGTGCTCCATGCAATACATGCCCTCCATAATACCCACCACCAGGTTCACCCAACCCCCCATTCCCCTCCCCTCCAAAACCCTCAGTTTGTTTCTCAGAGTCCACAGTTTCTCATGGTTTGTCTCCCCTTCCAATGTCCCCCAACTCACTCCTCTCCATCTCCCCATGTCCTCCGTGTTATTCCATGTCCTTCGTGTTTATTCAACAAGTAAGCGAAACCGTATGATAATTGATTCTTCCTGCTTGACTTATTTCTGTCAGCATAATCTCTTCTAGTCCTGTCCATGTTGATACTGAAGTTGGGTATTCATCCTTTCTGATGGAGGTATAATACTCCATTGCATATATGGACCGTATCCATTTGTCCATTGAAGAACATCTTAGTTCTTTCCACAGTTTGGCAACTGTGGTCATTGCTGTTATGAACATTGGGGTACAGATGGCCCTTCTTTTCACTACATCTGTATCTTTGGGGTAAATATCCAGTAGTGCAACTGCAGGGTCATAGGGAAGCTCTATATTTAATTTCTTAAGGAATCTCCACACTGTTTTCCAAAGTGGCTGCACCAACTTGCATTCCTACCAACAGTGTAAGAGGGTTCCCCTTTCTCCACATCCTCTCCAACACATGTTGTTTACTATCTTGTTAATTCTGGCCTTTCTAACTGGTGTAAGGTGGTATTTCAATGTGGTTTTGATTTGAATCTCCCTGATGGCTAGTGATGATGAACATTTTTTCATGTGTCTGTTAGCCATTTGTATGTCTTGGAGAAGTGTCTATTCATGTTTTCTGCCCATTTTTTGACATGATTATCTGTTTTGTGTGGGTTGAGTTTGCGGAGTTCTTTATAGATCTTGGATAGCAGCCCTTTGTCTGTACTGTCATTTGTGAATATATTCTCCCATTCTGTGGGTTGCCTCTTTGTTTTGCTGACTGTTTCCTTTGCTGTGCAGAAGCTTTTGATCTTCATGAAGTCCTAACAGTTCATTTTTACTTTTGTTTCCTTTGCTTTGGAGACATATCCTTTCTTCTTAAAAAGATTTTATTTATTTATTTGACAGAGATCACAGGTAGGCAGAGAGGCAGGCAGAGAGAGAAGAGGAAGCAGGCTCCCTGCTGAGGGGAGCCCAATGCAGGGCTCTATCCCCGGACCCTGAGATCACGACCTAAGCTGAAGGCAGAGGCTTTAACCCACTGAGCCACCCAGGCGCCCTGACATATCTTGAAAGAAGTTTCTGTGGCCGATGTTGAAGAGGTTATTGCCTATGTTCTCCTCTAGGATTCTGATGGATTCCTGCCTCATGCTGAGGCCTTTTATCCATTTCAAGTTTATCTTTGTGTATGGTGTAAGAGATTGGTTGAGTTTCATTCTTCTACATGTAGCTGTCCAATCTTCCCAGCACCATTTATTGAAGAGACTTTTTTCCCCTGGATATTTTTTTCCTGCTTTGTTGAAGATTATTTGACCGTAAAGTTGAGGGTCCATATCTGGGCTCTCTACTCTGTTCGACTGGTCTATTTGTCTGTTTTTGTGGCAGTACCACGCTGTCTTGGTGATCACAGCTTTGTAGTAAAGCTTGAACTCGGGCAATGTGATGCCCCCAGTTTTGTTTTTCTTTTTCAACATTTCCTTAGCAATTTGGGGTCTCTTCTGGTTCCATACAAATTTTAGGATTGTTTGCTCCAGCTCTTTGAAAAATGCTGGTGGAATTTTGATCAGAATGGCATTGAAAGTATAGATTGCTCTAGACAGTATAGGTATTTTAACAATGTTTATTATTCTGATCCATGAGCATGGAATGGTCTTCCATCTTTTGGTGTCTTCTTCAATTTCTTGCACGAGTGTTCTGTAGTCCTTGAGTACAGATCCTTTACCTCTTTGGTTAGGTTATTCCCAGGTATCTTATGGTTCTTGGTGCTATAGTAAATGGAATCAATTCTCTAATTTCCCTTTCTGCATTTTCATTGTTAGTGTATAAGAAAGCATCTGATTTCTGTACATTGATTTTGTATGCTGCCACATTACTGAATTGCTGTATGAGTTCTAGTAGTTTGGGGGTAGAGTCCTTTGGCTTTTCCATATAAAGTATCATGTCATCTGTGAAGAGTGAGAGTTTGACTTCTTCACTGCCAATTTGAATACCCTATATTTCTCTTTGTTGTCTGATTGCTGTTGATAGGACTTCTAGTACTATGTTGAACAAGAGTGGCAACACTGGGCATCACTGTCATGTTCCTGATCTCAAAGGGCAGTCTGTCAGCTTTTCCCCGTTGAGGATGACATTCACTGTGGGTTTTTCATAGATAGATTTTATGAAGTTGAGGAATGTTCCCTCTATTACCCTGATCCTAAATTAGGCAAAGACCCCACCAAAATGTAGAATTTCAGACCAATATCCCTGATGAATATGGATGCCAAGACTCTCAACAAGATCCTAGCCAATAGGATCCAAAAGTACATTAAAAAGGTTATCCACCATGACCAGGTGGGATTTATCCATGGGATGCAGGGGTGGTTCAATATTTGCAAATCAATCATTATGATAGAACAAATCAATAAGATAAGAGAGAAGAACCACATGGTCCTCTCAATTGATGCAGAAAAAGCATTTGACAAGATACAGCATCCTTTCCTGCTCCTCCTTTTTAAATAGAGCGTATCTACACTGGTTCTCCCATGCCCCACCATTTTCTCTTGGATGCTGGAGGTTGGGAGGAGGCAGTGTCTCTTTTGAGTTCCTTGGTCTTTAGATTGAGAGAAATAGTGCTCAAGAAGCTCTCCTGGAGGGAGCTGCACACTTAAGGAAGCCAACCTGCACCTGACTTAGATGATGAAATCCAGGGCTTTGACCTTGACGATGATGTTGAAATGGGATGAGACTTTAGGGGAAGGGTGAGTATATTCTGTGTCTGAGAGTATGTGAATCTTCCTCCAAATGGCTAAATATTTCTCATCTCATCTGCTCTTCCAGAGCCTTCCCACTCTCCCCAGCATGAGACAGACTCTTCGTCCCCTCCCCTTGAACTTAATGTGAGCCTTTGTGACTGCCTTAACTATTAGAGGATGATGGACGCGATGCCATGGAACTTTCAAGTTGTCTAATGGGGTGACACAGCCATCATGAAAGTCATGCTCTCTCTCAGAGTGTTGACCAGTGCAACCGCCCATCGTCCTTCAGGTTGCCCAGCAGTTCCTCGGAGAGGTCATGTTGTAGGTATTCTGGCTGTTAAGTCCCAGCTGAGGTTCTTAAGACCGGCACTGTTGGTCAGTTAGGGAAGCAGGGGAGCCATCTCATAATCCCGGCCTCTATTTGTGCTTTGAACCACGCCAGCTAATGTCACATGGACAGAGGTGAGCTGTCCCCACCATGTCTCAGATTTGTGATAACTCTGAAGGGTCATCCTAGTCCCAGAGTTTTCTGCGGGATGGCCTGTGCACACAGAGAGGTGGTGTATGAAGATGGAGGTCAAGAGAGAGGTCAGGACCAAAGATGTTAATTGGAAAGATACCAGAACATGCTTGGTTCTCAAAGACTTGGGTCTGGGTGACACGACCTACAATGAAAGTACATAGAAAGATGGGGCTTAGGGCTGAGCCCTGGGGCATTCTATAGTCTAGAGCTGGCAAAGAAAGGAGACCTAGGAAGGAGCAAGAGGAGGACAAAAGTCAGGAGACAGTGATCCAGAAGGTGCAAGAAGAGCATGTCCCAAAGGATAGGGCCTGCTGAGGACAAGATGCAATGGAATATCTAAAGGTCACGTGACCCAAGAACAGTATTAATGCAGGACAGGGGGCACGAGCCAGAGGAGTGGTCTGAAGAGTTCATGGAAGTTTCAATCCCCCCTCTTCTAGCCTATGTCCAGAGGTCAATCAACAAACCCACAAAGGAAGCCTTAACCTTTCCTTTCTTAGAGTTCCGGCAGCTCTCGCTCATTCTCTGTTGTCCAGGACTCCAGGCTTATCTGCTCAGTAGGGCTGTGAGCTACTGAGCTGGTTCTTTGCTGCTTCTGTGTTCTCATCAGTTCCAGGGAGTGCTTGGTTCCCACTAGAAACCCACTCAACACTCGCTGACCGAGAGCTTGTCCATTTCACCCACCAAACAGCCAACTGAGGGCCACCCGGGAATCGCAGCCACTCCTGGAGAAATGACATACCACCAGGGCTGCTGGACGTTCCAGAGAGATCAGAGCTCTCAGAGAAAAGAGGAGACGATACTAGCAGGTCTCTGAGGTAGGTGGCTGATGATTAATGAGAATGAACGCCAGCAACAGGCTTGTGTTTCCTGGCAACTGGGGATGCTGTGGGCAGTTTGCTGTCTGTTAAACAAATGGTCTTTGCTTCAGGAAATTTCTGGGGGCTGCTCCAACATTCAAAGGAGGCCTTCTCTGTTGAATGGAGCTCCACGTTCTTGGCTGGGAAACTTTTTCTCCTTGCTGCTAGAAGGAGAGAAACCACCACTTCCTGATCCAGAAGGAGCAGTATCCCTGCTCCGTGTCAATCTCAGATGGGGTCCCAAGGTGTGGTAACCTTGCTGTGTCCTTAGCCTGGGAGGATGGCAGGGCCAGGACTGCTTCTCATCCCCGCATGAGGAGGGAAGCTATGGGCAGGGTTGGGAACGGAGGGGCTAAAGATAGAAAAGCAAGGCTGTAGGGAGCAGCTGCCCATTCTGGCATTACCAGGGCCCAGGCTCTGTTTGAAATGCCCCCTTCACCTGCACCAGGGGTCCCTGCACTCCAAAGGAGCATGGGTGTCTCTGCAAGCGAGGTGGCTTCTGCTCTGCATCAGATGCAGACTCACAGCACAGCTGTCAGGCCTTTGTGTCCCCACCCATTGCTTTGCAACCACACCAGGGTGAGGCCCGGGACAGGATGATTTGTTAGTACTTGCTCAGGGAGATGCAGCCACTGGCCAGAACCGCATTAACCAGCAACTTCTGACACCGTCCCCAGCTGTGGCTGGGACACCATTCCAGGCATGCTATGGGGCCACTTGCAGGACAGGCCGCCCTCTGTCAGCCCTCGAGGACTGGTTTTTGTCTTTTACTTCACAGACAGCTTAATATTGTTATGGAAAAACATTTTATTAAAACATGTTCAACTCACTTCCAATGAAATGATTAATTTTTCATTTACAGTGGTGTCCAATGTTTGTCTTCTGTTTTTTTTTTCTTTCAAAACCAGCACCAAAAAATAAAACAAAAATACCATGGGTACAGTACGTAATGTAAGTTAACTAATGGAAAATATATACATTTGACTCTGAAACGAAGAAAAGAGAGCAAAGCAATCATATTATTGCTGCCGAGGATCTTCCCTGTGTTCTGATAATATCAAGCCATGGTCAAGTGAGAGGGTTTCATTTGTACTCATGAAAGTAGCACCATAAGGTCATAAGACTCTGCAGTTAGTAACACATTTGTGCAATCAAAAAGGTACAGTACTCGAGTGACAGTACACGGTAGTGTTAATAAAGAAACGTCACTGCTGTGATCACAGGGTTTCAATGTCTTCTGTACACAGTGGAAGAAGAGCACCAGGCTGGTTTCGCTAACATGGATCATTGCTTGTGCCATAAACAGAAGGCAGGCTGGGGAATTTCAGTGCCAGCGTGAGCTAAAAGAGGTCAGAAAGACACCAATGGGGGAACCAATGGGGTGTTTAATAAGAATCAAATCAAATCAATTATTTTGGATTTTGAAGGTGTGAGGCCCTGGCCAGATGCATCCAGTGGACACGGTCAAGGTAGCCAGTGGGGGATAATTCAGAGGCACCAGGGAGAGGGCTCGCTTATGGGCTCACCCAACTTGGGTACAAGCGTGCGTATGAGCAAGAAGGCTTCCTGGCTTCCTTAACTGGCCATCCTAGCTCTGCTCCTCATGTTCTGAGGATGCTACCTTTCTGAAGTTTTGGGGTGAAGCATAGCCCACTGGGCCTAGGGAAACATGGAAGCCTAGCTCCCCATGAATTTGAAAGTTTTGTGGAAACGGGGTTTGGAGGGATTCTGTTGGTGCCCAAGCCTGAGTTGGGGAGGACAGCATCTTGCACAGGCCCTGGTGCAACCATTGGGGGAGCGGGGGTTACATTGCAGGGTGGATCACTCCATCCTGGCATTCTCTCAGTCCTTAACACAGCACCCAAGCAGGTTTCTCGAAACTTCTCATGATTCAAGTGGAACCGCACACATTTCTTGTCATCCCTATCACTTCTCTGTCTCTGGAATATGAAAAATCATACATTGAAACAGCCTTAAGCTAACCCTAACGTTGTGACATCATCAAAAACAAAAGCAGATACATAAACAGCACCAATAAGTCAGGAAGTCCTTGGAGATGACCCCAGGGAGACGGGCATACATGAGGCTTCCTGTCTGCAATCTTGAAGGCGAAGGGGGTGTTTATCACGATAAAGTCCTTGAATGTAAGCACCCATCAAACACCCACCAAGTTGGTGAGTGAAACAGGCCTCTTGGCTTCTAGAGTCTTTCCCTTCCAGCTCCCAAAGTGGATGGGGTCCCATGGTCTTCTGTACTCTTGTCATTTGCCCAGGCTTCTGGAGAGGGTGCAGCTCTGCTTTGAGGGGCTGCAGCAGGGAAAGGCTTTCTTCATGCTTTTCTGAGAGTCATCCTTGCCTTACTAAAAAGATGGGTCAATGACAACAGTGTGACAATGCCAGGCCCCGCAAGGTCTGGGCTATGGGAAGGCATGGTGGTTGTGCCGCGATCCTTGCAAGGGGGGCCGTCCTCCATGTTCCTGGCACACCAGGCTGAGTGGCTTCTGGAGGAAACCTGTCCCAGGCCAGGGTGAAGTAGCCAGAGGTTCTAGAGAGAATCAACTTCAGGTAGATGGCCAAGATCAACGGGAAGCCATTTGTAAGGTGCAAAGTTTTACGAAGCACTGCCTGGAGCAGAGGCCCCCAGAAGGCAGAGGGGCCATACGCTCCGGATGAAAGGCTCACCTTTATGCCAGGAAGCAGTCCCATCCCCCTAATTAACATACGTCCCATTTCATAGCACCTTAGAGAAAGACTTTTCTGTTTCCCAATGTGGTCGACTGTATAGAAATTAGATGCCTCCCCAAACCCAAACACTTCCTTTCCGACACAGGTGGTATGCAGAATCACGTGGTCTTGGCATCCTTGGCTGACAGAGATTCAGACTGTCAGGGACAAGACTTCCAAGACAAGGCCCATGATCTAGAGAATGTGTTTTCAGAGATGGGCCGAGAGGCAAAGTTCTGATGCTCATGTGGTCAGGAAGGGCTCCGGCAGACTGGGCCTCTCAGGAGAAGCCCTTTGCAGAGGCTTGCTGACATCCGTCCTTCTTTCCAGGGTGGTGCCAGCTTTCAGAATAAAGCCAGTTTTCATGTAAAATGTCTCCTTTGGGGGATAATCCCCCCGGCACATCAAGCACCGGGAATTCAAATGTCAAAAGAAAGCCAAGACAGAAGTGCACAGGGACGTCTCTTTCTTTTGACAACTGTCCATCAGAGGTGTTCCCTTTGAGGTACACAGACCCTTAGAAAGGACAATAATTTTGTGACTCATGCCTATTTCTTTCCTTACTGTAGAAAGCCATCCAGTGGCCATTAACAATATATTAAGTACAAAAGCGCTAACAGCAAACGTCAAGTCCACACTCCAGTTCTATAATGGTCAGATTCTTGGGACAGCCTCGTGGGTGAGTGGTGGTGTGCTCCGGGGGTGGGGGGGTGGGGCCGGCCGCAGGACTGGGGTGCTCTCAGGTGGGTGTTCAACTTGCCATGTCATTAGCACGCAGGCCACGCGCTGCCGCGCTGGGGGGCCGCTGGGCCACGTGTCATGAGCTCAGCGACGGCAGAGGCGGCTGGCGCATCTTGTTTGCATAGAAGTCCCTGCACGTCTGGCAGCAGCGCTGGTACCACCGCATGTCCTGGCAGAGGTTTTTTTCTCGGATGACCCGGCAGTACACCGTCCACTGGTCCCGTGTGCATTTGTAGGTCAAGGCGGCTAAGGGTGTGGTGGGGGGGAGAGAGAGCCCAGGGGTTACAGATGGCTTGGGTACATCCTGATGCATGCACAGAGAGGGCCCATGGTCTGACTCTAGGGCTGCCCTCGCTCACACATATGCTGGAGCCTTGCATGGACGCAAAGAAACAGGCCCCCTGCCGGGGCCATGGGATGTCACTTTCTTCTACAGGGGATGCACTCACGTGTCTAACCTGACCGCTTCGCAGGGAATGGTGGTCTGGCTGCTTCCTCAGGACAAGGGCACTGTGCACCCCGCTTCCCAGCTAAGTGGTATGCACTGTTGCTTTCTGGCCTAGGACGCCATCCCTGCTGGCATTTAGGAGACAGAATGACCTGGGGCAGTGGGCCTCAAAGGGCCACTGAAGCAGAAGCTAATGGCACAAGTGGTCTAAACCTCCTTCAGGGTCATCTTGTGGAGAGAAGTTCCTGCCAGAGGGAGGTGTCTGAAGTATCAAGGAAGTTTGTGCACGCAGAGGCTGGGGGAATCCCTCTGCAAGCTCCAAGACCACCCCCACGTCTATGAAACAACTTAGAAGCCCCCCTCCTGGCTGCATTCCAACATTAGGGAATGGAGCTCTGGGTAGGAAAATATTCCTTAGGGATTTCTATTTGGAGGAGGAGAGACTGTTAAAAGGAATCATTAAATTGGTGTTAAATGTCCCTCTTCTCCCTCCCATGCCACGGAATTCAAGACTACAACCCGCCAACACCTGCTTTCTTCTCGCGCATCAGCTTAAAGAAAATCCCATGTGCACATCCCCAAGGTTTCGTGAATCACACCCCAGTTCCTTCATTTCTGGAAGAACGCACCTCCCCTTGCCCTCCTCATGCACAGGAGCCCCAAAACCTTATTGGGGGACCATCCTGTGTCCCTCACTGTTGGCAGAGGGACTAGCGGGTGCTTGCCATGTTGTGTTTGAGGTTGCTGCTTGCAGACAAAGAACAAAAGTCCATCTCTGAAACCTCTAACCTTCAACAGAGCTGACAAATGCTGGCCTCTCCAGTGCTGGGATCAGCCCCAAGGGGGGCGCTTTCTGGATTCTAGAACCCCTCCACAAGCAGGGACTAGCTGGCTGGGAGCAGCAGTGCCCTCCCCACCAGCCTGGGGCCACTCACCGAGGCGAGGGGAGGTGATGGTGTTCACGTTGATCTTGTCATTGCAGACCTCCTGGTGGCACTGTCTGTAGGCAGCGGGCTTCAAGAGGGCGGGGCACTCGTTGCCATGGCGCCCAGTGACCTTGTGCATACATTGTACCACGCGGGACTGCAGGCCCTTCCCACAGGTCGAGGAGCACTGCCAGAGATAGAGATGGTCTAAGCTGGGGGCCAAACCTGGGCCGAGTGGTTGTGACCATGGCTACACGGAGCAGCGGCCCCTGTGCCTGGCCCCCGCACGTCATTCCCACGTGCTTGAAATAGTGCAGGACAAGGAGGCTTGGCTGCACACCAGCTGCCTGATAGACGCCTGTTTCAAGATGTTATGGACTGAATGTTCTTTGTCTCCCCAGATCCACATGTTGGAGCCCTAGCTTCCAATGGGTTGGTATTTTTTTGCGGGGGGAGGGGGCGGCTTGGGGAGGTAACTAGGTTTAGATGATGCTACGAGGGCAGAGCTTCCATGAAGAGATTAGGGTCCTTTTAAAAGAGGAAGAGAGACCAGAGACTGACTTTCCACCACTTGAGGACACAGTGACAAAGCAGTCATCTGCGAGCCAGGAAGTGGGCCCTCACCAAGAACCAAATTGGCCAGCACCTTGACTGTGGACTTCCCTGCCTCCAGAACTGTGAGAAATAAATGTCTGTTAAGCCGCTCATCTATGGTATTTTGTCTCGGCAGCCCAAGCAAAGACAAGATCGTTGCTAAAATATTAATTTATGAGGCTTGCATCTTACTTCCCACCCTTTCTACCCCTGTTCCAAGCAGAAAGCTGGGCTTCCAAATTCTCCAGCTAGCAGACAAGACAGCTTGGTGGCACCCAGAAGGTGCTGGGCATGATGACCTCAAGCATCTCCCCCTGGCCTTGGATGTAGAGGCAAGCTCAGTCATGGGGGGGTGGGGGTTGAATTTCCCGAAAGCCTGAAGAGTTGGGGCCCAAAATGAAGTAGAAGAAAAGGAAGTGCAACCTTCCATCTTGGAGTCACAGATTATTTGTGGCTCACAGTTTTAACTCAGACACCAAGGCCTGAGCTGCTGGCATCTCCAGTCCTTGTAGACCTGGGTTTGCCAAACCAGCCCAGTTAGCTCGGCAGACATCCCAGGTTCCCACTGAGCACACTTGTTTGGACTTCCCCATATAGTTCCAGTCCTCCTCCTATCCCTCTCTGCACCCTTTTATAAAGTGTTCCACAGTGTTCCGCCAGCAACTCGGCCCCTCTGCCCTGATCCTGCCCTCCGAGCTCCTGGGCCCTTGCTGGCTCTCCCAGGAGCCCCGGGAACTCTCTCTCCAGAACTCTCTCTCTGATAAGCTGGTCTCCTCCATCGGGAGAGTCGGGTGCACAGGTGCACTCTCTCCACCTGGGGTCCCCTACCCACCCATGATTTATGGGGTTCTGAGAGCACTCTGCAAAACTTTAATAAAGCAAACACCTCTGGAGCCACAGCCCAGATGGAATTCATGCCGGCAGAGAGGGAAGCGGGGGTGTCCTCCGAACCCCACATGGAGTAGTGACACCAGGTTCCTTTGGATCATGTGCCCCTCTGACTCCTCCCTGTCCGTCAGGCCTGACCTTGGCCCGTGCTGGAAGGAGGGCCGTCCTGGGGGCGGGGGAGGGGGAAATCTGTGAGGAGTCGCCAGGCACTGGATCAGTGGGAGACTGCCGGGACCAGCTACGACCAAGGGGGCACGGTCTGCTCCCCAAAGTGCTTGTGCACATCCGGTGAATTCCTCTGCTTCCCAGTCTGACAAGTAGGATCTTGGTTGTTGGTTTTTGTTTTTGTTTAGTTTTGTTTTGTATTTCTTACTTTAGAAGGGTTAGGAATCTCGAGGGAATAGTGCAGGGCTCCCAGTCTTTTCAAATCAAAAAAGAGGTGGGGAAGCCACAAGCAACCCTCCCTGTGGGCTGTGGCATGTTTGAGCCAGAACAGGCACCCTCCCCCAGAGGACGTGGCCAGCTCCAGGGGCCTCAACATTGTGTCTTCTTAACAGCCTATTTTCTAGATAAACGAGGCAGGGGTTTGACAATGGGGTACTCCTGGGACTCAGGAGTTAGCACTGGGACCCAGGGAAGTTTGAGGGGTGCTGAGGTGGAGGGATGAGGCCATATGACAAGGTCCCACCAACAGGATACCTGGAACATGGGATGGCTACCATAGCAACATGACTTCCACCTGGAGGGCATCAAGGAGGAAGCCGGGATCTGTTGCAGGAATTTCCTGTTGTGCTTGTAAAAATCTCAATGTCTCAGACCAATCCATCTCTATAAGAGGCACCCAGAACTGAGAACCTCTGATTTATCTGGAACTTCTGCCCAGTGTCCTATGTAGAGTATAATGAGCTCTCTTTTCTTAACAACAAACCGGTGAGGATTCATATACAAAAATGTGTAATTAAGCAAGAGCGGACATCCAGCTATCACCCTGCTGAGTTTATACAGGTATGCTCGAATAAAAGGGGGAGATGGCTTTCACTCAAAATTATTCTTGGAAAAGACAAAGTTGCCATATACTTTAGTGAGAACAAAAGCTCTCACAGTTCAGGGGCAGGGATAAGGGGTGCCTTTAATTCTTTGTAGTGTGATCACTTGGGGAGCAAGAAAAAAAGAAGGAAGCAAAAGAAATGTAACTGTCTCCCGGAGGCATGACTCAAAATCACAAATGAGGAGGATGAGCTAAAAAAGGTTTAAGAATCACTGAAAAGCAAGCTGGTAAGTGGTTATACAAAGAGCCTGGGATCCACACCAACAGAATGAAAGAAGGAAAAGCCTAAAGATCGTAACGTACTACGAAATCCCGAGGACGCGGAGCATGGCCATGCAAACGCAGAGCAAAGTCCCGCAAACACAGCACTAAGCGACACCCCAGCTCACGAGGACCTGTCCAGCGAGAGCAGCGCTTACAGATTCCGGAAGAGGCGGCATCTCTGTGAACTCAGCGGGGACAAGTCCTATGCTGGCCAACGGGGGACCCAGAAGGTAGAGGGGGTGATAATGAGGGCAGACACAGCAAATGTTAGGTTGCACCTTATAAAACTGCTCACATGCACTCGTTTTTGACCCCGTACACCCAGCAGCTTCATCAGGTCTGACTTTATTACATGAAGAACACTGGCACTATTTCTAAGTTAAAAGATAAGTATAAACCTTTAAATATGCATGGGTAATGACCTGAATGAATTACATATTTTAGGAAGGCGTTTGACCTGTCTGCCTCTACCATTACAGACTTTTATATGTCAAGTTGGTTGTAAAATTAAAAAAAAAAAAACTTGCTTCCTGGGAAAATGGGATTACTGTGTACTTGGGACCTGGTATCTGCCTATTTGGCACTGGATTACGCACGTGGGGAAAAGAGGAATCTGCGTACTGATCTAGGGGCAACATCAACATTCCTTTTCTCATCAGATGTTGTCTTGGACTACAGGCCCTGGATCCACCTGGTGCAGGAGACACGTCAAGAAGGGAGAATTAGGAATTGAGTGTCTTCATACTCCTTCTAG
The DNA here is from genome assembly GCF_009829155.1 of Mustela erminea. Taxonomy (NCBI): domain Eukaryota; kingdom Metazoa; phylum Chordata; class Mammalia; order Carnivora; family Mustelidae; genus Mustela; species Mustela erminea. Next base: position 19,134,865 of record NC_045618.1, read on the forward strand.
GAGAGGAGCTCCTTCTGGGGCGGGACAGACGGTGGCTGAGGCCCCAGGAAACTGCACTGGTGAGTGGAGAAGGCTTCTGAAGCCGTGCTTGTCTCGCTCCCATGGCACCCCCTGACCACACAAGGTACCCAAGGCCCTGCCGGCTGGGCAGTCAGCCCAGCTGAGTCACTTCCTGACCAGCAACATCAGGAAGGGCTTCAATGTCTTTTGCAGGTGTCATTATTATGTATGTAAAAATCAGGGCAAGAACTCAATCCTGTGGGTCTATTCAAACCAAATGCAAAACTGACAAGGTCTCTGCCTGAAAATGATCGATGACCATTGTAAAACTCAGGTGTCTGGGGTTGCCCTTGAAAAATGATTTCCCCTCTGAAAGTTCTTAGTCTTGTTTCACAGGCTCTAAGGCCAGTTTGGGAGGAGGAGGGTGTGGGGGGGGCAGGAAGGGAGTGTATTCATGACAGCCTTGTGTATACAGGTGGTGTGTCTGCTTGTCCCGTGGGCTCACTTGTAAGGTTCCACAACAGTGTGGAACATTCCACAACAATCTTGAGGCTGCTGGCCACTGAGCTCAGTGGGGGGGTCAGTGTTTGGGCCAAGGTCACGTAGTAAGTGGCAGAGGAGGGACAGGACCCCAGTTGCCCCATTTCATGGACCAAATTCCATCTTCCCGTATGAATTATGGTTTGTACTGGATAGAGCCTCCATGTGAGCCAGGAAACAAGAAGTCAGGTTACTGCCCAGGTCCACCATCTTCCCTAGCACAGGGTCACTGGCTTTTAATTTTCCAGCCCGGAGAAAGAACTGGCCTAACATCCACAGGTAACCACACTCTCCTTGACTGGAGTCTTATTAGGGACAGAGCAGCAGGGGAAGGACAGACCTGTTAGCACACTCCATACCTCGGGCAAGTTACTTAATCTATCTGAGCCCCAGTTTCTTCATTTGTGGCTTGAGGATAATAAAATGTTCCTTGCAGAATAATTTTGATGATTAGAATAACTTGGAACAGGGGCACCTTGGTGGCTGTCATTAAGCATCTGCCCTTGGCTCAGGCCATGGTTTCAGGGCCCTGGGATTGAGTCCTGCATTGGGCTTCCTGCTTGGCAGGAAGCCTGCTTCTCCCTCTCCTACTCCCCCTGCTTGTGTTCCCTCTCTTGCTGTCTCTCTGTCAAATAAATAAATAAAATCTTAAAAAAACCCAAACAGAATAGCTTGGAATAGGTGAGCAGCAGTGAGGGAGCCGTCTGCAAGTGCTACTGTTATTATTAACAGTCAGTGCTTGGACAAGAGCAGAGAACGGATCAGGGAATCCCTGGAGCCCAGGAAAAGGCGCTGAGCCGCTTGCCTGCTGGCTTAGCTCTCTGGGGGGTTGGCCACACCCCACCACCAGGCCCCACAGGCAGGTGTGGCTGTCTGCCTGTGCCTGGCCCCTTGCCCGGATCTGGCAGCTCAGCGAGATAACCTCCCGGAGCTGATCTGACCCTGAAAACGAACGCGAATGTAGACAAGTCTGAGGGGCTGCTTTCAATAGCAGCCCCTTGTAACCTGAGCGTGCTGCGTAACCTGAGCGTGCTGCATTCGGGTTAACACAGGGGGCAGAGACAAGGAATTCCGTCTCCTCCTGCCTCCCCTCTGCCTCAGCTTTAATTAAACAGGGAGGAGACCACAGTGTCTCCTGCTAGCGCTGGATTAGCCCCAAGCATCACTGTGAAGCCATTCTGGGACTTTTAAAAATCCCAGCAAACAGATCTATAAAAAACATATCTGGTCTTGTTGAAAGTCCTCTTTCACTGTGGGGTATTTTTTTCAGGTCGCTCATTACATTAACGTTTAATATGGTTCCCTGAGACTGGGGAAACAAAGAAACGAAGCAGTAATAAATCCAGCTGGGAAAGCTCCCCACCAGACGACCCAAAGGGAGGACAGCCCCTCACGTTCCCCCTCCCCAGCTGTGCACCACAGACAAGGCCTGGTGACCTGGCCCCCAGCCCCGGGCAGTCCCCCCGCTGGGATGGGGAGTAAAAGACACATGGGGGGGGGGGTTGTTCACTGGAAAAGCAATAACAGAATGAAAATTCTAGCACCCGGGGAGCAAAAGACTTATGGCCAGAGAGAGAAATCTTTGACTTGGACATATCCATGGGCTCGTGGTATTCATTCGGGTGTGGCTGTGAACAAGAATTCCCTAAAAAACTGGGGAAGGCCTTTGGACTCTCGGACCCAAGTGACCGTGAGATATGGTGCAAAGCTTCCTTGCCAGCTTCTTTGGGGGTGATGATGACGGTGGTGGTGGTGGCGGCGATGACAGCAGTAGGAACAGCTGGGCCCACCTTCTGCATGCCTACCATGTGCTGAGCCCTGGGCTTAATGTCACTCTTGTTAGACCTCACTTATCATCCCGCTAACAGTGGCTACGGCCAGGGCAGCGCTCAGAACATAGAAGGTGCACAGTAAACATGCATACACCACATTGGCTTTCAGAGAAGAGGAACAGGAGGCCCAGAGTATCCCTGCAGCTCCTCCCCAGTGACAGCTCCAGCCCCTTACCCCCCACCCCAACCTCCTCCAGGGCCACAGGGCTCCCCAGCAGGGAGGAACCGGGTCTCTGTCATCCCATGGTGGCCCAGCCTCGATGACATGCTCCTCTGCAGTGAGGTCTGCCTTCTCTTCAACTTCTCCCAGCTGTAAAATCACGACTATAAATAACACCAGATCCCAAAGCGGTGTTTTGAGAATTAGCTAAAGGAGGTCGTAAAAACCTCAGGAAGATGGCAACGCTGCAGGAATGTTCGATACTTGCTGGAGCCCAGGTTCCGACGGTGGCGGGGGCGGCCAGGCTTCCTCCCCGGCTCTGGGGTGAGCAGCAGAGCTGGCAAGGGGGGAGCCCTCACCGCCCCAGCGTGAGGGCCCCATGTTCTTGTGCTCTGCCCGGCAGGTTTGGCTCGCAGAGCCTGGGGCGGGGGTGGGGGAAGGGCAGACCCTCGTGCTAACTCCATTTTCTGCTGGTGTCTGAAAGGCACTTGGCTGGTGAAATGTCAAAAGCGCTTCAAAAGCATTTTTGACAGATTTCCCCCCAGACTTGGCATGAGCCGTGCAACCGTCGGAAGCTGTTGAAACCTGAAATAGCAGGTTTTAAACAGTAATGAAAATCCCCATTCTTTCCTCCAGCCTTGAAACTGGAAATGTTTTCTCAGATACACACACACACACCCCTTCAATTCATACTCCCTCTCAAACTGCTTTTCCTTCCTCTCCACAGCCTTAACTTGAGGTTTCCCCAGTGTCTCTGAATTTGCAACCTGCTGACCTACAAATCCTGGCTGGGGTTCTATAGCCGGGGAGCCACAAGGTCAAGGTGACCCCCGAAAGCCCAAAAGGTCTGGTGATCCCAAGAGCTCCTGATTGTGCTCTGTGAGCCTGGGGCGCAGAGGACCCTGTAGGGCCACTGTCCCTGTCAGTCCTCAGGCAGGAGCTGTGATCACTCTGGTAGCTTAGCTCTCTCAGCCCGTTAGTGACTGTGTGAAAGGCCTTCCACTCCTGCTGGAGGAGGCTGGCCCAGGCGCTCTGCAAGCACTACAGCCTGCCTCCTGCCTCCTACACACACTGTCACCATGTGCAGGCACCACTTTACAGGATCTCAGCCACATTCAAAAGGCTGTTGTAAGACATCAATATTTGATAGGCTCATGGAAGAAATGAGAGTCTGATGAGAGACAGCAGAGCAGGGATGTGGGACCTGTGTCCTCCTGACCACAAGCCCTGTTTGGGGGTCACCGATAAAGCATGTGTTCCGTAGAGACAACAGCTTCTCTGATTCAACGGCAAGGTCCAGGTAGTGGCTAAAACCCAGGCTGCCGTGCAGGGGAGCGACACCTCTCTCTGATCCCTTGCTCCACACAAAGGCAGCTAGTTTGACAAAGGTTACTGGATCAATGGAGGGACAGCAGGGCAACAGAGGGGGCAGAGGCATCTGCTGTTAAACTATTAGCTCGCTTCCATGCAGGTACCTGACCTGGCAATTTCCGGGGGCTCCCCTGCTCTATTGGAAGCTCATTTCTCTCAACTGAGCAGATATGGGCTCTAGACTTTTCTCCGGAACTCAGTTACCTGGTGGCAGCCTCTGTTCAGCCACACAAAATGTTCCACACCAAAGGGGTAGTCTGGCCTCTCCCTTCTGCCCCTACTCTGAAAAGCAATGAAACGTGATGACCCTCCTTTCCCTGGGTGCTTATACTCCTATGAGTAACATCGAATGGAGGACTGGCTCTCTTATCTTCATGCAGAGTGCTGGCTGCCTGAGTGGTATGGCTTCACACAGTTCAGAAAAAGGTCCTGATATTGCTGATGCCTCACACACTTCCTCTCTGATGTGCAAGTTTCTTTTTAATAAGGACTCAACTTTTTATTTCACAAATGAGGGCAGACAACAGGCAGGACCTCAGAGAGAGAGAGAGAACACTTAAGAGAGATTTATACTAAAGTGTGAATGACTGATACAGAGCCCTTGGAGGAATAGGTTGTGAGAGACAACAGGCAGATACTTGACTTTCTGATAAGCACATGCCTGTGATGGTTCGAGCTGCAGGCATCTTAGAATTCAGCTCCTCCATGTTTCAAGTTCACAATCTAAAGCTCTGACATTATTATGCACCTGAAAAAAAGGTGGATTAAGAGTCAGAAGGCAGGGACCAAACTCTTAGCTCTGCCATTTTTTAATTGTGTGAACTTGGGGGGAAAAAAAAAAGCCACATCAGCACTGTGAGCCAGTTTCCTCATCTGTAAAACGGGGATGGGGCCAAATGAGATAATATGAGTGAATGTATTTTGTTAATTCTAAAGCACTAGGGGATGTCAGGGGCCACTACCACTGAGCCCAAAAGAAAGAGCATCACTCTCCACCAGCAACCCCATCCATAGCTATCCAGGCAGAGGATGCCTGCGTCCCACAGCACAGTGTGCACACTGGACCAGGCGACTGAGTGTGGCCTAATGTCATTGGCTCCTTGTCGGTCCATACCTGGGCTGGGTCACTGTCCACTCTCATACCCCCTGACCAGGACAGGTCTAGCACGTTCTCTCCTGAGAAAAGGATCTCAGGAAATGCTGCTTGAATCACAGAGACTTGGCTGCAGACCCCCAGCCTTGCAGAGTGGGGTGTGGGGTCAGGCCCCATCCAAGAAAGGAAGTGCAGGCTTTGGAAGTGTTGTAGGCTGAAGCACTTTCTGTAGCAAACCACTCTTGTTCTTGCTAAGGCCCTGGAGCTGAAAGCCCTGTCTCCCTGCCCAGAGCACAGGAAGGCATCTACCAGCTGTCTGGACAGCACGGGATAGCAAGGTAGGAGCGAGAGGCTCTCCCTGACTTCTTCCCTGGGGTGCGGCAGCCCAGAGGCTCTTGTGTGCTCACTCCTTCCCCTAGCCTCCCAAGGCCTCTAGGAGGTGTTGTGATTTCCAGATCACAATTTGGGGCTCAGGTGTGAGGGGGCACACCTGGGGCCTGACTGAGGCCTTACAGTCAGACCAGCTCCCTTCCACGGGACCTCCAGTGGCACCAGGAAGTCAACAGTCCTTTGATCTCTTCAGTGAAAGGGAACGCCATACTCTTAACGCAGAGAGCCAATGGTTTTCTTTAAAAACACCATCCATTACAATCCCTCCAGAATAATTTGTTTCTAATCAGAAATATCCCATCATCTCAGTGGTGATTAATGCCTCCGGTCTTGAAACTGAAACATCTCAACTCGTGATCAAAAGTCTCACTATTCTAGAAAGAAATGTGATTTCCTCCTCTCCCATTTTAAGTGACATCTCCCTGCCCCCAGGTCGAATACCCAGCATTTAGCGGGTGGAAACAATGATTTGCACAGATCTGGAAATAGCTGGTATCCCAGGAGGACAGGTCATTTTTCAAACATGGCAGAGAGTAATAATGCCCTCAGCAGGAATGGGAATGTGAGGACTGTCCCACGCAGGGGACCCAGGTTGGGGTTCAGCCATGTGCTGAGGCTGGGGGAGGGGCCTTGCCTCCCCACAGTTCTGGGTGCTGTTCTCAGGCACCCTCACCCAGCTACAGGAGAAGACTGGTGCCAGCCCCTTCCCAAGGGATGACTGGTCCTTCTTGCTTCGGTGGGGGCAGGACAGCACCTGAGGCATGTCCTCAGACTGGCCCGTCCATCACCTCCTTAGAGACATGCTAATCTTTCTCAACAGCACCTTGGGGCCAAGTAACAGGATATTTCTTAGAAGCAAAATGTCAAAGCTTCCAGATCACTGAGGCTCTGACAGCCCTGAGAGTTTTATTGACTTTCCTTTGGGCAGCTTGTTTGAAGCCTTCAAAGTCTGCACGTGGCGGTTTGGGGGCTGGTTACAGAAAAGGATTTTAAAAGTGTACCATGTGTGTGATGAGGGCACTGTCCACAAGCCGTGAAGCCAAGCTAAGAGGTCAATGGCAAAGCAAATCTAGTCCAAACAAGTGTGAATATCAGGGTAACATTCATCCAGTGGAATCCACTTATGTTGGACAGTTGCCCAGTGAATGAGGACCAGGACCCCCCTGGGGAACTGTATCCTTTCCATTCTCCAGAGAAGAAATGGGGAAAAGCAACAGGCAGATTTTTAGAACTGTGCTGTACAGATCTCTGCATCTGGGGGAGGGGCAGCCCACCTGGTGATGGCAGTGGAGGAGGGAGTGGTGGCGAGGCCAATGGTCAGGGTGTGGTCCCCTGGTTCAGTTCTGTGTGGCCCCTGCCCCATCATGCTTGCTCCCAGTACGTTTGTGCCTATACGGACTTCCAGTTCTGGGTCCGTGACCAAGTTCTCACTTTGGGAGGTCAAGTCTTCCCTGGGCCCTAGCTCTGGCCAGACCTGCTGGGGACGGGGCAGCTGGAAGCATGGGAGAGCACGCCCCCCTTCCATGCTGAGTACTCTCCCTCTTGGCCCTGTGTGCACCAAGCCAGTGCCATCAGATACCAGCCCTGAATAGCAGCCGAGATCATCACAGGCCATCAAGCTGTCCTGTTTTTATGGCCAGGGGTCACTGATCAAGCTGGCTGTGCTGAAGAGTAGGCTCTGTGGCCTTCCAATGCCTTACTTTCCAGAAAGCTGGGAGGCATTATTCACCATGGCCTGGCTAGTCAAGAGGCTGGCCAGCTAAGGGCTTGACCTCACTGGTGAACCTGGTGGGAGAGGGAGTTTGCTGGATGGCAAACCAGCCTCCGCAGCCAAGGAGGGGCGCTTGAACAATGGAGGAGGGCGAGTGGGGTAGCATGGTGTTGGGCCGCTCAGGTATGACTTACATTCATATCCTGGGGTTCTGTACCTCCCCGCACCAGGAAGTTCAGGGTGTTAAGAAAACCGAAGCGTCCATCTGGTCTTCGAAACCAGAATGGTGAGGCTCGAGAAGGCCAGGCTCTGGAGAGCTGATGACTGTCTGTGGGATATGCTGTGGCTCAAAAGTACCATCATAGGGCCTCCGGAGCGCTTCTCCATGTGGCCTGAGCTCTGACTAGTGGTTCAGGAGCTTGGACTCTGGCAGAGGGGTGTAGGCCAGTCCCTTCATCTCTGAGCATCTACTGCCTCTTCTAGAAAACAGGACTAAGGACCTGGCTGGAGGGCACAGGCGCAGGGGTAGACCTCAAACAGAAAACTATGCAAGGTGCCTCATACTTTGGTGGCTGCACATGGCCCAGGCCCTCCCTGAACCCTCCTCCCCTCTGCTTCTTGCCCAGGGACATCTGTGACCACGGAAGTCCCCCTTCACTAGCACAGGTGACATGTGGGGTGTGACCACAGGACCCTTCTAATTCCTTGGATAGAATGACAGCTTTGTTCCAATCCACACCTGGATATTTGGAGTCTGGACAATGGTCTTCTGCCTCTTACTATGTTGGAGAGCTCCCCTTCCATGTCTTCTGACAACTCTGACACAGAAAACTCCCAAGTGTTTTCCTGTAGACTAGAACCCAAACTGTTGAGAGCTCGCTTCCATTTGGCTGGGCCTTTGGGATACACTGGTGACCTTTCTCAAGCTGGGTCTGACGCCCTTGTCTAGGAGACATTTCTTGGCACGGTTGTATAAAAGGCTGGGCCCTCTGATTGATAAGACAAAGTCAGATGAGGTCAGACAGGTTAGTCCTGGGGACTGTGCCTCACCACAGTGTAAACACTGGGTGCTGGGTTTGGGGCTGAGATGTCCAAGAGCTACTCACACTTACTATAATGCCTTGATAGCTCCGAGCATCTCTGAGAAACATGCAGGGCCAGTGTTAATGAGTCTCTGTTCCAGAGATAAAGAGAATGAGGGCCAGAGAGGTTAAGATTTGTTAAACGGTGCGTCAGAGCTGTAACTCAGCCCCTTGATGCCTCGAGTCACAGGACTCCAGCTTCTAATGGCATTTTTGCAAGGCCCTTGAAGTGAAGTTCAAGTGAAGCCTTCCTCCAATGGAAGACACATCCTGGCAACTCCATCCTAAATGTTATTACATCCACGCAGAAACTGGACTGTCGGCCCTGGTTCTATTGCTCTGGTCAGATCTACTGATCAGGGAGTAAATAAAAGGAGGTGTTTTTGGTCTTCCCCAAATTTGCAGTTATCCAGAGGCTGCATTTTAGCACAGCTGGCAAACTGAAACCCGACCTATTTGGCTTTTATGTCCTCCAGGGGCTTGGAGGAGACTGTATGCTCACTTGCAGGAAGGTGGCATTTCTGCAAGGGCCTGATCTGGATAAGTCTTGCTTTCCAATGACCAAACCATCTCTCCTTCCACAAAGCAGAGGCACAAAGCAAATTATTGTCTGGACCAGGCAGCTAAATCAAAACATAGAGTGGGTGGAGGAGTGTGAGGGGCTGGAGTGCCCCTTCCTGGGGAAAGGTGCCAGGCCTGCTTGGCCCCAGGTCATGGTGGCCAAGCAAGGACACAGGCCACACTGCCACGTTGCCAGATATCTAGATAGGAGCCACAAATTCAGATTTTCAGGTGAAACCACCGTGTTTTTAAATGTTGGTAATGAATTCCAGAACGTTTATGATATCGTGCAGGCCACGCAAAAACTGGGGGCAATTGGGCCACCAGTTTGCAAACACAGGGTGAAGAGACATCAAGAGAAATAAACGGGGAGTCTTCAGTTGCAAAGACCAAAAAGGAAACATAAACATCCTTGAAGCTGCCATTAGAAACTTCCCTCAGCCAGTCAGAGGTTATCAGAAATTCTACAGTTCCTGGGAAAGAGTTCTCTAGCAGGCCTCCTGGCCGGTGGTCATGTGTCACAGCAGTACTTACCTCAGCACCCACCCCCCTGGCCCGGAAAACAGGCATCATAGGTGTCAGGTTCACAGAAACCAGGGGAATGAATAAAAGAGCTGAAGAGCAAAGCAGTTTTTGTGTCTGATTTACGTTGCAGTGCCGTTTCACCATCTCGTCCCCCAACCCCGGGCTGCAGGCCAGGCTCTGGAAGATGGCCCTTCCTTTCTGCCACACCCCACCCTCCCAGAACCCCCATCCCTGCATCCTGTGGGCCCTCACCCAGGGGTCCTGAAAGTGAAGGGAAGTGCTGTTTGCCTCTGAGGCCCCTCTGCAGCCGCCTCAGCCAAGGCTCCCCCATGTTTACGAGGCTTTTGTGATGGCTGGTGGCCAAGTCCCCCGCGGAATGCTGGGGCACAGCCAGCACGCAGCATAGGAAAGCCAACTGGCATCGGGAGCACCCTGCTTCATGCTCTGGGGGGCCTTCGGTTTCCTTCCGACTGCACGCAGCACAGGGGCACAGGCAGGTGCAGAGCCTGGAGAGAAAGTGAACCTTCCCAGGTGGCCTGGGACTGCCTCACACCATGGAGGCCCAGGGTGACTTCCAAGCTCTGGCTTGCAGAGTGTCCTGCGCTGCTGGGCAGGGTGGAGATGCAGACCCGCCACTCACCTTGGACCAGTCTCCAGTCTTCCACTCGTAGCAGCCTGAGTAGTCCTCGCACACCTCCTCTGCTTTGGGCCTCGTGGATGCGTCGCATTTTCCTTGTGAATTGGTGCATGTCACAGTTCGTTTCTGTGTCCCTTTGCCGCAGGTGGCCGAGCACTGCAAGACACCGTTGGGATGTTTGACCCTGTCTGGTTCAGTTCAAGGTCATCAATGTCTATTAAGTTGCAACCGTGTGCCAGACCCAGTGCTGGGAATGCAAGGATGAGGATGCTTCTATAGGCATCTAGAGTCTGAGGCACATGGTTCCAGCTGTGACTCAGCCAAGTGACCAGGGATGGGGAGAGCTTGAGGTACCCAAAAGACCAAACTCAGAATTTACTGGCCTGCTACCAGGTCCAAGAGACCAACACAGTGGAGAAGTTCAAGGGGCAAATGCTGGCGGATCCCTTCAGTGGAGCAGGGGACAGGGCCAGGGAAGCCAGCTTAGGACACCCATGCAAAGACTTCTGACGCCCATGACTCCTCCTGGCTGGCCTCCAGCTCCATGCACACTACCTGGGCCAGCCTGGGGCAAAAGCACAGGCTCGGGGCGGAAAAGGTGGAGATGCAAAGCCAAGCCATAGGTGACTTTCACCTTAGGCCGTTGGTAAGGTCTTGCAGAGAGCTACAGTGACTGTGTTAGGTGTGGATGCCAAGAATGTCACTGAGCAATGGTCCCTGTGATGATTTACCTACTTCCCAGGAGACACTGCAAGAGAAAGTGTGGTGACGGGACCCAAAGAGGGCCTGAGGAATGACCAATCATGTGCGAGCCCTGAGAGTTCAAGATTCCCACGCCCTCGGGCAGGAAGAGCCTTGGAAGAAGGGAGGAGAGGTGGGGTAATGGGTAAACATGGCGGACCTGCGGGGTGTAGCTGGACCCAGCTTCTGGCATGCTCCCTCTGAACTCAGGGAGGGACCTCCCCAGGCTCCGACAGAGCTTACCACCTTAAAACAAAGAAGGAAGCCCAGGAGGACAGACCTATGACCTTGGGAGGACGAGACTGACAGCATACATGATCCAGCCAGCAACAGGGGGCAACACAGCCTGCAAACCCAGGGAGCTCTCCCTCCTATTTGTGGGGTACGGAAGCCCTGCACGTCTCTACCACAGAAACAAAATGTCATTTGTGGAGATGGTGGGCTGAAGGCTGCATTCTGCCAAGAGGTACAGACAGAGTGAACCCCAGGCTCCCAACAGCTGGGTCCCAGAGCTATGTGGGGGGACAGCCCATCCACTGTGGTAGCAAAAAATGGAGCCCTCATGATTCAAGCATCTGCTTTCATACTTGCTTGATTTACCAGAAACATAGAGCAGTGATATTTTTGAGACACAGCAAACTTGATTTTTTAAAAAGTTCCACTGTGTCCCCTGGGAAAATGCATCTAAAGGACAAAAGTTGTTCTTTATATTTCTATTATTAACATTTATCCCAAAATGTTATATAGCTCTATTTTTCCGATGAGTTCAATTTAGCTCTCTGATGTTTTTTTTTGTTTTGTTTTGTTTTTGAAACTTAGCTGGCTTATTTTAGAAGAAACACACATACTTCAGAACTGGCTGTCATCATCTGGGGGGAGGTGGAGAGTATGCGTATTTGATCCCGTGTGTGGGTGAGGGGTCGGCTCAGAACCTTGGAGGCAAGGGGTCAGTCCAGAGCAGGTGTTACCCTCTTGCAGTGGGAGCCTGGGTGACTGAGTTGAAGGTCAATCTCTCTGCTTCTATGCTTGGTGATGCTCCCTGACCATTTCAGTAGCTCTGCCCACACCCACGCTCGTTCTTCAACTAGAAACCTACTTACCACTTCTGCCAGAGTTCCTGCATCATCTTACTTATTCTGCATTCCCTGTCCCTTTCCATCCCCTGCCCTTGAATTTCAGATGCTAATGTCTAATCTGGTTCTTGACCAAACCTTGGTTCAGCCCTTCTGAGCAGCAGCCCATTGGCTGAAAGCCTGAAGTTTTGAGAAAAGGGCAGCATTGCAGGTGAGCCTTTCTCTGGAGGAACTGAGGACAGGAGACAGTCACTATCTTTTGCTTCCTTCCTGGTAACTGCTCCTCATTCTAACAAAGCTTGGAAGAAGCTGGGGGAGAGATAGGAAGGGCAATCAACAGATGCCAGCTCTACAAAGGCAACTTCTGCAGTCAAATAAATTTCTCTACCATGAGAAATTTAAACCCATTTGTTTCTGGATGAAGAAACATTAAAGAAGAAACATTTAAGGCTTCAGCAGTGGGGTGCCTGGGAGGCTCAGTCAGTTAGGCATCTGCCTTCAACTCAGGTCATGATCCCAGCATCCTGGGATTGAGCCCCATGGTGGGCTCCCTGCTCAGCGGGGAGCCTGCTTCTCCCTCTCCCTCTACCCCTCTCCCTGCATATGCTCTTTCTCTCTCTCTCAAATAAATAAATAAAATCTTTAAAGGGGCTTTAGCATGTGATGAAGCAATAGAAACACCAGTTTGGTGAGTATCTCGTGAATGAGGGCAAGATTTGATTCCAAGTTGACTGTTCAGAAAGAGGCATTTGGCTAGAGCCTGAACTGAGCCAGAAGGAGACTGACTGGTGTGGATACTATTTCAGCATTAGGATCAGGTACACTCAGAGATACAGATGTGAAACTAGAGATATTTCTTTAAATCTTGCTTTAGTTGTCTCACATTTTCCAATCTGGTATTCTTAATGCTATGATGATAGTTGATAATGTCAGCCTTGGTTACTTTGGTAAGGACTTTTTTTTCTATTAAAGAGTCTGAATGGAAAATTTATGGCTTTGATCTGATTAAAGCATAAATTTTGTTTGGATCAAGAGCTAGTGATCAAGGACCTCAGGCTCAAGGTCGGGGGCAGGGTGGTGGTGGAACTGCATGCCTGCCCCAACCCCTCCAGTAAGTAGTCCCCCTCCCTAAAAGAGGTCCCCTGAATGTTCAACTTACAATCCTAAGTACATATAAAAAATAAAAATTTTAAACTCTTTTCCCTAAAATATCATAAAGTGCAGGATAAAGTCTCAAGTCTTCAAATGTGTATATGTCAAGATCTGTCTGAAAAGTAAACCCCATTTCTGAGCAGCCAAGGGTAGACTTTTCGTTCATTAAGAATGGGCTGAATACTTTCTTATTCAAAATAATTCCAACTGTTTGGCAATAAAAAAGAACTTTAAAAATATTTTCCACACTGAAGAGTGTCTTGGATTTAGCCTTTCTGACTTTCCTAGAACACATTTGATGGAGGACCTGAGGGAAACTTGCCCTTTATTCAAGCTATTTTTTGTTTTATGGCCAGTCAAAATCATTAATGCAAAGTCAACACAAAGCCTTGAAGGATGATATTAACAAAAATAAAATATTTCCAGAATCAGTCTTTCAAGTTAAAACTCAAGGCTTAACTGACCTCTTTCCAAAATGTTTTATGGCATGAGATATGTGACTCCAACTTGTATACTAAAAACTGTCCCTCCAAGTGTCTGCTTTGCCTCTTATAATCCGCAAAGACTGACACAGAGTTCAGAGAAAAACTTTGAAACTGCCTTCCCAATCTGATGGCACTAGAATTCAAATACACCAAAAGAAAATTAGAAGGTCAGCTGGTTAGTCAATTGGTATGTTTACCTATGTAACTACCTCCCCAACCACCCACCCAAACATCCATCCATCCATCCATCCACCCACCCAACCATCCATCCATCCATCTACCCACCCACCCAACCAACCATCCATCTATCCATCCATCCATCCACCCACCCAACCATCCATCCATCCATCTACCCACCCACCCAACCAACCATCCATCTATCCATCCATCCATCCAACCACCCACCCAAGCATCCAACCATCCACCCATCATCCATCCATCTTTAAATGAGAATTTTCTAAGGAACTGGGATTGAACTGTGGTAAATATTACCAAAAACATAGATATGATCAAAAACACATTACCCATGTTTGTTTAGCCATATTTTCTTCTCAGTTGGAATTTAGGAACACGTGAGCTAGAATACATCTTTTTTAGTTAGCTAGGGGCTGGCAAGCACTGTGATACTTGGGATTGAGTCACAAATAGCATAGAGGGAAAGGCACCATGTTGGGGTCCCTGTGGACAAGGCAGCCCGGGCACCCACCTGTGACCACTCAGATGCCTCCCAGATGGACAGGCAGTCTTGGCCTTCGCAGCTCTGCACTGGTGCTGGCCGGGGGCCTGGGCAGTAGAGGGGCCGTGTGGTGACGTGGGTGCCGTCTTGCAGCTGGTATACGCAGGTTACCTCACGATGCTGGATCCCCTTCTCACAGGTAGCTGAGCAGGGGCTCCATGGGCCTGCCACCCACCTGTCCAGGAGAAGGAAAGACAATGAGAGAATAACCGGGTGGGGAGGCCAGCTGCCCCAGGGGGCCTTCCAGATACATCATGGAGTCTTGGGCCTGTAGCATGAGGGAAGGAAATGGATATAGAGAGTTTTGCAATTGACAAGCAAAATAATTCTGAAGTAGTAGAGCAGAGGGAGTCACATGAGTTAAACGGGTCAAAGGCTTATTCAAAACAGAAATCCTTCTGCTCACAACAGCTCTATGGCAGATATAATTATTGGTCCTGAGTGGTTGCTCTCCCTGGGGCGGGATCACATATCCCACCCACTGTCTACGTCATGTTTTGTTCAATGGGGTGTGAGTGGACATGAAGCTGGCCATTTCCCAGCAGAAGCTTTGAGTGTGATTGTGTGGTTTGGCTCTGCTTCTCTCTGTTTCCTGCCCTCTGCCATGAGAATAGCAGGTCCCACCATGGGAATCTCCGACATCTGACCTCTGCCATAACAGGACATGGCTGTCAGCCACTGAGAGGCTCAGGTGGTTTGTGACTACAACAAAACCTGACCAGCACAGTCCCTGACAAAGGACACCCAGGGCCAGCTTGAACACACCAGGACCAGGGACTTCCTGGTCCTCCAAAGAGTGGAGGGCCTTCTTGGGTGGGGATAGTCATTCTTGAGGAGGCAAGTTGTGGGCTGGGACAAGACTGAGCTGGTGACAGTGCTCCACTAAAATTTGGCTTAACTGCCTTCCATTTCAATGACCAGGGTCTCAGCCTGGTGTGGCAAGAAGCTGAGCTATTGGAAATCATGATTTCTCAGGACACAAATGGGGCTTTGAATGCCTTTTTGGGGACACAAAAGGACCCTCTCCTCTGTCGGTCCCTGCATGAGCCTCAGATCCTCCCAGCTCCCAGGAGCTCACCACTTGACAACATGGCTGAATCCGGGGTGCCTGGGTGGCTCAGTGGGTTAAAGCCTCTGCCTTCGGCTAAGGTCATGATCCCAGGGTTCTGGGATCGAGTCCCGCATCGGGCTCTCTGCTCAGCAGGGAGCCTGCTTCCCCACCGCCCTGCCTGCCTCTCTGCCTACTTGTGAGCTCTGTCTGTCAAATAAATAATAAATAAAATCTTTTTTAAAAAGGGCTGAATCCACTGATGGCCAGGTCTGATAACCATTCTGTTCTTCCTCATTAGTTGGAATAGCCCTACACTCCTGAAACCAAATCTGATCATGTTCTACTGTTAGAAATGTCGGTGGTGTCTTCCACCCTGGCAGGATTCTTGAGGGGACACTGGGTGGTGCCAGGCCTCTCTTCATTTCCAGGTCCAGCTTACTTGCTCATTCATCTATCCCAGCACGGCACATGCATGGAGGGCTTCCCATGTGCCAGGCACTGTTTTAGGTTCTGATGATGAGGCAGGGAACAAAACAAAGCCCTGTCCTCTGAATCTTAGCCTCCTGATGGGGACAGACAGTAAACCAAGGAAGGATACAAAGTAGACTATATATAGTGTATAGTAGATATATATATTTATGTCAACTATGTCTATCAGTATATATACCCAATATATAGTTGATATATATAGAATGATAAAGATACACAGAATGATTTATAAAGAATGATAACACAATAGACCATACATAGTGTATACTATACATCATACATGAAAAGAGAAGATGCCACATGGTGGGTAAATGCTTTAGAGAAAAGTAAAGCTATGGAGGGCAGACCGGGGAGGAGGTGAGGGGTGAGCACTTAAGGTGGCAGGGATGGTCCCATGGATAAGCTGACATGTGAGCAGAGCCTAGAAGTAAGCAAAAAAGTCATCATGTAGTTCCTTGGGAAAGGACTGCTAGGCAGAGGGCACAGTGGGTGCAAAGGCCCTCGGGAAGAGTGTGCTGGCAGGGCTGAGGAACAGCAAGGGGTCTGGTGTGGCTGGGGGAGGGCTGAAAAGAGAGAGGGGCAGACAGAGGAACATGGGAGAGGACAGGGTGAGATCCTACAGGCCCTGGTTGGCCACTGTGGCTCTTGTTTGCATAAGATGCAGTCACATGGGGTTTGGTGAGAGGAGTGATGTGCCCTCCAAGCTCAGAGAGGGTCATTCTAGCTCTGGGCAGATACCAGTCTACAGGGCAGCAACGAGGAGACTACTGCACTAGTCCAGGCAGGAGATGAGGATCATTTTTATTAGCTGGGGGTGGTGGCAGTGGTTGGGCTAAACTTTGAGAAAATTTTGGGAACTACCCAGGCCCTCTCCCCTCCACCTCTATATTGTTCCTCCTTGTCTGTTAGTGCAAGCTCAGGCCTTGAGCTCAAGCTCTTCTGACTTCCAGTCCCCTTGGTAGAGCTCCTCACTGTCTTCTAAGCCCCTGCAGGGAAGCTCTTCTTACCAGATCCCTTGCCTATGCTGTGGGATGGAAGTGACCGTGTCTACCCTGGAGTGTGAGGACAAGGGACATATTGCCTGTAAGCTGCTTACACCAACACCTGGCACACTTAAGCCTATATAACTCTTGGTAATTGTTCTTCTTTATCTCCTCAGTAGGTGATAATGAAGTCCTAGAGAGCAATGAGCAAATCTTGCCCCAATTTTAGCCTGGACAACACTCAAAATGAAACCAACTCCTACCTATTTTTCCTCTTCTGGTCTTAGGAGTAACAGGATTGCCTTCTTAAATATTTGAAGATAGCTCTTTTGTTCCCCTTTTAAGTTTTCTCTTAACTTGATCAGGATAATTTGCATGTGGCAGATTCTGAATCCTTTCCCTTCTAATTCTCTAATCAGTCACTACTATTCTCAAAATGGATTGCTTTGTTGTGGGCAAAATGGCCCAGATGTGGTCTGAGAGCATCAGGGGAGAATGTGATGATTTTTTCCCCTCTTTAAAGGGAGGCTCTGTGTTCATTAAAGTAGCTCAACTCCACACTATGTCTGTTTTAAACAAGCAGACTGCACCTCTGTTACCTCCTATGACTTCTTTTTTTCCTCTCCCGAACTGACTCTCAGCAAGATTTCCTTTGTCCTGACCTTTTGCCATTGACTTTGTGAATGCAAATGTGAGGTTCTAGCTAGAGACCTGTTTGGTACTACTGCATTGACCTCAACCATGGAAAAAGCTTCATATCCTCCTGTTTTTTTTTTTTTTTTTTAAGATTTTATTTATTTATTTGTGTGTATGAGAGAGAGAGAACATGAGGTGGGGGGAGCAGAGGGAGAGGGAGAAGAAGACTCCCTGCTGAGCAGGAAGCCCCATGCAGGGGCTCGATCCCAGGAGCCCAGGATCATGACCTGAGTTGAAGGCAGACTGAGCCACCCAGGTGCCCCCTAACTGGAATTCAGATAAAAACTTACAATAAAAACACTGATGGGAAAATATCTGGGTGCCCCTGCTCATGGCAGCATTATTCACAGTAGCCAAAAGGCAAAAGCAAGCCAAGTGTCTGTTGGTAGATACACAGGTAAACAAGGTATGCTAAGTACGTACCATGGGGATAGGATTCAGCCTAAAAAGGAAGGCGCTCTTGTCCCAGGCTGCAGCATGGATGACCCTGGGGGACATTACGCTGAGCAAAATAAGCAAGTCACGAAAGTAGACATCCTGAATGATTCCGGTTGGGTGAGGCAACTGGAGTAGATTCAGAGAGACTGAAAGTGGAATGGGGGCTACCAGGTGGGAAGGAATGGGGAGCTCATGTTTAATGGGTGTGGAGCTGCGCTTGCACAAGAGGTCTATAGATAGACGGTCAGCTGTCATGGCTGCACAGCTCTGTGAACGTACTTCATGCCACCGAACTGTAACTTAACAATGGTTAAGGTGGTAAATTTTTTTTTAATTTCAATGTCTTTTTTAATTAAAAAAAAATTTTTTTATTTTCAGTGTAACAGTATTGTTTTTGCACCACACCCAGTGCTCCGTGCAATCCGTGCCCTCTATAATACCCACCACCTGGTTCCCCTAACCTCCCACCCCCTGGCCCTTTCAAAACCCTCAGATTGTTTTTTAAAGTCCATAGTCTCTCATGGTTCACCTCCCCTTTCAATTTCCCTCAACTCCCTTCTCCTCTCTAACTCCCCTTGTCCTCCATGCTATTTGTTATGCTCCACAAATAAGTGAAACCATATGATAATTGACTCTCTCTGCTTGACTTATTTCACTCAGCATCATCTCTTCCAGTCCCGTCCATGTTGCTACAAAAGTTGGGTATTCATCCTTTCTGATGGAGGCATAATAATCCATAGTGTATATGCACCACATCTTCCTTATCCATTCATCCGTTGAAGGGCATCTTGATTCTTTCCACAGTTTGGCGACCATGGCCATCGCTGCTATAAACATTAAGGTACAGATGGCCCTTCTTTTCACTACATCTGTACCTTTGGGGTAAATACCCAGTAGTGCAATTGCAGGGTCATAGGGAAGCTCTATTTTTACTTTCTTGAGGAATCTCCACACTGTTCTCCAAAGTGGCTGCACCAACTTGCATTCAAGGTGGTAAATTTTACATGTATTTTACTATAATTTAATTTAAAAAAAGTGATGGTTAGAAACAGGGAGAAGAGACATGAGAAAGGGACAAGGAGGTAAAGTGTCTCTTCTGTCCCAGGGAGGCATGGATGAGGCAGGAAACAAGGCTGGTGCTCAGCTCCACGCAGCCATGTTGTGGCCATGAAGCACCCGTGCGGAGAATCCTCACAGCCCTGCCTGAGAGATGGGAGGAGCTGGCTCACAGTGATCAGAGATATTTTTCAACTAGATTATTATTATTATTATTATTATTATTATTTTGTTTCTGATCTTGACAAATACCTCAACGAGGTATGGGGAGAAAAAAAATGACTTTCTGGAAACTGGTTTTTGTGGCTGAACCATTTTACCAGAATGAGTACATGGCTGCAGGAAGCTGGTCTACAGTGGTGGACCATCTCCATGCAAGTAAACATCTGAGGAAAATTCCATTAATTCCAAGTCCAGGAATTTGAGAAAGGAACTGCTATTCCATAAAACAATTCATATAACAACTGAAGTCTGATTTTTTTTTTAAAACACTCATTCCCCCTAAAAACCTTAACAGTGACATTTACTAGCTAAGTTTGAGTTCGCAGATCTTCTTAAAAGCAGTAAAACAAATTCTTGAGGAATCTACTGTTTTTTTTGTTTTTTTTTTTTAAAGATTTTATTTATTTATTTGACAGAGAGATCACAAGTGGGCGGAGAGTCAGGCAGAGAGAGAAGCAGGCTCCCGCTGAGCAAAGAGCCCGATGCGGGGCTCGATCCCAGGACACTGAGATCATGACCTGAGCCGAAGGCAGCGGCTTAATCCACTGAGCCACCCAGGCGCCCCGAGGAATCTACTGTTAATGCTCCTTTAGTTCAGGCCACCCTTCCTTAGTTCCTCTGGAGTGAGTAAGGATTCCTTTTCTGTCTAAGAGGAAACAGACGGCTCCTCCACACACACTTCAAGTTTGACCGTTCTAATCAGAACCTACCTGAGACCTTGTATTATTAATATTATTATTTTTACTATTGCTATAGCAAATAACCATAAATGGAATGGCAAAAAGTAACAGATTTAGCACTTGACACTTTGGGAGGTTGGAAATCTGACATGGGTCTCCCTAGTCTAAAATAAAGGCTCTGCTCCCAGGGCTGCTTCCTTCTGGAGACTCTGAGAAGACCTGCCTTTTCCAGCTTCCAGACACTGCCCCCCATTCCTTGGCTCGTGTTCTTTTTCTCCATCTTCAAAGTTAGCAGCTTCAGGTCAAGTCCTTCTCACACTGTATCCCTCCAGCGTTCTTGTGTACCCTCCTCCCCTCTTTTAAGAACCTTTGTGATTGTACTAGACCTGTGTGGATGCTATAGGATAATCTCTCTATTTTAAGGCTAAGCTGATTAGCAACTGTATTAGTCTGTGAGGGTTGCGGGAGAAAGGACCACAAACTAGGTGGCTTGAACCATCAGAAAATTATTCTCTCATAGTCCTGGAGGTTAGAAGTTAAAAATCAAAGTGTTGGTAGGCTTGGCTCCTTCTGAGGGCTCTGAGGGATCTGTTCTATGCCTCTTTCCTTGGTTGTAACAACAGCTGGCCATCCTTGGCATTCCTCGCTTGTGCGAGTGTTACTCCAATCTCTGCTCCTGTCTTCACATGGCGTCTGCCCTGTGTCTCTATGTCCTTACATAGCTGTCTTTTGAAGGACTACAGTCAGATTAGCTCAGGGGCTCACCGTGCTTCAGTATGACCTCATCTTCGCTAATTACACCTGTAATGACCCTATTTCCAAACAAAGTCACATTCCGAGATACTAAGGCTAGGACTTCAACATCTTTTTTGGGGGCGGGGGTGGGGTTGGTTGGGGGAAGGATACAATTCAATCCAGAGCACAAATTTAATTCCAGCTGCAACCCTCTGATGTCCCTCATTTCCCTTTGACACAGAACTCAGCATACGCAGGAGTTCTGGGAATTAGGATATAGACATGTGTTGGGGGGGGTGTTATTTTGCCTACCCCAGACCCATCATATTCACAGTTCTGAGAAATTTCAGCTTTTATTCAAAATGCACATTCTATTCAAATTTTAATTTGGCTGAGATTTAAACTAGGCAAAGATCTTGTGAAATCTGCTGAAATCTGACTTGGTGATTACAAAGAACAAATAACATATTCAAAATCCTGCTCTTTTCACATGGATATTTTATGTTGAATATCAAGTGAATCCCAAATATAGACAACCAGAGAGAGAACACTGGTAGGTCATTCACTTTCAACAAGTTCAAACTAAAGAAAAAAAAAATAGCATGAGATGTATTTCAAAACAAGAGGTGCTTGAGCTAACAAGTGTGTCTATGGGATTCAGTCAACTTTATCCATCTCCAAAATGCATCACTAAGAAGGGTCTGGCATTGGCTGAGCACCAGTCTGGGCCGACCTCTGTGCCAGGGATGTTCTCTGTATTGACTAAATTAACCAAAGGAAGGAAATGAGATGTTCGTATGTGACAATCTGAGCAGTTCTTACAGAGACAAATACCAGGCATGGCATCATACAGGCCACATGTAAAATATCACAGCTTAGAAAGGATGATGCAAAACAGATCCAAAGCTCCAGGAAGCTGCAGGGCAAGTTAAAGAGAGAACAGCTACTATACAAAGTACAGTTGCTTTGTTCAACCTTGGCTTACATGTCCCCCAGGCACATGAGTGTCAACTTTATGCCAAGTTCTCAACTGAGCGCTGGGGCACTTGGCTCAGTGTCCCTACATTCATGAAGCTCAGGCAATTGTGTGGTCCTTGGGGGAAAGAGAAACATATAAACAGACAATTTCTTCACTATCTGATAAGTGCTGTGGAGGAAATGTAGTTTGAGTTGGATCCAAGGTGAAGTTGGCCCATCACAGAAGCTGGGCTCAGTGCTCTCACAGAGAGAGCCTGCTATGATATGCCAAGGGGTGAGAGAGTGAGGCCGCCCAGTTTGGGACAGCTGGTACTCAAAGAGTACTTAAAGGTGGGTGGAAGAGAAGTTGCCTTGGGTGTCTCAGGTAATCATGAAACTTGGAGAAAGGTGATGGCCTTCACCGAGGCAGTAGTGGAGAAGTGGAAAATGGACTCAAAGCTGTTTAAGAGTGAGACTGACAGGGCTTTGGGTATGTGGGGCCAGAAACAAAGGGGACAAGAGTCAAGATCAGGATTCCAGTGGGCTCAGAGGATACCAATGCTGCCTCCACAGTGATGCAGAACACAGGGAGAAGACTTGGCCTGGGGGGCAGAAGGGTGGGCACCACTTTGAGAAGGTCAGGTTGAAGCACCACTGGGAGCTGAGTGGTGCTGGGAAGGGTCCACAGGGGCAGTTCTGGCGTTCAGGGGTGTGGTCTGGGGTGGGGACTCAGGGTGGGAAGTCATCAGCAAGAAGGTCATGGTAGAGAGCAGGTAAGAACAACTCACCTGGGGAGCTTCTACAGGGAGAAAAGAGGACAGAGGACAGATGGCAGGGGCCAGGAAGGTGAGCATCTATGACTGGAATAAGGAGAAGGGGCAAGACTGTTCAAGAAATGCCAGATAGGGTTGGGTTGGAAGAGGCCTGAAAAGTATTCTCTGGATTTAGCCACAAGGAGGTGTTGCTGACTGGGGAGAGGCCCCAGGGAGAAGGGCTGCCAGCGCTGTGACTGCTCAGTTGAATGAGGGTGGAGAAGAGAGACTTTGTGGATGCCCTTCAAACAAATCTGATTTGATGTCTACACAGTGGGCTCCACAGATCTCAATCTTGGGGTCATACTCAAGCTTTGGAAACCAGGCCTGTCCCCATGGCAGAGGTAAGGAAGACCTCTCACCATTCTCATTGGGGCTCTGGTCAAGAGGCTGCTCATGGAAGAAGCACCAGTGAGAGAGGGCCTCTGAGTGAGAAGGAAGTGCTGAGAATAGCTCCAGAACAGACCAGGAGCTTCCTCTCGTGGACACGTCTGTCTACAAGGGGCAGAAACTCTGGGAAAAATCATCCTGGGCCAGATGGCAGAGCAGGTGACCTGACAGAGGCCCACATAGTATCTGAGACGCAGATGGCCAGCAGGGGTGGGAGGCCAGGGACTGGTGAGTAGAGAGAATGTGTTAAGGGGAAGACTGGGACTCAGTCAGGGCTCAACCCTGTCTCCCCTTTGAGATTTGGGGCAAAGTCTCCAGGCCCATTGGTTAGTCCACTTTGATAAAGGGTCTGGGCTTTGATAAGAGTGATATTGTCCACCCCAAAGCCAGGAAGTACCCAAGATGTCTGATCTGGAAAGCTAGACGGATCGAAGCTCTCCCTTTTCATTTAGAAAGTTTGAAGAGGGGCACCTGGGTGGCTCAGTTGGTTGGGCATCTGCCTTTGGCTCAGGTCATGATTCTAGGCTCCTGGGACTGAGCCCTAAGTCAGGCTTCCTGCTCATAGGGGAGCCTGCTTTCCCTACTCTCCCTACTCATCCTCTCTCTTGTTATCTCTGTCTCCTCTCAAATAAGTAAGTAAACTCTTAAAAGAAAGAAAGAAAGAAAAGAAAGTTTGAAGAAAACTTGAAAGCACAGGCTCACATTTCCCTTTGGTGAGTCAGCTTTGTACTCTATGAAGTCACGGTCACCCCTCTGCTTTGTGACCCAGTCCTTTCCCACCACCATCTTGATTTGCACCGCCAGAGTTCCCAGAGGAAGGCTGCTCAGGGCTGGCTAGTCCTGCATTAGAGATGGAGAAACCACTGGGAGAGGTGGCCAGACTGGCCCAAGGCCCACTAGTTATTAAGGGGTGAGGGTCCTCTGTGTCTGAATCCAGGGACTTTGTTCTTTACTTACACAATTATGGTTCTGGTTAGAGTACACCACCCTAATCATGATGTCCTATAAGTCAGGGGGGCACAGGTATGTTAGACAGACATTCTCAGATTCTCGGAAGCCTATATTCAGGACCCGGACTTGGGTCTTCACTCCACTGACTCACCGGCCACGTGATCTTGGGCAGGTCAGTGCTCAAGCCTCAGTTTCCTTCTCTGTAAAATGTCGGTACCAGTGTTCTCATCTCACAGGCTTGCTGGAGGACTGGCTCAGGTGATCGCTGCTACATAGTCCAGGCCAGATGCTAAATCATGGGAGGTAAAGCTCTGGGGGAGACGGCTCACCCAGAGGAGGCCCCCTGAGGATGTGGGTCTCTTCCCATCCTCCCTGGTAGAGGGTTGCTATCCATTGGGCAGTGAGGGTATGGCCAAGAGAAGGCAGACTCCTTGCTCAATTTTCCCATGGATGACAAGGCCTTCTCCAGGGTGCCACTTGTGCTGCATGCCTGGGAGTGAGGACACATGGCAGAGGCCGACTGGCCAAGAGCTGGACCCCCTGGACCCCTTCCCCAAAACACCAAGGAGGACTATAGGCAGCATCAGACTCCCATCTGTCCGAGTGGCTTTTATGGCTCAAGGCAGACTGAGCCAGCAGCTCCGTTAAGAAAACAATCAAAACAAGATTTTAACATGTGCCATTTATAGTCTCTGAAGATACATGGCTGCTTTTATTGAACAGATGTCTGTGAAAGAAGGCGCAGGGCGAGGAGCAGTGACTGGGGCTTCACAAGCTCAGCTGTGATGTTCTCCCAGGGGAACGAAAGGGACGCTTTACAGCCTCACGTTCCGTTTCAACTCAGCATTTCTCCATTTAAAACTTGAGAATTATGAGTTCTCATATATATTTCCCCGAAAAGTAATATTATTCACATATTTGTCTTTTGAAGGAGGAAATGAAAACCTGAAGGGCATAATGAGGAACAAATATGCAAGTCTGTGAATGTGAGGTTTTCTGGGCTCCAGTCTGTTAGTCCAGCCCTGAGAATCAAGATGGCTGGTTGGCCAGGGTCTGAGAACTTTCCACATGTTCCTGAAAAGGTCTTTGAATCACTGTGGTTAGTTCTCATTTGCTGGGGAAGGGAAGACAAAGAGAGGGAGAGAGGAAGGAAGGAAGGAAGGAAGGAAGGATGAACAGATAGACTTAAACACTTAGGTAAAATATTGTTCAAGGGAAAATGTTTTAAAAATGGGTTTCTCTAGAGGAGGTGGGTGGGAGATGGGTGAAACAGGTCATGTAGATTCAAAGTACACTTATCATGATGAGCACTGAGTAATGTATGGAAGTGTTGAATCACTATGTTGTACACCTGAAACTAATAATAATGCTGTATGCTAACTACACTGGAAATAAAATAAAAAAATCTAGAAGAAAATGATTTCTCTAGATCTTATACCAGGTAATCCTTTTTCCGGGTCTCCTTTGTGCCAGGCAATGTTCTCAGCACCTGACATAATTCAACTTATTTGATCCTTATGATGATCCCACATAAAGCCATTTGCAGGTGAGCAAATCGAGGCACAGAGAGGTTAAGCGCCTTGCCCCAGGTCACACATTAGTTAAATGGAAGAACCATTTTAATGGTTCCAGTGAGATACAATTGACATACTATATAATTCAGCCATGTAAGAAGCAAATTCAATATATTCACAGAACTGTGCAACCACCACCACAATCAATGTTAGAACAGTTAGTTACCTCCAAGAGAAACCCCCATATGACTTAGGTGTCATCTTCCAAGTCCCCTACCTCCATCACTCTCAGCCCTTGGCAATCACTAATCTATTTTCTATCTTATAGTTTTGCCTCTTCTGGACATTTCATATACATGGAATCCTAAAACATGTGGTTCCTGGTAACTGGTTTCTTTTTCTTAGCATAATGTTTCCAAAAGTCATGTATGTGGTGGCATACAGCAGTACTTCATTCCCTTTTATTTTTGAATAATAGATGATTGCATGGATATACCACATTTTATTTATCAGCTCATCAGTGGATGGGCATTTGGGTTGTTTCCATGTTTTGGCTATTATGAATCATGCTACAATGAACATCTGTGTATAATTTTTGTGTGGATAGATGTTCTCATTTTTCTTGGGTATATTCCAAGGAGTAGAACTGCTGTTTGATATGTTAGCTGTATGTTTAACGATTTGAGGAATGCCAGGCTTTTCCAAAGCAGCTGCACCATTTTGCAATCCTGCAGTAGTTCAGGAAGGTTCTAAGTTCATCACATCCATATACACTTTTGCTATTGTCTGTCTTTTTCATTATGGTCATCCTAATGGGTATAAAATGGTATCTCCCTGTAGTTTTGTTTTATTGTGGCTAAAGATACAAACCATGGAGTTTAACATTTTAATCACTCTTCAGTGTATAGTTCAGTGGCATTAAATACATTCACATTGTTGAACAGCCATCACCATCATCTTCCAAACTTTTCTTCTTCCCAAACTGAAACTCTGGACTCATTAAACAATAGCTACTTATTTTCATTCCGTTCCCAACCCCCTGGGAACTATCATCCTTTCTGTCTCTATGAATGTGATGACTCCAGGTACCTCCTATAAATGGAATCACATAGTATCTGCCCTTCTGTGAGTGGCTTCTTTAGCATAATTTCTTCAAGTTTCATCCATATTGTGTAGCATGTGTCAGAATTTCTTCCCTTCTTGGGGCACCTGAGTACCTCAGATGATTAAGCCTCCGACTCTTGATTTTGGCTGAGGTCATGATCCCAGGGTTGTGAGATTGAGCCCTGTGTTTGGTTCTGCACTTGGCATGGAGTCTGCTTGGGATACTCTCTCTTCCTTTTCCCTCTGTGCCTCCCCACTGCTTGCACACTTTCTCTCTCTAAAACAAATAATCTTTAAAAAAAATTTCTTCCCTTCTTAAGGCTAAATAATATTCCATTGTATGTATGTAATACATTTCATTTATCCATTTGTCCACTGATAGACACTTTGCGTTGCTTCTACCTCTTGGCTATTGTGAATAATGTTGCTATGAACATGGTTGTACAACGTTTTTTCTGAGTCCCTGCTTTCAGTTCTTTTGGATATATACCCAGAAGTGGAATTGATATGGTAATTCTGTATTTAATTTTTTTGAGGAACCACCATATTATTTCCCCCAATGATTATACCATTAGACATTTTAATCAGCAATATATAAGGGTTCTAATTTTGCCACATCTTTACCAACACTTGTTATTTGCTTTTTTTGGATAACAACCATCCAAATGGGTATAAGGGATTATCTCATGATTTTGAAGGATAGTTCCCTCATGACTAGTGATGTTAAGCATATTTTCATGTGCTTATTGACCAACTGTGTCTTCTTTGGAGAAATACAGAACTTTGCCTATTTTTAAATTGGGTTTTTGTTGGATTTGTAGAGTTTATATATTATATAATCTATATATATTCTGTAGAATATATATATTCTCTATATTACTCTTTTATCAAATATATGATTTGCAAATATTTTTTCCCATTATTTTGGCTGCCTTTCATTCTGTTGATAGTATCTTCAACGCCTAAGAGTTTTTAATTTTGATCAAGTCCAAATTATCTATTTTTCCTTTTGTTGCTTGCGTTTTTCTTGAAATAGCTAAAGAAATCATCATCAAATCCAAGATCATAACACTTTTTTCCTGTTTCCTTTTAAGAGCTTTATAGTTTTATCTCTTACCTTTAGGTCTCTGGTCCACTTTCAGTTAATTTTTGCATACTGTATAAAGTAAGGATCCAACTTCATTCCTTTGTATGTATTTACCATTTGCTGACTTTCACTGTGGTTTGATTTGTATTTCCCTGATGGCTGATGATAATGAGCATCTACTCATGTGCTTGTTGGTCATTTGTAGACCTTCAGAGAAATGTCTACTCAGATGATTTGTCCATTTTTAATTGGGTTGTTTTTTTTATTATTGAGTTGTGTTTTTTATATATTCTAGATGCAATTACTTTGTCAGATATATGATTTGCAAAAGTTTTCTTCAATTCTTTGGATTATATTTTCATTTTCTTGATGACTTTGAAGCACAAAAATTTTAAATTTGAATAATGTCTTGTCATCTATGTATTTTTTGTTGTTGTCTGTGATTTTGCTCTCGTATCTAAGAAACAATTGCCTAATCAGGAGTCAGGAAGACTTATGATTGCTTTTTTTAAGTCTTAAAGCTTTAGTTCTTACACTTAGGTTTTGATCCATTTTGAATTCACTTTTGTCTATGGTATGGGCTAAGGATCCCACTTCATTCTTCTGCATGTAAACATCCAGTGTCTCAGCACAATTTGCAGAAAAGATTAGTTTTTTGTTCACTGAAATGTCTTGGAATCCTTATCAAAAATCAACTGACAGTAAATGGAAGGGTTTATTTTTGGATACTCCATTATATCCTATTATTATTTATGTTTTTCTTTATGCCAGTACCATACTGTCCTGATTATTTTAGCTTTGTAGTAATTTTTGAAATCAAGAAGCACAAGTCCTCCACCTTTGTTCTTATTTTTAAAGATCATTTTGACTCTTCAAGGCCCTTTGCAATTCCACATAAACTTTAAAATCAGCTTGTCTGGTTTATGCAATAAAGATATCTGGAATTTTAACAGGGATTGTGTTATAGCTATAAATATATATATTTATATAGGTTTAATAGTTGAATTTTAATAGAGATTGTGTTAAAGCAGTTGATCAATTTGTAGAATATTTCCATCTTAATATTAAGTCTTCCAGTCCATGAACATGGGATATATTTAGATATTTGTTACTTTTTCTTTCAATAACATTTTGTTTTTTTCAGTGTAGAAATCCTGTACTTCTTTTATAAAATCATTTCTAAGTATTTTATTGTTTTTGATGCTACTATAGAAGGAACTACTTTCTTAATTTCCTTTTCAGATAATCCCTTGCAAGGATAGAGCAATATAATAGATTTTTGTATATTGATTTTATATCCTATAATCTTGCTCAGTATGCAGTTTTAGCAACTTTTTTCATGGATTTTTTAGAATTTTCTCTATATAAATCATGTCATCTACAAATAGATATAGTTTCACTTCTCCAATCAAGATGCTTTCTCATTTTCATTTCATATTCTTGCCTGAAAATGTCTACAGGCACAGTACAATGTTGAATATAAGTGGTAAAAGCAGACATTTTTGTCTTGTTCTTCTCTTAGGAGAAAAACATTCAGTCCTTCTCCATTAAGTATGATGGTAGCTGTGGGTTTTTTATAGAGGTTCCTTATGAGGCTGAGGAAATTCCTTTCTAGTCGTAGTTTGCTGTATTTTTTTATTGTGAAGGAGTATTACATTTTGTCAACTGCTTTTTTGTGTGTGTTTGTCAATTGAGATGATAACATGATTTCATCTTTTATTCTGTTGATGTGGTATGCTACATTAATTAATTTTCAGATATAAACCAACCTTGTCTTCCTGGCACGAGTTCCACTTGGTCATGGTGTGTAATCCCTTTTATACTGCTGAATTCAATTACCAATATTTTGTTGAGGATTTTTGTTTCTTTATTGATAAGAGATACTAGCCTGTAGTTTTTTTGAAACATTGTGTCTAGTTTTGTTATCAGGGTAACACTGGCCTTACAGGATGAGTCATAAAGTGCTTCTTCCTCCCCCCACTTTTTGGATGAGTTTGTGAAGGACTTATACTAATTCTTCTTTATATGTTTGGTAAAATTCACCAGTAAAGCCATCTGATCTTGGGCCTTTCTTTGTGGGAAGTTTTGATTACTAATTCAATCTCTTTACTTGTTATAGGTCTATTCAGGTTACCTATTTTTTTTCCTCAGTTTCAACACTTTGTATTCCTGGGAATTTGTCCATTTTAACTAATTAATCTAATCTTTGTGCCCAAACCACTTTTATTTTTTCAAAATAGTAGCACCAAATCCCCAGATAATAATGGGGACAAATAGAGGGCTGTTCAAGGGATGAGGTATGCCAAGGTCACTGTGTTGTTTGGGAAAAGGCTAGTGATTCTGAGTAACTCTGAACTTTATTGAAACCCTGAGAGTTCAGATATACAGGAAACATTTAAGGGTAACCATTGAAAGAACAGAGAAACAATCTATAGTTTTCAAATAAAAGAAGGGAAAGAAGTAAATAAGAGATGCTTATTAGTTCTCAATATTTTGTAATTTTTAGTACCATTTCCATTTTAACCCACAAGTTACATATATGTATATTTTTGGTTAAATATAAATATATGTATATTTTTAGTTTCTGAAAATGCAGAGTAAGATGGATCATTACCTTCTTACAGCTTATTTCCATTGTAGCTTTCTTGTGCTCAAAAAAATCGTGTGTTTTGTTATGTTAGCTGCCAAAAATACAGACTTACCAGTCAACAGAAAAAGAATCAACTACCCATTACATGATGCAGAAGCAGTATGTTATCGTATAGAAGAAATAACTTCATGGTCTCAACTCATACGATGCAGAGAAAGACATTCTGGATAGGTTAAAGTCTTATATACAGGGAAAGCCAAATCTTAAAAATTCTGGAAGAACATGTGAGAAAGTAGATTGATGACTGGCAACATACAGAAGGAACTGTCAAGTAAAACAGAAGAAGCAAAACCCCCAAATTAAAAGTCAATCAATGCAACTAAATTAAAGATAAAAGCTTCTACTCAAACACACCACAGGTGAAAAGAACAGGCCTCAAAGTAAGATATTTATAATCTAGGACATATTAAGAACCCTTATAAATCAAGTAGAGATAGATAAATAGCCAAATGGTTTAACTGGCAGAGAACAGGAGAATCTATCAGAGAGGAAGAAATATCAGAATTTTCTATGAAAATACTAGATCTTACTATAGAACAGGAGAGTTAAAAAAAAAAAAAAATCAAACAATGATTTACCATTTCCTGCCTACCAGATTGGCAACACTACAAAGTCTGACTAAACCAAATTTGGCCATGACCGGAGCAATGGTAGCTTCTATTGTGTTTATGGCATGGTAACTACAGGTAAGCCCTTTGAGAAAGCTCAATGTGTGCATATCTTATGACTCTCTCCTTGCATTTCTAGGGATGCAATTTCTTGCAGATGTGCTCAAGGAAACTGGACAAGGATGTTTAGTGCATAACTATTTATATAAACCCCAACTGGCAAACAACCCAAATGTTGACCAATGGCAGAATGACTTAGATACAGAAGATGGAAAAATAAAAAGTCGAAAAAACAGATGCACCAGAACCACAGTGGCAACATGGAAAGATCCCAAAGGCAAGATGAACGTACATATGCTGGCTAGGACCTTGCTGAAACATGCCAGACAATGCCTTCTCTTGTTTGCTGACAGATCCATATACAGCGAAAGCTTGGAAATTTGGATGGGAAGCATATACGCTAATGGGAGGGGCAGAGAAGAGGATCAGAGGGGACAAGGAGGGTTTTAGATGTGTCTGTATTACGTTATTATTTAAGAGATATGAAGCAGGG
Organism: Mustela erminea; assembly: GCF_009829155.1. NCBI lineage: Eukaryota > Metazoa > Chordata > Mammalia > Carnivora > Mustelidae > Mustela > Mustela erminea. The sequence goes on from NC_045618.1 coordinate 19,165,930, forward strand.
TGCCAGGGTGTCTCAGTTGGTTAAGTGTCTGCCTTGGGCTCAGATCATGATCCCATGGTCCTGGGATTGAGCCCCGCATGGGGCTCCCTGCTCAGTGGGGAATCTTCTTTGCCCTATCCCTCTGTCCCCTCCACCTGCTTGTGCCCCTTTCTCTCTTTAATAAATAAGTAAAATCTTTAAAAGTTAAAAAAAATTTTTTAAAAAGATATGAAGTGAATACAGCAGTGGTAAACATGTTTACACTAGGATGTACAGATATAGGTGTTCATTAATCTCAGTGCTTTCCGTATGTAAGAAAATGTTAACAAGAAAAATACATACACCAGAGTCAGGTCAGTACGTGCCAACTGACCTAACTGCAGACCTACTGTGATCAACCAAGAACACGGTGCCCAGGGGTAGATGCCTAGACCCCACTGTTCCCCCATGGCCATGCGGGTCAAATGCGCTGTTTACTTCTTATTTTTTAAAAGATTTTATTTATTTATTTGAGATAGAGCAAGAAGAGAAAGATAAAAAGAGAGAGTGAGCACACAAGCAGGGGGAGGGTTAGAGGGAAAGGGAGAAGCAGACTCCCTGCTGATCTGGGACTCAATCCCAGGACCCTGGGATCATGATCTGAGCTGAAGGCAGGTGCTTAACCGACTGAGCCACTCAGGTGCCCCAGTATCTTTCCTCTTTAAAAACCTAGCTCAGAATCCAGCATCTTTTTTACAGTCTCCTTATTTAAAGATGTTGGAAGTGGACTCTAAAACCTTAGGAGTCCTTAGGCCAAACCTTAGGCCAAGCCACATCTGCTGTGGAATCCTGTCCTGGGGTCTCCAGTCTGGGATATCACACTTTCCTATTTAGGGGGAGGGGTGTGTGGCAGTTCAGACCCTCCACCAAAGTGGTCAGATGTGTATTTTCCTCTAACTCTCACCTTAAAAGGCCACTTGGCACTGTCTGCTTGCCACCTGAGTACTCTGTCCTTGCTTTGGTCCCCACATTCCTGCTGCAGACGTGGATTAGTTTTCTTTTTTTTTTTTTAATTTTTTATTTATTTATCAGAGAGAGAGAGAGGGAGAGAGAGCGAGCACAGGCAGACAGAATGGCAGGCAGAGGCAGAGGGAGAAGCAGGCTCCCTGCTGAGCAAGGAGCCTGATGTGGGACTCGATCCCAGGACGCCAGGATCATGACCTGAGCCGAAGGCAGCCGCTTAACCCACTGAGCCACCCAGGTGCCCCTAGTTTGTCTTTTGATTGGCTTCATGGGTTAGCCCCAAGAAGTCTGTCCTAAGAAGATTAGGGAAAAAGACTCCCCCAGATGAATGATATGACATGGTTTTCCCAAGACACCAATCCGAGAAGCACCCGTCTGAAATGAAAGCCAAAGTCCTGAGCCCAAGTGGGCAGCCGAAAACACCCAGAGGCCTGATTCACACCAGCAGGAGTCCCTGCCTGGCCGTCCCAGCCGCACAAAATTATTCAACGTGAAAACATGCAGGCAGACCTCCCCAACATTCCACCCCCACTGCCGCTCCAGTTTGGCTATGAAAATGCTCAGAATTTCACAAGACTCTCTAAAAATGTTCCTAGGGGGAGTTCTCAAGAGCTGGAGCGAGCCAGCTCTGCGTCTTCTGGAAGGGGTACAGAGGGGAAAGGCCGTTGTGTTTGGAGGGACAGAGGCAGGGCTCCAACACGACCAGCCTGAAAAGCTGGCTGACTCTGGCTCTGAGCTCGCCTTGGGAGGGTTCTGGCACACGGATTTATGAGCAAGAGAATTTACAGCTCTGCCCGCTTCCCCACCCACGACTCCCTTTAATTGCAAACCTCACATTTGCTCCCTGTGCCCCTCCTGCCAGGAGTGCTCCCTGATTCCCCCAGAGCTGACGGGAGCCAGCCAGACCCTTCGACAACAAGCCATGAGGGGACTCTCTGTTGGTCTATTGTAAATCCCCAGTGCCTAGTCATACACCGCTGTGTTAGAAGCCGTGGCCTTGCTGGTGATGGCCTGTAAAAGACTGTCCATGGTGAACCTGAGAAGAAATTCTTCAGGGGCAACAAGATGGGATTGGGAGGGAGACAAACCATAAGTGACTCTTAATCTCACAAAACAAACTGAGGGTTGCTGGGGGGAGGGGGGTTGGGAGAAGGGGGGTGGGGTTATGGACATTGGGGAGGGTATGTGCTTTGGTGAGTGCTGTGAAGTGTGTAAACCTGGCGATTCACAGACCTGTACCCCTGGGGATAAAAATATATGTTTATAAAAAATAAAAAATTAAAAATTAAAAAAAAAAAAAAGAAATTCTTCAGGGGTGACGGGCATCCAGGCCAGGGCCAAAGGGAGAAGGCTGGTTGACGGAGGACCCAAATACTGTTCAGTGGCTGGTGTCCTGCCATGTCTACCCTCCTGCCCTAAATAAAGTGACAAAGGGTCTTTGGTGAGTGTTAACAGTCGTCGATGCAGCTGATGGCTCTGACATGATGACATGGGTCACCATTTCACCTGATTTTTGCTGGCTTTTGCTTTGATATCTTAGCTGCTGAGACCTCTTGCCACTCTGTCTTCTGTTCTCAGTGGTCTGCTTGGTTCAGTGGCTCTTTTGCTCTCATAGCTCACTTATATCTTATTTTTCCAGGCCTTACTTCTGCCATAGTTTCCATAGGTGTTTTGATGCAGAGGACCCCTGACTCTCCCCACCTTGGGAACTCTAGGCTCCTGGGATTGACAGTGGAGAACAGCAGGGAACCCCAACACACCTCTGACTCTGGGTGGGAGTGCTTATAAACCATTCCGATTTTCCGCACTGCCAAAGTCTGGTGGTCCCTTCTTTTCCAGAGACTAGGCATAAAGGGTGTGAGGATCTAGAGGGCAGCTCAGAATGCTCCCTTAGCCATGTCCACGCATTGCTCAATGCCACCGAGCTAACCTCTACAAGGCATCTCAAATCTGCCTTGCTTTCCCATTGCCAAGGCCACCCTTGCCTGGGATATTATAACACTCTCCTAACTGGCCTCCTCTCCTCTTCCCTTCCACAGTAATCTGTGCACTTCTGCTCTGGTTTCTGTCATGGGATTTCCTCACTCTGAAACTATCAGGGGCTCCCTAGTACCTATTGTCTTTTATACCCTGGGCCCGGCAATCAAAGAATCAAGGCCCAGTCTAAAAACAGAACGTCCCTTCAGCCTATTCTCCTCATTCCACCAAGGACTGCTGATGTTTTCAGGAATACATGCAGGGCAACAAAAATAAGACTCTGGGCTAAGGAAAATAAGAATCAGGATAGATCAGGTAAGGGGAACCCAGTCTTATCTCCTGGGTTTTGGTTGGCCCCATGTACTCCTTCCCTCCCCAGATTATCTGATATTCCCAGACCCAGAAATGTGGGCGCTGCTCCTTCTGCTTAGCATGCCCTCCTTATTTTTCCCAGTTGGCCAATCTCCAGTGCCTGCCCCTCCGTGAGCTCTTCCGTGGGTCCTAGATGTACCCTCTTCTACTGCTGGCACTTCTGAGGTTCTTAAATGGTCTGAATGATAGGGTTTCCCCTGAGAATATCCTCATGTTGCTACAGCCGAGAGCCTCCTGGGAGGTGGAAGGCTCTGTCCTAGTTCTGGCTCTCTGGCTGAGTCTTTGATGACTTTGGCTACTGAACTTTCTCCAGGTCCCCATGTGTCCATATGTGAAATGGGCTGAATGGCTCCTACTCATTCATTTCTCACATGGATGTGTCAGCAATCAATATGGTCAACCCGTTATGGTCTCACAGCCCCTTCTGTGTTGACTCAGGTCTTCAGCTAGCACATTCCAGAACAGTCTAGGCCCTGTACCCCCCGTCCACCCCACACAACTGACTTGGCCACAGCCTTCACAGCCTGCCCACCTCCTCCTCAGGGGTGGCTCTCATGAAGGCAGTGTGTTCTGGGAGTACACCCTAAACTTTGGCTCCATCACATTGGAGAGACACTGAGCATTCAAGCTGCTGGCTAATAAAACAACCAGCAGTTTCCTATAAAAAGTTACAGTGGGATAAATCCACAATAAAATATTCATGCCCTTTATTTCACTTCACAAAAAGATTCAAACATCCCAACTAAATGGAGTCACGGCAGATGCTGGGCAGATGTTCTCCAGGCAAGCAAATGAGAGACAATAATTAGTCTCAATTAAGTTCTCAATAAATTATGCAACAGAGACCTTTAGCCACTCAGCCCAGAGTGCCTTGCTGGGCCAAAGTCAGTGAACCGGGTCCAAAATGATTTAGAAACTTTGGATTGCTCCGGATAATTCATGTTGTGAGTAAATTGCATAGTCTTGGCATGAGAGGAAATAATGAATACCATAACCACTTTCAATTGAAAATAATAATTTGTTAATAATTTTAATAGCTAATGGGCTATAGAAAATGTGTCCCTGAGCCCTCCAAACAGAAAGGAAAGAGATTTAATTCTTGGCTTTATTAAGTCTCTGGCATCAAATCACCGACATACTTTTGAGATTTTTATTCAGCAAGTATGTCAGAATGATCTGTTTCACTAGGACACTGCTTCTTCTCTTTGATCTTAAAAAACAGTTTTCTAAGTATCTTTTCAGTGAGGGTGTCTCTGTCTAACTGCATTTTGGGGATTTCCCACCAAGATGGGCACACGAGACTGGCTGCCTCCACTCCACCTTCCAGAACCTGAGAAGAGACTTCTAGATCTCAAGTCTTGTCAAACAGCTTTGTGACACCCTCTTCTTCCTCCTCCTCTAAGTGTCATGTGTTGTCCATTTTTAGGTGAAGAAAATAAAATTTTAACTAGAGAAGTGGAGAGAATGTTTCACGCCAGGTGAAACACCTGGGATCACTCAGAGTCCAGATCCCCTTCCCTTCATGCTCTAAGGCCTGGTCTCGTTTACCTGTGAATGATCCTTGCTCAAGCACTTGCTTTACCCCTGGCACTTTTGAAGGGAAGTTTTCAGCATAGGGCTTTGTGTTCATTGAAGACACAACAAATGTTTTTTGAATGTAATTGAATTCATGGTCAATGAAGAAAATCAAGAAGGGATTTGGAGATTCCTAAAATGATCTTTGTGTTTGTCTCCAGGGGAATCTCTGTCTACACTTCCACTCTTTTTAGGAATCTCTTCTCTACACACATTTCTCTTTACTTGGTAGAATTTATATATATAATCCATGCACATCGTGGAAAACCTAGAAGGTACCTAACAGCATAAAACAAGAGAACCAAAGAATGCATATGATCCTAGTCTCTACCTAAACGTATTTTCTTTAATGTTAATGTCATACTATAAACAGGTCATTTGACATTTTGTTTATTTTGCTCTTAAAGGCATGAGATCTATGTGATCAAAAATCTTTTCTCACGAGTGATTTCTTTCATGCTTGCATAACACTCCATCACATGGATAGAGCTAAATTACTTAACTAGCACATACTTGCTGGATTTTTGGGTAGTTGCCAATTTTGTCCCTATTTTGGATCATTTCCAAAGGGTAGAAATTGAGGTCCCGGTTCCCAGGTGATGAGTGATGCATTCAGACAACCAGCAGGGACTGCTCAGATCTGTGCATGATGGGAGCGTGTTACACCATGACCGGTGAGATCTGTCCTGCTAGCCTTCTGATGAACCAGAGTGGGCACGCTTGTTCTCTGGATGATGATGCTTAAGATATACAAAGGCAATAGGGCAAGAAGGTCTCAAAAATCCTTCTACATATCTCTTTAGTCTCTCTCTCTTTTTTTAAACCCATAGACACAGCACTTCAGCTATTTTCAATGAGGCAGCTGTATCCAGGACACTTGCCCTTGACTCCCAACTCCTGCTTTAGACACACCCAGTCAATAAGGAATAACCACACTGATTGGACATTTCTCCATGCCAGATGTCACATGCTTTGGGTCTCACTCAATCCCTAGTTAGGTAAGGAAAGAGAGGCTCCTTTAAAGTAGGCTGCCTGGGTCATGTCGCCAGTGAGCAAGGTGGGCTTTCTCCCCCTTTGCAAACTCCCCCCAGCTCTGGTTTGATGCAACTCGGCCACTGCTCCCTGGGACGCTGACACACGTCCATACAATTCCTGGCAGGGTGTTGGTCCTGTGTCCCCAGTCATAGGCCTTTTCCATAGGGCTGGAGCTGTCTTGCTTCCCTGTCAGGCACAAAGCTCTGAAGGGTAGGAAGGAGTGTCTTCATCTTAGGCTGGGCTCAACTGGACCTGATGTCTGTGCATAGAAGATGCGCAGTTAAATCTGTTAAATGAGTGAGTGAAGGAACAGCTTCAGGTGCTCAGATGAGTTTAATGTCAGTAGACACCCCAGGTCTCCCCATTTTTGAGTTACTGTCACATGTGGGTGTTGTATCCTGTATAATTTTATTTCCGGGTAGAGGGGACTTTTGCGTTAAAAAAAAATGTTGGCTATTAATTTCCATCTTTATTGCTTTGTGATCAGAGGGTCTTGTTTGTATGAGTTCTACTTCATGGAGCCTTTGATACTTTCTCTGTGACTAATTACATGATCGATGAATTTCTCTGTGCCCTTGAGGAAAACATGATTCTCTATTCTCAGGGTGTGGTGTTTGAGATACTATTTTTTATCTACTTGCCACTTGATCTGCCTTATACTGCTAGTGGCATATTAATATCTCCTACACCCAATAAATTTCTCTCCAAATCCCTTTGTGTATCCTGTGATTTAAGCTTGAAATAGTTGCTGTATTATTGGGGCACAACTATTCATAACTGTTTTATCTTCATTGTTAATATTCTTGCCTCCATATATGCTTAAGTCTTAGTTCTACAATTAAACATATTAAAATGTTTACCATCCAGTCCTCTGACCACAGTGTCCCCAGGTATCTCTTAGTTAGATGAAGAACAACCCTATCATGCAAGGCTTGGCCAAGCATGGTCTGGGGGCCGAGTCCCTTTTGACTCCTGTTTTTGTAAAGTTTTACTGGAACACAGCCCTACCTATTGTTTATATACTACCTATGGCTGCTTTTGTGCTACACTGTTGGATAGTTATGACATAGATCAAATGGCTTGCGGAGCTAAAATATTTAGTATCTTCCCTTTTCAGAAAAAGTTCGCCTAGATGTCCATCAACAGATGAATGGATAAAGATGTGGTATATATACACAATGGAATACTATGCAGCCATCAAAAGAAATGAAATCTTGCCATTTGCGACGATGTGGATGGAACTAGAGGGTATTATGCTTAGCAAAATAAGTCAATCGGAGAAAGACAACTATCATACGATCTCCCTGATATGAAGAAGTAGAGATGCAATGTGGGGGGCTGGGGGGTAGGAAAAGAAAAAATGAAAGAAGGTGGGATTGGGAGGGAGACAAATCATAAAAGACTCAATCTCAAAAATCAGACTGAGGGTTTCTGGGGGGAGGGGGGACGAGAGAGGGTGGTGGGGATATGGACATTGGGGAGGGTATGTACTATGATGAGTGCTGTGAAATGTGTAAACCTGGCGATTCACAGACCTGTACCCCTGGGGATAAAAAATACATTATATGTTTATTAAAAAAATAAATTTAGTTTAAAAAAAAGTTTGCCAAGTTCTGGTCTAGTAGATTCCTCAGGAAGGGCTCATGGGTACAGTATCCTAAGCTCTTGCATATTTAAGGCTGTTCTTCTAAAGTCTTGATACCTGAAGGACCGTTTTGCTGGATATAAAAGCCTCAGTTCAAGTTCTCCTTCTTGGTCTGCTGTCCTGTCCTGACACCATTCCTAGTTATATAAGCACTGAGAAAGGGGGTCTGTGTGCCACTCACTGGAACCACAAGGCATGGGTGGGTGATGGAAACAAGGGAGAGCAGAGTGGGTGCCCTGGTCCTGGCAGGAGCCCTACCACTCAATAGCCACAGGTTTCTATGGTGCACCTTGGTCCTGTGGCAGTCTCCACCATGGAGGCCTGCCCAGAGCAGTCACATAACGGGAAGCAGACATATTTAATGGGCCTCCAGGACACAGATGAAGGAGACCTGGATCTAGCTGTAGCTCCATGGCAATGGACTATCAGTTTGCCCCTGTTTTCCTGCTTCATCATAATGACTTGCCAAATGCTCTGCTGACTTGATCTACCACCCCAATATAACACTGACAGACACTGGTGTTCTCATTAAACCCTCCCCCATTTGGGGCATACATGCAGCCTTCTCCTTAAAATGCACATAAACCATCTAACTAAGTTATTGATCTGTCCTCTAGTTGGACTGGGGTTTGACAACACATTGAGATTGTATTCCTTGGACCTGTACATTTATCCACTTGGGAAATTGAAACCCACTCTCAGAAGCTGGTCCCTCCCTCATCAGCCAGAATTTCACAGAACAAATCAGCAGAGCTCTGGAGGTAACATTTGTAGGGCTCTGTAGCATCTTGAATTGGACTGGATTTCCTTTTGGAATGGGGTTTCAGACACGTCTAAAAAATCATGACGATAAGAACAGTGATTGTAAAAATAATTTATTTAGCACTTACTGTGTGCCAGGAACTGTCCTAAGCAATTTATTTCTACAAACTCATGTAATTCTCATGACAGCCATAGGGCAGCAGGTGCTATCTGTGTCCCCCGTTTTACAGAGGCCGAGTGGCCTGGTTGAGATTTCCCAGTGGCAACTGTGGAGCTGGGACCAGATGGGAACTCCGTAGCTGAGCTCTCATCCTTGAACTTGGACACGCTCTGCTTCCTGGGGCTTGTGCTCCACACTCCCTATATTGTCCTTGGCCATCATGTTCTGTGTGTTTTTTTCTGTCTTGTTCCGGTTTTAACCTCATTTGCCTTGTTAAGAAGTATTTTGGCCTTATCCTTCCCAGTTTTGCATACTTCAAAGTTTAACTTAATCAACAGCAAAAGTCTTTTTTTTTTTTTTGGTAAACAAGTCTCAGCCGGCAGGCTTCTGCTTGACTGGCCTGAGCTGCTGAGGTTCCAAAGTGTTCTCTTGCCACATGTCCCTTTGGCCTGGTGTTCTTATGCCTTTGTGTCCGGCTCATTCAGAGGGGCTGGGTAGCTCCCTGGTCCTCTGTCTTCTCTTGTATGTTCTTTTGGGTCTGTTCATGATAATGGAGTCAGAATCAAATCCTCCAGAATTTGCCCTACCTCCTGAACTGTACTGACCTTCCTCAGCTCCGAGATCAGAACTAGCTCTACTTTGACTTTTATTTCTTTTGTTCTCCAAAAGCAGAGCAGTCCTTGCCTAACCTTGCTGAATTCCCTTTCCTGTGACCAACTGAAAAAATGTTATGGCAAGTCATGGCTTCCCTGTTTTCGTCACTGTCATACCAATGATTGACTCCTTCCTGGTTTGTCAGAATTAAAGTGAGAGTGATGGCCCTTTTCACAGCATCCCTCTGAGAGTAGAGCAAGTGAAGAGTGCTTTGTCTATAAGTATGGGTGACCAGTTGCCTATACCGCCCCCACTCCATGCCATCTTCATCACCATTCAGTCATAGAGCCTCTGCCAGGCAAGGCCAGGACCCTCCTTGAGGGCCCCACTTGCATTCTTGACATGGTTAGGGTTTCCTGCCACAGTTGCTCCTTCCCCCTCAAATGGTCTGGGATCTGGGTCCCCTGGTCCTCCAGCCCCCAGGAGATGAGATAACTGAGTACTTTTCCTTCCTGGATCAGTCGCACATTCTTTCTTACTGGAGGATTTTTGCATCTGTTGTCAAATTCAAATCATGGGACCCAATCTGCCAAACCTGGTTCTTGTCACCATACTTCTTGAGTTAAAATTTCGAGTAACCTTTACTACCATATATTGGTGGCTCTCAGTGTGGTGCCTGGGCCAACATCATTGGAAAGCTTCTTAGGGATGCAGATTCTCAGGTCCCTCTATAGATCTTCTGAATCAGAAATTCTGGGGGAGTGGGCCTGGCTATCTGCAGGTTCATAAGATCCCAGGAGATCCTGGTACGTTAGAACCACAGCAAACACTATAAAAATAATCAACTGATCTCTGACTTACTTCTGATGAGCTCTATGAGAATGGCTGGTCCTCTGGTCACCTTTTGTTCTCCTTGACAACCCACTGGTCAGGTGCAGCTGAATTTTTTTTTTTTCCATCCCTGCTCTCAAGAGCTAATGGAAAGCTCTCTCCAAGTGGCCAGTTTGCGTTCCCTTCCCAGGAAGTGGATTAGGAGTCATGGAAGGGAAACCACTACTGAGTCGTGTGCTGGGTATGGGCCAGAGCACATTCATTACCTCCACGGGGCTAATTTCTGCTCCTCATGCCATCAGGAATTCCTCTTGGATATTATGTACTTATATTTCACCAAGCTCCTTCCTTCAGTGGTATTTAATTCCAAGTATAGGTTAGCAGGCAGAAGTGCTGGCAGGATCCAGCATTTGACATCCATCCACATCAAGTGTAACCTTATTACTTACTCCCCACCATCTCTCCAGCCTGCTTCGTAATGAGCCATCTGGGCATGACACATCTGTGAAGCTTCTAGTCACGCACCAAGCCAGTAACCCAATCTTCGGGCTTGAATGACTCTGAAACCCTTTCATATAATCCCTTTTCCTTCCCAAGTCCTACCTCCATTCTGCTGATAATATTATCTGAAGTTCACAAATACAGAGCTCAGAAACAGTCATGATGTCGGAAATGAACCACTTGAGATTTTTCTGCTATTTCAATTTACCCCCAAATACATATAAATTATATAATCTTGTTCTAACAACAAGGGGAATACTACCATATATTAGGACCTTCCCCCAATCTTTCATTACCTGGAAAATACCAGTATGGGTTATTTAAATTAGGTAGTTATACACTATTAAAAATGTGTGTGTGTGTGTGTGTGTGTGTGCAGTGTCTTAAGAAATGACGGATAACCCATAAAATGCTGGGGTCCAACAGCTGGCTGATGTTTATCATTAGTATAGTTTTGTAGCTGAGCAATGATGACGGTTTTGGCCAGCATTTCGTCTAGTGCTTACTTGGGGTGGAGGAATTTATAGGCATTACTTCATCTAATCTTCTCAAGATTTCTATGAGAGAGGTTCTAATTTCCCAATTTATAGATGGCAAGATCAGGTAACCTGCCCATGTGTTTGCCTGTAGCTGGTGGTGGCACTGAGACAAGAACCCAGGCCACAATTGACCAACCAGCTCACAGGAGGCTACCCCTGGCAACATGGAGAGACATTTCACTCTTTTTCTCAGGTACCAAGCCTAACAAACTGTATGTCTTGATGCCTCTATACAACAGGGATATAATGGTTTTTTCTTTTCAAACTTAAAGCAATTCTATTTAAATGAGGACCACAGTAAAGCATGGATTTCAGAAAGTTCTGCAGGAACTGATGCGGACAGAGTGAACAAGAAGGGTTCCTGGGAGGGGGTAGGGTCGAGTCAGAGTCAGGTCAAGGTTAAGTCAAGGTGGGCTTGGATAAAGACCATCCTGGGCTGTACTGAGGATGGGTGAATAATTTAACCAGAGGATAACTGAATACGCACCAGAGTCCCAAATCAGCCTCTGACTGCCACCCCTTTGTCAATGGAGCACTTGTCCAGATAGACATTTGTCTCCTGTTGGGTCAATGCTCATAGTGCTAGAATGAGACCTTATCTTCAACACAGCAGTGCTTGGTCATGGAGATTAGGACCTCAGCTGGTACTACATAATCCACTAATCCATTCCAGCAATTTACTAACCCTTAAGGTCTGGGCACTGCTGGTACTGGACAGAGAGCAGTACACCCAAGTTTTCCTTGCCCATATATGACACACTGCTCGTGCTCTACAAGTAGTTGCTGAATGAATGGCATATTGACAAGGTCCTTGCCTTTGTGGGGTAGGGGGAGAGAACAATAAAAAGAAGGGGAACAATAAACAAAGGAATACACAGAGCCATACAGATTATTTAACAGGAGTGACAGAGGTGTCCTGCCCACACCTGCTATTTGGCCCAGGTGAATTCACTGTTTGGCCACAGTGGACATATTACAGGTGTCAGAGGTTACAAGTTTGATCCCTGGTTGGGCAGACTTAGCTTTCTTCCCAGAAAATCATAGACCTGTGCCACAGACCACCTGTTCAGTCCCTGTAGCTTGGGTCTGAGTGAGAGAGTGTGAGGTTCTCCCCCAGGCTCCTGGAGCCCGTCCCTGGCAAGCTGGGGATCAAGAGTGAGCTGTCTTGGTATTCACAGAACAGCACCCCTGCCAGCACCTCTCCCTGCCCCCCCCCATCCCGGGGCAACGCTCTGCACATACACAGGTCTCCTGGGAAGTCTCTTTCGTATTTGATCCTCGTCTCAGATGCCAAAGTCCTGAATTTAAATTTCTTTTCTAACACGAGTCCAGATAATGTGAAGGACAAGCCAGAAAACTGACCAACGACAGGCCTTTCTCAACTTATTATGGAGTTAGGTCCTGACAGATGATCGAAAGTCAAAAATACCAAAGTTGAAAATGCATTTCACACACCGAACCTACTGAGCATCACAGCTTAGCCTCATCCACCTTAAATGTGCTCAGAACGTTCCCATTAGCTCATGCTTGGGCAAAATCTAACACAAAGCCTATTTTGTAATGAAGTGTTGAATGTCTCCAGTCATGTATTGATTATTATACTGAAAGTCAATAACAGAATAGTTGTACAGGTGCAGAATGGCTGAACGTGTATTGGTTCTTTATAGTCATGACTGTGAGGCTCACCAAGAGCTGGGGCTTGGTGCCACTGCTGGACCACCAGAGAAGATCATCTCCTGTACCTATAGCCCTGGAGAGGATCAAACTTCTGGCTACATGTTTCACTTCCAGAGAAGGCAACCATGATGGCTTCTTCTGCTTCCTGTCCCAAGCTGAAGTCCATTAAAATGCTGTCCACTGCCTTTTCTTGTCTCACTTCTGAGTATCTGTCTAAAGGTGCCCTAGTGAGAAAGGGTTCTTTTTCATGCCATGGTAGATGCAAGCTGTACTTTTTTTTTTTTTTTTTTTTAATGGGAATGGTGTAGCAGGAAGAGTGCAAGATTTAAAGTAGGAAAATTTGGTTTGAGTTCTGCTCGCTACCGGTATGACCTTGGGTAAGTCACTTCTCAAAGTCTGCATCTGTAAAATGGGGTGACGACACCAACTTTCTAGCCCTTCCCTCCCTGCCTGCTTTACTGCTCACTGGTAGGAATGGATGGGACCACTCCTACCTTGCTTTGGATTTCTGCCACCTCCATAATTTACCTCTTATCAAGAAGAACACAAGTTTTCAGTTTTACGACTCTCTGCTTTCAGGTGTACAACAGAGTGACTCGACAATTCTGTACATTACTCAGCGATCACCATGGTATGTGCCATCACCATCTGTGACCACACGCCATTATGATGATATTATTGTGATGTACTTTTCATCTCCCTGACTTATTTATTTTAAAACTGCAAGTTTGTACCTCTTAATCTCCTTTACAGATTTTCCCTATTCCCTTCCCCCCTGTCCCCTCTGGCAAAGACAAGTTTGTTCTTTGTATTTATGAGTCTGTTTCTTCTTTATCATCTTTTTACAAATGGGTATGGAGGTTTTTTGTTTGTTTGTTTTTGCAGTGAGGAAAATACTCGATTGGGGTGATGGCTGCACAACTCCTTGAGTATTACTAAAACTTTATGTGAATTATATCTCAATAAAGCTGTTAGAAAAGATTCTCTGCTTTTACAATAAAATCATTTTCAGATACTCTTTTGAGAGGGAGAACAATTTCTCTGGGATTTACAGGAACAGACTGAATTGTCAGGAGGGAAGGAGAAGGACAAGTGAATAGAGTTTAAGCAGCAGCTGATGAGCTCACTGCACTCAGACACATTTCAGCCCATCACACCTGATCCGGTTACACTCCAGGAACTGGCGCTTGTGGCTGGTACAGTTTGGGGGTTAAAATAACCAGGAGAAGCCTGGGTTTGGTAACATGTCGTACCACACCCATCACTAAAAGTTTGGAAAAAAAATGCTCATGCTTTGAGAATCGTACAATTGCTGATGCTGAAAGTTCACATCCAAGAGTAACATTCTCATCAGGCTGCCTTTCTTACTGGGACACAGGAATTTTCCAGTACAGTAGCCCTCCTGTTAATAGACTTGCCGGCTCTCACACTAGCTGGACAGTATTGACTGGATGGTTTTCCTTAGTCTCGCTTTGGTCATGACATCAGCATGTCCCTACATTTTTGGGGGTGGAGGATGTCTGCTGTTTCCCCTGGCTCACTGTTGTGTTCCTTCTTGGGGTTTCCTCTGGGTGACTATGCCACACCGTGCAGAGCATGGGAGCCAAACCAGGCCAATCAGACCACCTCTGAGAATCTAGATTCAAGTGGAGTCACTCCTGGAGGGGAGGCAGCTGGCTCCAAGATCCCCTCTCCAAGACATGCTTTTCAGCATCTCGTCAATATGGGGTGCTATTCCACATCCTTTCTATGTACTCTTAACTTTTTGGTATGTTTGTAGATTTCAGTTCCATTCCTTGGGACCAAAGAACCTTGATTCACACGTTTCTTGAGTCTAACTTCACTAGAGCCAAGGTCCAGTGCGTTTGAGAAGCTGGTGGTCTCAGGTCACCTCTGCTAGATTTCTATGCTATTGCCACAGCTTCAAAGCAGGTGGGAGTCCCGTGGACGCAGAAGCACCATTTGTAGCCACGTCATTAGCTAACTGGGTGGTCTTCTGCTTCCCATCATACTTGATCATCTCTTCAATGAGAGAAAGAGGTCTGAATACAGAGTGCACCTTTCTGGTAGAGGGGTAGGGTCACCCTGAGCAGGTCACCTTGCAGGGTGGCAGCAAGACACACAGTCTTACCTTAAGAGAATCATGAACCCCCATGGAAGGGAACACCAAAGCTGGGCTTGGAATGAAGGACACCCTGTCATGTACCATTGCTAATATCTGAACTAGCATTTGTGGCCTTGGCCAACAAGCAGCCTGAGCTACTGCAATTGTGAACCCTTTCCTTTGACATCTGGAGCTGTTCTGTAAGACCCTCTCAGGGAAGGTTCCAGCCAGAATGGGGGAAAGGCCCAGATGTGACTTCACACTGCACTGACTCTTTCCACCCATTCTCCCTCCTGCTCCTGTGTGCACCTGACACCTGCGTCCTAGAGGACTCCATAAACTCATTCTGACTTAGGAGGTTAAAGAAAGGTAACATTTCTTCCCTCCCAGGGCAATGTCTTTGGCCTACCAAAGAAATCCTTCATTCCATTCCTTCCTTGACACAATGGCTCCTTAGCCCAACTATGCAGGCATTCAGAGCTTGAGGGCCAGCTTCCTTGGAACAGGAGAAGCTGGCATGCCTTCTAGCTAACCTTCCCTGCTCTCACAAAAAGCAAGAATAATGCTGTGTACCACAGGGCAAACATAAGCACTTGAGGTATTTGTAAAAATATTAATTTTCAAAAGTGCAATAAGGCTGGGCAAAGACCAGGCATGCAGGCACAAAACATCACTTTAGATGGTTAAAAATATCCCAAGTTCCATGGTGCTGCCGCTTAACGGGTACCTCTTGAAAAGCTTATGGATCCGGCCTATGTGGGGCCCTTCTAGAAAGGTTCAGGTGGTTTTTTAGTGGGGAAAAGATGCAAAATGCCACAGGAAGGCAGTAGTTATTTAAGCTATTTAATTCAAATACTGGGGTATTTCCAGAGCATAGGCACTACTCGAGTCCAATAAGAATGATCCCGTCTTTGTATGAAGGAGTTCTGACCACAGCTTCTGCCAAGTTCTTTTTTGAAAATTTTTACATCTTTACATTTTTACATCTATGTGTATGATGTAATGACTTGATATTTGCTTATATTGCAAAGTGTTCATAGCAGGAAGTCTAGCTAACATCTGTCACCATATGTGGCTATAGAATTGTTTTTCTTGTGATGAGAATGTTTAAGATTTATTCTCTTAGCAACTCTAAAATATGTGATCTATTAGGTATAAGAATAGTTATAATAACTACAATAGCTATAATAATGTGCCATCTTGTACATTAAAACCCTCAGAATCTATTTTATAACCGGAAGTGCATACCTTTTGATTCCCTTACCCATTTCACCCACTCTGCCACCCCCTGCCTTCAGCAAGGACCAATCTGATCTCTCTATCTATGAACATGTTCTTTTTCACGTTCATTCTTGTTTTAGATTCCACATATAAATGAGATCATACAGCATCTGTCTTTCTCTGACTTATTTCCCTTAACATACCCTCAATATCCATCCATGTTGTTGCAAATGGCAAGACTTCATTCTTCTTTATGGCTGAATAATATTCCATTGTGTGTGTATATATGTTTTTCTATATCTATTAACTTTTTTATTATTCATTTGCCAGTGGAAACTTAGGTTTCCATATCTTGGTAAGTAATGCTGTAATGAGAAGTGGGCTGCATATATCTTTCTGAGTTAGTGTTTTCATTTTCTTTGGACAAATACCTAGAAGTGAAATTGCTGGATCATATGGTACTTCTACTTTTAGAAATGAAATTGCTGGATCATATGGTACTTCCTTCTATGTTTTGTAGATGGGAATTTACATTCCCATCAACAGTACACGAGGGTCCCCTTTCCTCCACATCCTCGACAACACGTTATTTCTTGTCTTTTTGATAATAGCCATTCTAACAGGTGTGAGGTGACAGCTCATTGTGGTTTTGATTTGCCTTTTCCTGATTAATAGTGGGTGTTGAATATCTTTTAATGTGCTTATTGGTCATCTGTTTGTCTTTGGAAAAATGTCTACTCAGATCCTCTGCCCATTTTTAAAGAAGACTCTTTTCTTACTATTGAGTTGTAGGAGTTCTTTATATATTTTAGATATTAACCCCTTATCAGAGATACAGTTTGTAAATATCTTCTCCATTAAGTAGGCTGTCTCTTCATTTTTTGATGGTTTCCTTCGCTATGTGGAAGTTTTTCACTTTGATTTATTTTTGCTTTTGTTGCCTTTGCTTTTGGTGTCAAATCCAAAAAATTAATCACCAAGCCTGATTGTACAGAGTTTACTTAGCCTATGTTTCCCCACCCCCCTAGGAGATTTATGGTTTCAGATCTTAAATTCAAGTCTTTACACCATTTTGAGTTCTTTTTTGTGTATGGTGTAAGATTGTGGCCTAGTTTCATTCTTTTGCATGTGGCTGTCCAGTTTTCCCAACACCATTTATTGAAGAGACTGTCCTTTCCCCCATTGTATATTCTTGGCATCTCTGTCATAAATTAATTGACCATATAATGTGTGGGTTTATTTTTGGGCTGTATATTCCATTTCATTGATTTATATGTCTGTTTTTAATGCTACTACCACACAGTTTTGATTACATAGATTTGTAATATAGTTTGAAAACAGGGAGTGTGATGTTTGAGTCTTCCTTCTCAAGATTCCTTTGGCTATTTGGGGCCTTTTGAGGTTCCAGACAAATTTTAGGGTTGTTTGTTCCAGTTTTGTGAAAAATGCCATTGGAATTTTGATAGGGATTGCATTCAAACTGTAGGTTGCTTTTGGTAGCATGAACGTTTTAACAATATTAACAATCCATTGGCATGGCATATCTTTCCATTTATTTGTGTCTTCTTCACTGTCATAGTTCTCAGTATACAGGGCTTTCATCTCCTTGGTTAAATTTATTCCTAAGGATTTATCATTTTGATGCAATTATAAATGGGATTATCTTTAAAATTTTTTCTGGTAGTTATTAGTGTATAGAAATTCAAGACTTCTGTACACTAATTTTGTATCCTGAAGCTTTACTGAATTCATTTATGAGTTCAAACAGGTTTTTTTGGTGGAGTCTTTAGGTTTTTCTATATATAGTATCATGTCGTCTGCAAACAGTGACAGTTTCACTTCCTCTTTTATCATTTAGATATCCTTTATTTTTTTTCTTGGCTAATTGCTCTGGCTAGGATTTCCAGTATTATGTTGAATAAAAGTGGTGGGAGTGGGCATCATTTTTTTGTTCCTGATCTTAGAGGAAAAGCTTTCGGCTTTTCACCACTGAGTATGTCAAGTTCTATTTTAATTGTCTTAACAGTGTGTAAGGTTTGCTCATTCTTACTGTGTGATGTTTCTGCTTCGGGGTTTGGGGAGAAAGTGCCATGGGTGAGGAGGAAGAAAGAGACAGGGCTTTTCTCAGAGTAGTATTTCACTGAGTTGGGTGAGCTGGGTGCCACCAGGAGAATGGGCAGGTCTGCATGTCTAGAAGGACCCTTGAGGTAGAGATCTGTAGTCCTAGAGACTGCTTTCCCCTGTCAGTTTTTTTTAATGGAGCCCTTTCTCATCCCATCCAGCATGAGACTCTGTGAGGTAGATAGGATGGGAGGCTATTAGGCTAATGTTAAATTCTTTGGCTGCTTAAAATATTTGGAACATGATAGTCCATTGTTCAGATAATAAAAAGAAATAACCAAGTAAATAAAGAGATGGTACTACCAAATGGTAGTTATTCCCTTCATTTTATGGATGCACAAACCACTGCTCAGAGACACAGCTGGTGATCCCCAAGTTCCCCTGCCAGTGAAAGGCATGGATAGCACCAGTGTGTGGGGGTGGGGTTCGCTGCCTCCTGATTGACAATACTGCCTGCCTACTTGCATGGCTCTACTAAGTTGATGCTAGGGGGTGGCTTTTTTGTGAGGTCAAAAGAATGATGGCTGGCATGGGGAAAAGGACTTTCAGCCTCATTTGCCAGTGTGTTGGGGAATGGCAGCTATAGGGGGACATGCTTTACTAGAAAGCTCTCCAGAGGAAAGAGCATGGAGGACCCAGGAAAGCTTGGGAGACAGCCAAAGGGAAAGGTCAATTCAAAAGGGACCAATGGGAGGATGACTGAATGCATTCACCAAATTCTGTCCTAAGAATCCCAACCAGAGGCTCAGGGAGAGATCTGGCATTTTGTAGTGGGAGAGGATGGACAAGAGCAACAGTCCATGCATGATAATAGTGGACATTAAATTAAGATCTGGTGATGCCTGCTTAGGAGGAGACACCTAAAACATTTCAGTCAAGGCTCCTGACTGTCCTTAGTTAGTTCCCCATGTTCTGAGATACCTGGGCTCTGGGTTGGGACTGGCCTTCCAGCCTCTATACTCATGGAAACCTGCTGGAGGCCTCTGCTTAAGAGTGCAAAGAGCCTGAACTTTTAAAAATGTGCACTTCTGGGACGCCTGGGTGGCTCAGTTGGTTGGACGACTGCAATCGGCTCAGGTCATGATCCTGGAGTCCCGGGATCGAGTCCCGCATCGGACTCCCAGCTCCATGGGGAGTCTGCTTCTCTCTCTGACCTTCTCCTCATTCATGCTTTCTCTCACTGTCTCTCTCTCAAGTAAATAAATAAAATCTTTAAAAAAAAAATGTGCACTTCTTTGTGTGTTTTGTTTTTTAACAGCCTTATTGAGATATAACTCTATACCATACAATTCAGCAATTCAATGGCCTTTACCACAATCTAGATTATTCTTATTATGCCAAAAAGATACTCTATACCTTTTAGCTATCAACTCCCAATTTCTTTTCCTCCCCTTCTCCTCAGAAAAGGTATCTATTCAGATCCCTTATTATTGAGTTATGTGTCATTTTATTATTGAGTTGTAACAGTTCTTTATATATGCTAGTTTTTAATATATAAGATATATAAATCTATATAAAATATACATAAAATAGTTTTATATAAACTTTATATATGATAAGTTTCTTATCAGATAGATGATTTGAAAATATTTTCTTCCACTCCATGGGTTGTCTTTTCATTTTCTTTATTTTATTTTCATTTTTCTTGATATTTCAGGGTATCTCAGGACACAGAGGAACCTTATTAGCACATAAGGTTTAAATTCTGATGAAACCCAATATATCTACCTTTTTGTTTTGCTTGTACTTTTGCTGTCATATCTAAGAAACCATAAACATAATGAAGACTCTTTTCCCACTTTGTTCTAAGAATTTTATACATTTAGCTCTTTAGGTCTTTGATCATTGGGTTAATTTTCATACATGGTGTGAGGTAGGTGCCCAACTTTATTCTTCTACATGTGGACATAAAGTATCACAATTCCACTTGTTGAAAAGGCCATTCTTTCTTCACTGAATGCTCTTGGCCACATGTCAACAATCAACTGACAACAAATGTGAGGGTCTATTTCTGGACTTTCAATTATATCCTACTGTTCTATATGTCTGTCCTTATTGCAATACCTCACTATCTTGATTACTGTAGTTTTGTAGTACATTTTGAAGTTGAGAAGTATGAGTCTTCCAACTTTGTTCCTCTTTTTGAAGATTGTCTTAACTATGCAGGGCCCTTTGCAATTCTATTTGAATTTTAGGATCAACTTATCCATTTGTGCAATAAAGAGAGATGGGATTTTTATAGAAACTGCATTGAACCTGTAGACCAATCTGTGCAGTATTTCCACCTTTACATTAAGTCTTCCAAACCATGAGCATGGTACATCTTTCCATTGATTGAAATATTCTTTGTTTTCTTTAAACAAAGTTTTGTAGTTTCAGAGTATGAGTTTTGTACTTCTTTTGTTAAATTTATTCCTAAATATTTTATTTTTTTGACACTATTGTAAATAGCATTTTTTTTTTTTTTTAAAAACTTCATTTCTTGGGGCACCTGGGTAGCTTGGAGGGTTAAAGCCTCTGCCTTCGGCTCAGGTCATGGTCCCAGGGTCCTGTGATTGAGCCCCGCATCGGGCTCTCTCCTTGGTGGGGAGCCTGCCTCCTCCTCTCTCTCTGCCTGCCTCTCTGCCTACTTGTGATCTCTCTCTGTTGAATGAATAAATAGATAAAATCTTAAAAAAAAAAAAACCTTCATTTCTGGCTTGTTCATCACCGCTGAATAGAAATACATTTGATTTTAGTTTATTGGTCTTATATCTTGCAACATTACTGAATTTATTAGTTCTAATATTTTTCTAGTGGATTCCTTAGAATTTTCTATGTTCAAGATCATGCCAGCTGTAAATAGAGATAGTTTTACTTCCTCACTTCCAGCCTGGGTGTCTTTTATTTCATTTTCTTGCCTAAATGTCCTGGTTAGAACCTGTAGCACAATTTCAAATAGAAGGGGCAAGAACAGATACCATGTCTTATTTTTGTTCTTAGGAGAAAAGCATCTAGTCTTTCACCATTAAGTATGATATTAGTTGTCAATTTTTTGTAGATACCCTTTATCAGTTTGAGGAAATTCTCTTCCAGTTCTAGTTTGTTGAGTGTTTTTATGAGGAAAGCATCTTGGATTTTGTCAGTCTTTTTCTTCATCTATTGAGATCATCATGTTGTTTTTAAAAAATTATTTCATTGATATAATGTATTATATTTACTGATTTTCAAATGATAAACAACTGCATCCCTGGGATAAGTCCACTTGGTCATGGTATATAATCCTTTTTTTATGTTGCTGGATACAGTTTGCTTGTATGTTGTTGAAGATTTACCAACAGTACTCCTAAGAAGTATTCATTTGTAGTATCCCTTTCTTATGATGTCTTTGGTTTTACTATGTGGATAATACTGACTTCATAGAATGAGTTGGAAAGTGTTCCCTCCTCTTCTATTTTTTGGAGGAGTTTAGGAAGCGTTGGTGTTAATTCTGCTTTAGATATTTGGTAGAATTTGCAAGTGAAGCCTTCTGGTTCTGGGTTTTGCTTTCGGGGAAGCTTTTTGATTAGTAATTTAACCTATTTACTTGTTATAGGTCTACTCAGATTTTCTATTTCTTCTTTATTCAATTTTGGTAGTTTGCATCTTTCTAGGAGTTTGTCCATTTTATGCTAATTATTGAATTTATTGGTATACAACTGTTTGTACTATTCCTTTACAACCTCTTTCATTTCTAATTTAGGTAATTTAAGTCTTGTCCCATTTTTTCTTGGTCTAGCTAAATGTCATTTTTTTTTTGTTGTTGTTCTCTTCATATAATCACTATTTGGTTTCACTGATTTTTCTTCATTGTTTTTCTATTCTCTGTTTAAAATATCCCCCTAAGCTATAAAATTTCCCCTAAGGACTGCTTTGGATGCATGGTCTAACTTTGATATGTTAAGTCCTCATTTCATTCTCTTGCAATTTCTTTTTGATCCAATTGTTATTTAGGAAGTTTTGCGGGTTTTTTTTTTTTTTTTTGTAAGTTTCATGCATTGTGAGTGTCCAAAATTTATTTGTTGTTGATTTCTAATTTTATATACTTTGCATTATTTCAGTCCTTTTACATTCACTGAGGTACATTTAATGGCTTAGATGATGGTCCATCCTGGGGAATGTTTCACAGGCACATAAGAAGAATGTATATTCTGTTCTCATTGGGTAGAGTGCTCTATAGCTATCTTGTAGGTCCAGTAGATTTATAGTGTTGTTCCAGTCTAACATTTCCTTGTTGATCTTTCTAGTTTTAAAGATCTATTATTAAAGTAGGGCATTAAATTCTCTATTATGGCTGAATTACTTTTCTCTTCATACTGTATATTTTAAGGTTCTGTTATTAGGTACATACATGTTTATAATTGTTATTTCTTTGATGGACTGCCCTATTATCATTATTAAATATTACTTTTTATCTCTAGCAATTTTTTGTTGTTTTAAAATCATTTTGTCTGGTATTTGTATAGATAACCCTGATTTTTTATGGTTTCTCTTTGCATGAAATATCTTCTTCTATCCTTTTACTTTTGAATGTCTTTTTTTTTTTTTTAATAGAGTGAGAGAGGACACATGCACACATACACATGTGAGCAGGGGTGGGGAGGGAGAGAGTATCTTAAGAAAGCCCAATGTAGGGCTTGATCTCAAGACAGTATCAAGAGTCAGATACTTAACCAACTGAGCCACCTAGGCACCCCAGGAATTTGAGTGTTTTGTATATAAATGTATATAAATGTGCACCTGTAAGGAGAAAAGAATAATACTTTCCTAGGCAAAATCACTCCTATCTATTCATACCTGTAAGAGAGCCAGCCAGCATAGGACTCTGCCAGCAGTGGCCTTCATTAGCCCCCAGGGTGAATGGGCTAATTTTCTGGAATGCTGCCACCAAACATACTCCAAGCTTAGTTCTGAAATATCCCCAGAAATTTTACAAGTCAGAAATACTTCATTGTATACCCCCACTATAGAGCCACTCCTTCTTGGTCTGATTTTTTTTTTTTTTTCTGATGGATCACTATGATTTTAGTTGTGTTTACTTTTATTCCTCAGATTGAGTTTCAACTTTTCCATTTACTTTTCATTTTTTGTAATTGTGACACAAAAATCAAATGTGAACACTGAGTGCTCAATGTTTTTTACATTTTATGACTCAGAAAAGTGAGCAAGAGGGAAGGCCTTTTTTTTTTTTTTTTTTTTAAGATTTTATCTATTTGACAGTGAGAGACACAGTGAGAGAGGGAACACAAGCAGTCAGGGTGGCCGAGGGAGAAGCAGGCTTCCCTTTGAGCAGGGAGCCCAATGTAGGGCTCAATCCCAGGACCCTGGGATCACTACCTGAGCCGAAGGCAGACACTTAATGGCTGAGCCACCCAGACACCCCGAGGGAAGGGCCTCTTAATGGAACCCTGGGTCTATATGCAAAGTCTTGTTGAGTGTTGGGGGTCAGGGGAGATATTCAAATGACTGAAGGGTTAGTATGGCAGCAAAGGGCAGAAAACAGAATTATCAAATGCAAATCAACACTCTGAAATGCTTTCTCTTTCTCCATCTTCTCTTTCTCTTTCTCCATCTCCATCCAAGTTAGGAATGTTTCCTAACTTAAATAACTAAAGGCTTCAAAACTTTACTATTAAATTTAAATATAAGTGAAGTTCTGGCATTTAAGTAGTATTGGAAGAAAGATTTCAGATCCAACTGAACTTCTCCTCACCATTCCTCTACCATGGATAAGGGATGTAATATACCAATAATGCTATTCATCAGCTTTCCCTTCCTAGGCACTGCTTCTTTACTTCACATGGCTTGTGGGGTGCCCCCACCCCAGATCCATATGCCCAAGTGTCTGAAGAGTGGGGCAAGCCTGAAAGAGTGGTGCCCCACTCTGGAGATCCCCAGTCTATCACTGTTGACCTGTAGGAACCTCAGACCTCACCCTCCTGTCCATGGGAGCAGTCCTGCTTTGTGGCTCCCGTTTTGCCCCAGGAGGCAGGTGGTGCCAAAGGTGGCTTCCTCCAGCTTCTCCCATCTAGGGCATGGGAGATGGGTATGGCAATCAGATTTACCTATTTTATTTTCAAGGAAAGCAGAAAACTGGAAAGCTTTAGGTTTTTGACTAGCTAGAAATGGATTAAATAATGGTATCTTTTCAGATTTTGGCTCTACCTGAAGATCTACATGTTCTAGGTTTCATTCTTAAGTCATGAACTCACACATATACACACACATAACATGCTTTCATAAAAACATGAGGGATTCCATTCCATTCTAACTAAAACAAGACACACCTGGTTAAGATAATGAGCAAAGAGGACAGATTTAAAATCAAATACACTTCCCTGCAGATGACTATTCAACTCAATTGGCAGTACAATATTAAATATTCTTTTCTGAATCACTCTAATCCATTGTACAGTACAGTATGTGCTACCTGGGAAGGAGTTCAAATCACAGATCCTATGGGAAACATCTAATAGCTTGGAATGGCCTTTTCAAAGTGGCCAACAAGCTCTAAGAGACTGTAAGAATATTAAATCTGGGGTAGCATGAGCTATGTGTTCCAGAATGAGCCCATCTCCCTGTCATACCCCACCCTCGTTACTCCAGCACTATTGGGGCCTGGGTCTGAAGGACCTGGAACACAGCGTTACTCTTTGGATGCCGAATGATGGTGGGGCCTCTTCCCTGCAGACTGTGGTCAGCAAGGTGAAGACTGCTGGCCACAGTCATAACAGCTGAACGGATCTGTGATTTCTGCCTTTCCTGCCAATGTCGGGGGCCAGGTTTGCCGATGTGTTTGTATTGGTGTGCAAGATGCTGGAGAGAGGCCATCTGCCTTGTGTGTCAGATTCCAGATTCCATATGGTTATGGCAGGGTTTGGGAGAAGTATCCACAGAGCTAGGGGCAGGATTAGAATAAAGAGGTGCTAATGGTGTGCCGTTGGGAAGGTAAGGGAAACTGTCGGGAACTTGATGGAAAAAGAGGGTTGAAGAAAATTAAAAGGAGATCAGGAGAAATAAAGAAAAATATAAGGGAAAAGACAAACATTGCTGTTGTTTTAAAGGTCAAAGAGTAAT